>NC_092502.1:13252479-13569210 GCF_047511675.1 Marmota flaviventris
GAGGCCCGGCTGTGAGATGCCCGCCACTGCGGTTTCTCCCACGAGCTATGCTCTGCACATGCTAGTAAACCTGCTTTTGTTTTTTCCTCCTGCTTATCCATCACTGTCAGTTCATTTCAGAGTCAAATATCAAAACTTGAGAGAGTGACAAGTCTCCCCTGCCTCAGAGTCACCTTCCAAGATTCTGGGCAAACGTAAATTTTCAGAGACTCTATTCAAACTGCTACAAAATACAATGTCTTCACTTTCAGCCAAGGAAGCTGAGGCCTTGGAAAGGAAACTGGCCTGCCCAAGGTCATGAGGTATCAGACAGGAGCAGCTGGGGCACCGTGTGATTCTCAGAGACCCATATGTCAGTGTCCGAACCTCAAAGACTAAGATAAATAAGCCCTCCCACAGAAACAAAGTCCAGAGACAGCCTGCCCCAAACCACGTTCTCTAACTCCAACCTGCATTTTTCCTTCCCAGGAAACAGAAGGGGCAGGCAGTTGGCTTCACAGAAAATTATGAAACACACAGAGAAAAACCAAAGAGGCCTTAGTGTATCTCAAACCACTCTTCTCAACACAGAGCTGGAGTTGGAACAAAACCTCTACTTTTCTCCCCCTATAATTTCCTCCACTTACAGTTCCCAAACCCTGCCATGATATCAATCAGTCAAGCACCCGACCTGGCCCAAGGTTTATGATGGGTATCTTTATGACTGATTTATTTTTGTGGTGCTGGGGCTTAAGCCAGGGCCTCAAACATACTCTGCAAGTGTTTTACCCCTGAGCTGCCTCCCCAGTCCTACAGCATGTATCTTAAAAGAGCATTCTGACCTCACAGCCAGGTATAGCCACTTGGAATGTAAGGGAACTTGATCCTTTTTGCTGTTTTTCCACACTTTTCTGTCTGGTTAGAAATACAGCTCAGTGAAAATCCAGCCCCTCTGCAGTCTCGGAGAGCTACATTTTATCCTTGGTGGGCATGGAGTGTCTTGCTGCGCCCCTCCCCTGACTCAGGCAATGGCAAGGCCCTACTGAGGTGGATGGCGCGAGGCGTCCATCCTCTGGAGGAATGCAGTATGTTTCTGGGAATGGGCTGGTTGGTTTTTGTATTCCTTTAATAAGTATAGTTGTGACTTCTCATATGACCATTAAGTATGAAGGAAAAAACATGGCTTTCCCAATTAATGCAACTACTCCTAAGAATAGATCTGTTTGCTCTAAATGCAATGATTCAGCTGTGGAGCGTAAATTGTTAATGTCTAATGAAAAACTCCCTGTATTACTGTCAAGGAAGTTTTTGAGAAATTAAATTAAAATCTAGAGAAGAAGAATTAATGTTAAGAAGACAGATTAGTGCTTAGTACTGGGCAACTTGTTCTTGTTTCTGTGCACAATGGTTTGTGCTCTTACTCTTGTTTGATTAAAATTAATAACAAGTTAACCACTTGCCTTACGGCACCCATTCCAGTCAGTAAGTCAAGAAAGAATAGTCAAGGTATAGGCCAATAGTTGGGACATTTCTAACTATTATTAAAAGTTAACTAAACAGAAACAGCTCAAAGCAAAACGCGAACTGAAAGGAAAAATGCTTGCTTATGCATAAGCCAAGATACATTCTTCTATTCTAATTGTAGCTAGGTAATATTTTGTTTCTTTGAATAATGATTCCTGTTTTGTAACCACAAAGTACTGTGAGCCTGCCAAAATGGAAAGTATATACGATCAACTTCACAAGTAAAGATTGGGATTCAGCACCTTCACTTTGGTGTCTGTGTTGTTTCTCCACCCCCCTTTCGCCGACTCCTCACCATCCGTTCGTCTCCTGAGACCCCCTGTTGGAGCTGGACTCCGACAGTGTCTGGTTCCAGAGAAGAGCCTGCGTGAGCCTGTCTTCCATGTGGCCTGGCACAGAGGGCCCCGCCATAGTACTTAAAACCTTGTGGCCATAGATAATTGGCCTCCCAACCAAATTTAGCATCAGAAACTGCTGTTTGTCAATTTTCCTAAGCGGAATGTATTCCCTTTCCAAAGCCTCCTGACCTTGCTTCCTCTCTTTCTCTGGCCTAAATTCCTGGGCAATGGAATGTGAGTCCTGGGGACTGCTTGGGTGGGCCCTAAAACTTCAGGGAAAGGGGACATGACTTCAGGGTACAAAAGGAATGAGGAGAGAAGCCAGACACAAAGGCCACGTTCTTTGGAAACAACATTAGTCAATCCCACCAGGCCAAAACCTGCCCAATAGGTAAGGCTACCGAGACAGAGAACATTGAGGTCGCCAGGAGCTGGGGAATGGCCAATGAGGAGCCACTCCTCAACAGGTGCTGAGCCTCCTTGGAAGGTGATGGAATGCTCTGGAACTAGACAGGTCATGGCTCACCACTCGTGAATGCACTAAATGACACTCAATGGTATGATTTAAAATGGTTAATTTCATGTTTATGACCTTTACCTCAATTGAAAAAAAAAAATCGAGGAGGAAGAAAAGGAGGAAGAAGGCCCTACAACTGGAGCGGGGCCTTGGCAAGAGTCACTGCAGCCCAGGACAGAGCAGGGCAGATCCACATTGACCCCTCCCTTCCTGCCCAGGGCTGTGGGCAGAGCTTGCCCAGAGACTGCAGCCCAGCCAGCTGCTAGCCACCTAAAGCTAAGAAATTCTGCCTCTCAATCCTGAACACACTCTCTCTCTCTCTCTCTCTCTCTCTCTCTCTCTCTCTGATAGATCATGTTTCTAAAAGGGGAGCAGAAAATACACTAATGTGTAATGAAGCACAGTAGGAAAAATATATTATCAAATTTAGGATTCTCAGCCTATTTATTCAGAAGTGCTAAAAATGGGCATTGCCTCCCTAAATGGATCTGAAATTCTTGTTGGGATACCCCATCCCGCAGCAGAAGGAACACTCTTGGTTCTGTCTTCGCCCCTACTGTACCCTTCAGTCTGTCTCTTGTCCCTTTGAGACCCACCTGAGCAGTCCCCAGGCATTTCCAGACTCTATTTTCCAGGAATCAAGGCATAGAAAGAGAGGAAACAGGTGAGAAGGCTGGGATTAGGGGCCATTAATTCAGCCTAGGAAACAGGAATCCTAGTACTTCCCAGTCAGGCCCTGGCAGCTGAATCTGGTTGGGAGACCAATCCTCTCCTGCAGATCTTCAGGTCCTACAGATGACTCTGCTTGCCCTATGTGTCTGGGACCACTCAGTGGCTCCTACGCCACGCCAGCCCCACGGCTGTCCAGCCCTCACCTGCTACTCCTGGACACTTCTCCACCATGCTGCCAGGCACTGGGGACTCCTCAAAGCTGGGAATGGGCTGCAGCAGTGATCTCTCCTTCTTTCAAGCCCTGTTGCAGCACAGGGAGAGGTTTGGGTATTTGCCCATTTCCTATGTTCCACCTACAAGGTGGACAGAGGTCTTCACTCTTGGATTCCCCAAATCTATATGCAGCCTCTGAAATGGGATTCAAGTCCATGTTTTACTTTAAAGCCCAGGTACTTCCTCCCACATAAACAACTTAACCTTGACAGAGTCAATGGGCATCTCAGAAGGACAGCAATCTTGTCCACAAATGGGGTAAGGAGACTTGTAGGTAGAAAAATAGAGACATTTCTACATAGCAGAGCCTCCAAAGAGGTCATGAGGGGGCAGAAACAGAAACTGTCAAGCAGAAGCGTGTCCAGTGCCCATCTGTCTCGTATCCAATGTCCACTGCCTCGTCATTTCATCAAACTTCCTTGTCCTTACAAGAAACTCTGAAGAAGTTAACCTGGAAAAGTCAAAAAGACGCAGGGTCTGTATCAGAATGAGTGGATAGGGCATTCCAAGCCGTGGATCAAACCTGGAGCCCACGGCATGCTCCCGTTTATATGAAATAGTCACACGAGGACACAGAGAGTAGATGAGGGCTTGCCAGGGACACGAGGAAGGAGCAACAGGAGTGGCTGTTGCATGGGCCTGGGGTTTCTCTCTGGGATGATGAAGATGGCCTATCACAGTGGTGACAGCTGTACAACACCATGAATGTCCTGGAAGTCACTGAGTTACATGCCTTACAGTTGTTAAGTATGGTGAATCTCACCTCAAAAAAAAATCTCCATGTGCTTGGGTTTGGTACTTCAGGCTGTTTATCTGTGGTTGGGGAGACGAGGAGGACCTGCTTGGAGCAGGGTGTAGGGTGCAGCACCCTCTCCTGGGCTTTGCCCTGGGAGGTGCAGCTCAGGAAGCCTCCTGCCTACTCCATCATCCCACCACTCTCCTTAGAAAGTCCTCGTGAATCTGGTTCAGACCCTCCAGCTCTTCGTAAGTCGTAAAGAACGCCAAACCTAGAGCTGGAGACAGATTTCTAGTCCCAGTAGAAGGCACCCTCCTACTGTCTGGGAAAGAGGGTCCGCCAGCTGTTTCCCTCTCCTTCAAGCCCCCGTGAAACACGACATCATTCTCTAAAACAGCCTTATGATGTGCCAGGACTGATACTGAGAATTTCATTTAATCCTCACACACACACTCTCTCTCACACACACTTACACACACATACACACTTATACACACACACACACACACACACACACACACCCCTATGAAAACGAAAATGGTATTGCCATTCCCGGATGAGAACACAGTCCTCATTGGTTAAGCACTGTGCTCACCATCGGGGGCGACTGAGTGGAAGGGTAGGGATTAAACCCCAGCTGCCTCCGAAGTCCCCATCCTCAGCTGTAATGTCCTTCTGCCTCTTTCCTATCGGCTGTGGTGGGTTCCTCTCAGGGATCCTGGTCACCACCTCCTTGGCTTCTCAGTCCTCCCAGATCCACTGGTGTTGAGATTCTAGGGGGAAAAATGACAACAGCAAGCTTCCAGTTCTGGTAAGAGCAGACTAGTCTGTACTAGCCCTTTACCTGTGCCTGTTACACAGTCTGGACAGAAGCAACTACTTTAACACACAGGACAGAAACCAAAGGCAGGCAGACGTGAAGGAACTGACCCTTAAAGGAAAAGCCAGCATGCTGGGCGAGAACCATGTTGACTGGCTCTGGCACACTCCTGTTTACACTGTGGATGGGGATCAGTGACTGGAAATCAAGGAGGAAAACCCTGCAAATAAGGGAGCTCCAGGAGTGGGCCTCTGAAACCTGCAAACTCACTCTCTTCAAACCTTGGCTGCCGACTGCACAGTTCATACACGGAGGCTCAAGGAAAGCAACTGCCGGACAACCAAGAGCCAAGCAGAATTTGAGGTTCCCGTCCCGTGGATTTAGAGAAGCTTTGTAGATGTGGACCATGCCGTAGGAGGACCAGCCACATCCTAGAACTGATTGCATTCTAAGGTCAAAACTGAAAGATGCTCACTCTTTAAGAGTTAAAGCTGAACTTCCACAGGACTAAGGCAATCTGTCAGTGATTTAACCATCTGGGAAGACAAAACAATATTTTTCATAGAAAGATAGTAGAACCTAGAGACTTTACTGTGTAGTAAGAAAATAACATAATCAAAAAATATTTGGCATATAAAAGACATACAAGGGAAAATATGACCCCTGAGAGAATAAATAGTCAATAGAAGCAGACCTGAAAATGAATCCAATGTTGAAATTTGCAAACACAGACCTTGAAATAACTATAATTAATATGCTTTCTAAATTTTACAGGAAAAGATAAATATAATAGGGGAAGAGCTGATGAATTTCAAGAGATAAACAAACTCTAAACGTAAGCCAGATGTAAATCTGAAAATTCAAAGATATTGTGATTGAAATAAAGACTTCACTATATAGGAGACAGCAAATTGGTTACTTTGAAATTCAAAATGAAAGTGAAGACAAGTCAATAGAAATTATTGAAATTGAACCACAAATGGAAAAAAAATTTTAAACATGAATAAGTGTGCATTGAGGCCTTGCATTCAATCCCCAACACCAAAAAAAAAGAAGGAAGGAAGGAAGGGAGGGAGGGAAAGGGATGGATGATGAATGAGCGGGTATATCCCCAAAGAGACACGTACAGGAATATTCATAGGCGCTTCACTCATAGAAGCCCAAACCTGGAAACAACCCAATGTCAATCAACAGAACTGGATATTGTATCCACAGTGCATGTAAACAATGGAATAAAACAATACAAACAGGCAAATGGCAGCTTTGTACAGGATCATGAATGTGTCTCAAGGACATGCTGTGGGCTGAAGAAGCCAAGCCCCCAAAACAGCGTAAGTTCTTTGGTTCTATTTATATGAAATTCCAGAACAGGCAAAACTGACTGATGATTACAGCAGTCAGAATATGATTCTCCAGGAAGAGAGTATGACTGGGAAGGGGCAGGAAGGAACCTTCCAGATGCCAGTCATGCTGTATATCTTGAGGTGGGTGTAATTAAATGAAAGTATACCTATATAAAAATTCATCAAGCTATCCACTTAAGACTTGGCACTTTACTGAATATACGCTATACCTCAAAGCAAAGTTATTTAAAATTATGTATTTCAAAACCATCCTAAATAGTGTGTCAAATATGGTTGTCTCAAATCTCCACATAGAATGCTTATTTAGCTTTTTAAAATCCTGAAATAAATGTTTCATAGAACAATACTTACATGGGAATCTGGCTGACATTCAGTCTATTAAAAAATGTTAATTCAGGTCACAGCTTACAAAATTGATTTCACAGCCCACTAATAGGCCATAAGCCATGAGGCAAAAAAAAAAAAAAAAAAAAACAGAATCTAAATGGTAGGAAGTCACTGAAGGGGTTTAAGAAGAGGAGTGACCTGAGTACACTAGAGTTTTTGATGTTGGTTTGTTTTTGTTTGTTTTGTGGTTTTTGTTTTTGTTTTGTTTTTTGGAGTGTAGGGGGGTTACTGGAGATCGAACCCAGGGATATTTTACCACTGAGCTACATCCCCAGTACATTTTTTTTTTATTTTGAGATAATATCTCAGTAAATTGCTGAGGCTGACCTCAATCTTACAATCCTCTTGCCTCAGCCTCCCAAGTCACAGGGATTACAGGTGTACACCACTGCATAAGGCTCAGACTAGTATTTTAGAAGGCTTTCTCTAGGGCAAAGGGTCTAACATGTGAGACCACAGCCAGGGGATAAGGCTGGGGAAGGGCCCTGGAGCAGAGGGCCTGATTCAGGACTCTCAGGTCGTGTGAATTTGTCTGTTCTTTGGGCTCTGAATTGGTCCCTATTCTTCATCAGACCTGGCCTGAGTGCCACATGGAGTCAAGAGCGTCCAGGGAAAGGAAGCGGCCCGTTCTCTCCAGACGCTGGGAAAAGTCACAGTTCACATGTGTCATTCATTCCTACAATGGTCCTTTCAAATAGACAAGATCTCCTCCAGGCACTGAAGAAAGTGACAGCACACTCAAAGTTCTGCAGTCAGTGAGTGACAGAGGCTCAGAATCCAGGTGTGCCCAGTGAAAGGTCCGAGGCCTTTCTCAATAAGGGACCTGGACACACCCTGGTTCCAGACGCCGGCTGCAGAGCAGGCCTGGCTCATGCGCGTCCTCACGAGCTCTCTGAAATCTTCCAGGACGAGTGGGGAAATCTCAATGCCACAGTGGGCTGCCGGGTGGTACCAGGCTTTCACAAGCACTGCTGAAGTGTGGTCACTTATGACTTTTCCCCGCAACTTCAATCCTTTCCTAACTAGGCCCTGAGCGCCCCGGGCCTCCTGGCCCCAGGACGGGCACTGGGCAACTTGGGCTACTGCTGTTGCTCCATCTCTGGCCAGGGTCACGGGGCCACAGAACTGGTGACGGAGTCAAGGAGGAAAGAGGAGAGGCCTGGAAGGACCAGTTTTGTGGGGGAACTGGCCCAGGCTGGCCCCACAGCTCCTGCTGCATGTCCACCACATGCCCTAAGGTTAGGAGCAGCAGCTGAACTGAGCTGAGCATGGTTTCTCTCTGCAAGCCCACCCCCACCCAGGTAACTCTGCAAGAGAAGAGGGGATCCTGAGGCCATTCCAGGGCTCTGTCCCAGGGATCATCCTGGTTGCCAGCCTGGGTCGTGGTCCTCCACCATCTGTGCAGGCAGCCAGGCTGAGGTGCCTGTCCTCTCTGATCGCCCTTCCCATGTCGGCAGCCCGGCTCACAAAGCCCCTTTACCTCTCCCTGGGCCACTCTTGCACAGATGGCAGAATAGAAGCAGCCTGGGAAAGCCGAGCAGGCTGGTTTCAGCTCCACTGGGCTCTCCACCAACCAAACGGCCACAGCGGAAGGAATCCTGGTGGCATTCCTGCCGTCTGATGGCTCCCTGCTGCAGGTCTGCCTCGTTGACCTCCCCGTTCTCCCTCCTCCCCTCCTGCATCCTGGAGAAAGGCTCCGGACCCACCCCTGTGCCTTCTCAGGAGAGGTCCCCACCAACCATCTGTCCCCTCCCTCCTCAGGTGGTCCTCAGCTTGGCCGTTTCTCTACCTGTCAGCCCCTTTCCTCCTCTTCACTCACTCCCTGGGTCTTCCTGGGCAACTAAGATTTGTTTTCGGATGCAAAATTAAACATCCAGAGGTAAACTCAAAGCAGGGAAGAGGGGAGAGGGAAGGAGAAAGGAGGAGGAAGAAGGGGGACAGAACCAGCCCTACCCTCACGCGTTTCTCCTGACACCTGGGCCAGCCGCCGCCTTGAGCTCTCTTCTTCACAGACAAGCATTGGGGGGAAAGGCCTATATCTGTCTCCATTTCCTCACCTCCCATTTATTTCTCCACTCGGAGCATCTGGCTTCCATCCCCACCTTCCCTACGAAAACTGATCTGCCTTCAGCAAGGAGCACCCACTGCAGGATCCAACAGGCTAAATCAGCAACCACAGCAGCACAGGCTTCTCCTGAGCACAGGTCCTGAGCATGCACACCCACCGCACCCCTCCCTGAGACTCTCCTTCCCCTGGCCCCCCGTGGCTCTGCTCTGGTCGAACATGGTTTGTGTCCCCCAAGGATCCACTGAGATCAAATATTTGGTCCCCAGGTGCCACTGTTGGGAGGTGACAGAATCTTTGGAGATGGGCCCAGTGTAGTCACTGCAAATGCGAGGTATTTCTCTTGTAACCCACTTGGCAGTTCCTACAAGAGGATTATTAGAAAAGGAGCAAGCCCTGGTCTTGTCCGTTTTCCCTCACGCTCCTCCTGTGTGAGATAAGATAACTTGCTCCTACGTGCACCCACACCATGGTGTGCCATGCCAGCATCCACTGCCATCAATACAGGACAAACTGACACCCCTTCCAAAACCAGGAATGAGCCGCCAAAACTGTGAGTTAAATAAACCTTTTCTCTTTATAACCTAGGTGCCTCTGGTATTATGTTATAGCAACACAACACTGACTGATACACCCTCAGTCTCCCTCTTTTTATTCTTCCTCTATTAAGCCTTAAATGCCAAGGCTATTTTCTTTGCCTCCTTCATTCCTTACTCTCTTCACTCTGCCAGGGAAATAACATTCAAATCTGATTCCAACCACCAACACCAGCTGCCCACAGATGCCTGCCCAAACCACATCGTAGAAACAATGACAATAAATATTTATCCACAGACAGTGCATGTCCATGCTGAACAAACTCACAACAACCCTCAGACACAGGTTCCTTTATTATCCATATATCTTCTGTGAAAGTATAGGAGCTAATCCAAGGTCATGGTTATTTTTATTCACTCTACCATTGAGCAACACTCTCAGACCAAGGTCATAGTTATTAAGAGGCTGTTCTCAAAGTCTGGACTCATTGCCGCTCATGTTTTCTAGCAAGATGATAAACTAACAGGGGCTGCTCACAGCGTGAAGATGAGATAGAGTTAGATGAATCTGAGGAAATAAGGCAAAAACTGTGAGAAACCTCTGGGGCACCATAAGATTGGGGATCCCAATGCAAGATGTAGAAGAGTAGGCCAGGAAACAAGAGGGCAGCCAGGGGCCAGCCAGCTCACAGAGTGTGCAAGGGATTTGGGAGATGTTTTCCCTGGTGGGGAGAGGCTGGGGAGGAAATCGCAGGCCAGTCAGAGCTGTGGGGCAGGAGCACAGGTGCGGAGCCTAGCGGGCTGGGAGCAGAGAAGAGCAGGTGCCTGGCTCTGAGCACCTCCCCACCCCATAGCCTGAGGACCAGGACATTCCACCAAAGATAGACAGCTCTCAGAAAAGGCAGTGCCCAAGGGTAAGACAGGTAGGGAAATAAGCAACAGCAGCGGGATCCAAAGGATGAGGCTAGAGCACCCTCTGAGGGGTAGATGCAGCCTCTTGTTCCCATGTGCAAGTCTTCACAGAACCCAAGCCATGCCAGGGCTTTCAACGCCCCTGGACAAACATGTCAGCCAAGACAGATGGGACCCCAGGGAAGGCTAGTGCATAGGAGTTTGTGTGGTCGAATAACATCTGAAGGGGTGTTATAGGTTAGATAACAGGTGGCCCCCAAAAGCTAATGTGAGACAACGCAAGAATGTGCAGAGATAGAGTAATTAGATTATGAGGCCTGTAACCTAATAAGTGGATTAATCCACTGATATGGATTAAGACCTGACAAGAACAACTTAGAGAAAGTTAGAGGAAGAAAAGTTTATTTTGTCTGGGTGGTAACTGTCAGCAGGTAGAGTGTGGCTGTTAGTTGGAAGAACTAGGTCTCTGCAGTGCACCTTTGGGGATTATATTTTGTCTTTGGTGAGCAGAGCACATTCTCTCCCTCTCCCTCTCCCTCTCCCTCTCCCTCTCCCTTTCCCTCTCCCTCTCCCTCTCCCTCTCCCTCTCCCTCTCCCTCTCCCTCTCTCTCTCTTCCTCTCCCTCTCCCTCTCCCGCTCCCTCTCCCTGGTTGCCACATCCTGAGCTGCCCTTCCTCTGCTGAGTTCCCCCACCATGATGTTCTGCCTCATCCCAGGCCCGTGGCTATGGGATCAGCAGACCAAGGACGGAACCTCGGAAACCATGAGACAAAATAAACTTTTCTTCCTCTAACTTCCTCTAAGTTGTTCTTGTCAGGTCTTTTGGTAACAGATATCAAAGCTGACTAAAACAGAGAGCAACACCATTTAAAAAAGAAAAAGAAAAAAAAAAAGCCAAAAGGGTGAACAATGAGCATTTGACAAAGCAGGTCTGATGGTCCAGAAGAGACCATTCAAAATAAGTCCACCAAATATCTTCAAAGAGGATTGCAGTTTATAAAACTATTCAAGTGTAAGCATCTAGACTGAAAAACAATAAGCAATATTGGGTTAAGGGAAATACGTATGAAAATACATATATTTGAAAAACATCCTGGTAATAAAAAGAGAACTCAGGAGTCTGACTGAATAGTGGAATGAGTAAATCTGAAGAATGAATGAAGGGATGGGGGCTCACATCAGGATAATCACCCAGAGAATGTGGGGAAGAGATTAAAGAGTGATGGAAAAAGAAAGAGAAGTTAAGAGATATGGAGAGTTGCCAGCATTTAGAATTTTTAAAAATCCTAGAAGGGTATAAAATAAATATAGGTAACAAACTATTTGAAGAAACAGTAACTAAAAATTTCCTCAAGATGAGAAAAAAAAATGAAAGACTTTAGGTCAAAAGACTTTTTAGAGTCATAAAACAGGTAAAATTAATCCATTTTTACTCATATTTTCATTATATTTCAAATTATCAAAAACAGAAAGAAAATGCAAATGCTTTCAGAGAGAAAGAGGAGGTCACTTGTCAAAATCAGACAATGGAGGTTAGACAAACACTTCTTCAAGTGTTTTATATACATGATGGACATTTCTATAGTTTCCAACTTGTTGCTATTACAAAGAGAGACTGTATTTTCATGTTATAAAGGAAAATAACATCAAATCTAGAATTTTAATCTGCTTTAAAAGCCTTGGTTTTATCATGTGAAGATCTCCCTTAAAGAATACTTTTGTGGGTAAAATTCTAGCAAAAAGAGAAATAACTTCAAAGGAACACAGAAAGTCATATGGAAACAAAAATTGGTAAGTAGCACAGCAAAGCATAGTGTTTTCTAAAATAATCTGGACAAAGAACTTTCACTTCCAGGTAAGATGTCGGAGGTTGGAACAGGCCAACCTTGACCCTGACAGTAACCATTAAGACCTGTTACAAAAATTGCATTTGAAAGATGTCAGAGTTGCTGTGGAGGCAGGATGGTCTGAAAATCCCAGAAAGGAGGGAAGAGTTCAGAGAACTCTCAGATTGGCAGCTGGTACTGTCCCCTGGGGCATTTGACAAATCTCATCATGGCCTGAGGATTACAACTTGACCTAGGCAGACAGGCACTAATGGGGGAAAGAGAAACCATCAAAGCTTTCTGCTATTGCACAGGGCGGGAGTGAAAACATTAGGAAACTGAGAAGGGTTAGACACACTGATTTTTTTCAGTAGACATTTGCTGATAATGCAGGACACCAAAGAGCTGAACTGGAAGAGTTTCAGAGTCAAAGTCTAATGCAGACATTAGGCCATAAAACAATGTCTTTTTGGTGTGCAGAAATTTATTAAAACTAGTAAGATGTTGAATCTTTCAGTTTATGAACATCCGTCCAGCTGTTTTTCAAAGATTAATACCAATAAATGTAGCAGAACTGAAATCATAAAAAGAATGCTCTCAAGCACAAAGGAATTAAATTAGAAACCAATAGCGTAAAGTAATGTAGGAATTCCTCAAATGTCTAGAAATTAAATGACATGTTTTAAAATAGCCTATGGGTCAAAGAAATTACAAGAGAAATCAGACAACATTTTGCACTTAAACAAAAACAAAAAAAAGAGACAAGAACGTGGCTAAAGCAGTGCTGAGAGGGAAATGTGTAACTTTAAATTACTGTATCAATAAAAAGAAAGACCTCAAATAATAGCCTTTGAAATAGCCTTTTCTCAACTCTTTGAAAATATGTTGGAGACATCGTGTCCTTTACTCCACAATACTTTAGAGTGCTTTTCTTAAGAACTAGAGCTTGCTCTTACATAATCAAGTACAATGGTCAAAAAGAAGCCATTTAACACCAATATCACACTACTTATTAGCTAATCTGCAGTCTACGTTTAAATTTTATCAATTGTCCTAAAAATATCATTTTTGTCCTAAACACGCCCTTTAAAAATGTTCAGGGTTTTCATTATAGAGGTCTTTCATCTTTTTCACTAGATTGATTCCCAAATATATATTTTTTGAGGCTATTGTAAATGGGATAGTTTTCCTAATTTTGCTTTCAGTAGATTCATGTACAGGAATGCAATTGATTTATGGGTGTTGATTTTATACTCTGTTCCTTTGCTGAATTCATTTATAAGTTCCAGAAGTTTTCTGGTATAATTTTTGTGGTCTTCCAAATATAGAATCATGTTGTTGGCAAATAGGGATTGATTTCTTCTTTTCCTATTCATGTATATCATTTTAATTTCTTTCTTCTGTCTAATTGCTCTGGCTAGAGTGTCAAGGACATGTTGAATAAAAGTGGTGAAAGAGGGCATCCTTGTCTTGTTTCAGTTTTTAGAGGGAATGCTTTCAATTTTTCTCCATTTAGAATGGTATTGGCCTTGGGTTTAGCATAGATAGCTTTTATAATGTTGAGGTATGTTCCTACTATCCCTAGTTTTTGTAGTGTTTTGAACATGAAGTGGTGCTGTATTTTGTCAAATGTTTTTTCTGTATCTATTGAAATAATCATATGATTCTTGTCTTTAAGTCTATTATGTTATGAATTACAATTATTGATTTCCATGTTGAACCAACCTTGCGTTCTTGGGATGAACCCCACGTGATCGTGGTGCACTATCTTTTTAAATGTTTTTTGTATGCAATTTGCCAGAATTTTACTGAGAATTTGTGTGTCTATGTTCATCAGGGATATTGGTCTGAAGTTTTCTTTCCTTAATGTGTTTTTGTCTGGTTTTAGTATCAGGGTGATACTAGCCTCGTAGAATTACTTTGGAAGGGTTCCCTCCTTTTCTATTTTATGGAATAATTTGAGGAGTATTGTTGTTAATTCTTCTTTGAAGGTCTTGTAGAACTTGGCTGAGAATCTGTCTGGTTCTGGGCTTTTCTTGACAGGATTTTGATGGTATATTCTATTTCATTGCTTGAAATTGATCTGTTTAAATTGTGTATGTCCTCCTGATTCAGTTTGGGTAGGTCATGTATCTCTATAAATTTGTCAATGTCTTCAAGATTTTCTACTTTATTGGAGAATAAATTGTCAAAATAATTTCTGATTATTGTCTGTATTTCAGTAGGGTCTGTCATTATAGAAATTGAAGAAAACCTTAGAAGAGGGTCTGGAGATATAGCTCAGTTGGTACAGTGCTTGCCTCACATGCACAAGGCCCTGGGTTCAATCCCCAGCACAACAAAAGAGAAGAAAAGAAAAAGAAGATGGGAAGATCTCCCATGATCTTGGATAGGCAGAATTAACATTGTCAAAATGGCCATACTACCAAAAGTGCTATAGAGATTTAATGCAATTCCTGTTAAAATCCCAAATACATTCTTCATAGAAATAGAAAAAGCAATCATGAAATTCATTTGGAAAAATAAGAGACCCAGAATAGCCAAAGCAAACCTTAGCAAGAAAAAAGGCCGCAGTGAAGCAGGATACTTCACAATACCAGACCCAAAATTATACTACAAGCTATAGTAACAAAAACAGTGTGGTACTGGTGCCAAAACAAACACGTAGACCAATGGTACAGAATGGAATGGTACAGAATGGAAGACACAGAGACACACCCACATAAATGCAGTTATCTCATGTAGACAAAGGCACCAAAACAGATAGCCTCTTCAACAAATGGAATCAATATGTAGAGAAATCGATATATAGAAAAATGAAATTGCACCCTTATCTCTCACCCTACACAAAACTAAACTCAAAGTGAATCAAAGACTTAAGCACTAGAATGGAGACCCTGTGCCTAATAGAAGAAAAGTAGACCCAATCCTACATCATGTTGGCTCAGGAACTAACTTCCTAACAAGACTCCTAAAGCACAAGAAGTAAAATTAAGAATCAATAAATGAAATGGATTCAAACTAAAAAGCTTCTTCACAGCAAAGGAAATAATCAAGAACATGAGAAGACAGCCTACAGAATGGGAGAAAATCTTCACCATGTGCACCTCAGATAGAGCATTAATCTTCAGGATATATAAAGAACTCAAAAACTTAACACCAAATGAACAAATAACCCAATCAATAAATGGGCTAAGGAACTAACAGACACTTCACAGAAGAAGAAATACAATTAATCAACAAATATATGGAAAAAGGTCCAACATCTCTAGAAATTAGAGAAATGCAAATTAAAACTACACTGAGATTTCATCTCACTCCAGTCAGAATGGCAAATCAAGAATACAAGCAACAATCAATGTTGGCAAGGATGTGGCGGGGGAGGTACAATCATATATTGCTGGTGGGATTGAGAAGTAGTGCAACCACTCTAGAAAGTTCTATGGAGATCCTCAGAAAACTTGGAATGGAACCAACATTCGATCCAGTTATCCCACTCTTTAGTTTATAACCAAAGGACTCAAAATCAGCATACTACAGTAACACAGCCACAGCAATGTTGATAGTTTCTCAATTCACGATAGCTAAACTATGGACCAACCTAGATGCCCTTCAACAGATGAATGGATAAAGAAAATGTACTATATATACAGAATGGAAAATCACTCAGTCCTAAAGAAGAGTGAAATTATGGCATTTTCTGGTAAATGAATGGAACTGGAGAATATCATGCTAAGTGAAATAAGCCAATCCCCCCAAAAAACAAAGGCTGAATGTTTTCTCTGTATGTGTTGCTCATCATATTGGTGGGGGGTGGGGGAATCAAAGGAGAATAGAAGTACTTTGGATTAGACAAAGAGGAGTGAAGGTAAGGGAGGAGAAATGGGAATAGGAAAGACAGTAGAATGAATTGGGCGTTACTATCCTATATGCATATATGATTACACAACCAGTGTAATTCTACAAAACGTACAACCAGAAGAATGAGAACTTACACTCAATTTAAGTTTAATATGTCAAAATCCATTCTACTATCATGTATAACTAATAAGAACAAATTAAAAAATGTCCAGGGTTACATATTACATTTAGTTACTGTGTCTCTTTAGTCTCCTTTAATCAATTTTTCATTGTCTTTATGCAGACCAATTATTTTGTGGAATGTCCCTTGAATGTCCCTGTGTTTATCTCATGTGTCTTTGTGGCTGGATTGAAGTTGTGCCTTTTGGGCAAGAGTAACATAACATGCTTCCATATGCACCCCTTTGGGGGGGCTCATGATGTCATTTGACTGGTACTGATCACTTGGCTCAGGTGGCATCTGCAAGATTTTTCCAATTAAGATAGTATTTTAGTAAACCACATAAACATATATTCATTCACCAATCTTTCAATTCAGGGTCAACTGGGTCTAACTGGGTCTTCAAGCCATTTCTAAGTCATTTCCTGTTCTGCATTAAGATTGTTTTGTTGTTTGTTGCTTTTTTAATTCTGGTACTATGGGTTGAAACCAGGGTTTCTCTACCACTGAGCTACATCCCCAACCCTTATTTTTTATTTTGATACAGGGTCTCACTAAGTTGCCCAGGCTGGCCTTAAACTTTTGATCCCCTTGCCTCAGCCTCCTAGGTCACTGGGATTACAGGCATGTGCCACACAACCAGTGTTTAAGATTTTCAATTACCATATATTTAAAGAAATACAAGAATTTGAATACACTTTCAAAACAATCTGTTGAATTATTTCAGAAATTTTTATTTTCTCAATGTTCTACCTAAGCAATCTGCTTTTTATCAACTTTTCCCCAAAGTTTCCAACTTTGTTTTCATGATAACTTGCTTTTCATACTCATATTCATTGGTAGATATAACTTTTAACTGATTTATATAATTCCTTATAATAGGTGCAACTAACTGCTATTAGTAAACAGAACTTAATTGATAAGAACTAAAGCTGTGGGGACTCCTACTAGGCATGAGTGTTTAGGATGCTGTGGGCATTTGATTTAGTCAGCTCTTTTGCCGCTGCGACTGAAAGACCTGACCCGCACAACTGTAGAGGAGGAAAAGTTAATATGGGGGCTCACAGAGAGGTCTCAATCCATAGACTGCAGGCTCCATTCCTCCGGGCTCAAGGTGAGGCAGGACATCATGGCAGAAGCGTGTGGCAGAGGGAAGCAGCTCACATGATGATCAGGAAGCGGAGAGAGACTCCACTCTCCAGATACAAAATATATACCCCAAAGATATGCCCCCAGTGCCCACCTCCTCCAGCCTCACCCCACAACTTCAGTTACTGCTTGGCTAATCCCTGTCAGGGGTTAATTCACTAATTGGGTTAAGACTATAACCCAATCGTTTCTCCCCTGAACCTTTTTGCATTGTCTCACATGTGAGCTTTTGGGGGATGCCTCACATCCTAACCACAACAGCATTAGTCAACATATTTTTTTTAATAGAATAGAAGGTATAGGTTAGTCTATCAAGGACATTACATAGAGGTCACTTAACAGTTTTTGCTGTAAATTAAATTTAGAATTGAAGGACATGAGTTTTCAGAATAAAAACCCCACCAAAACAGATTTCAAAGACTCATCACTGAGAAATATCACTTTATTAGGTAAAGAGAAAAATCCTTAAAGAACCCAGATGGGGAAAAAAATCCATGTGCAAAGCAGAGAGTCATAATTGTATCTGATTTTCAACTGGCTTCAAAATCTGATGGAAAATTCTTTTCAATCAAGATGTTTATGCATAGCCAAGCTAACAATCAAGTGTCAGGGAAGCTGAGCCACACACTCAGCTAGGCGAGTGTCCTGACCAGTCTTGCATGAAGAACAAACAAGGAATACAAAAACACAGCAGGAAGACTCCAGATCCAAGACATGTAGGGTCGACCCAGGCTGTGGCAAGGCATCCACTGTCCTGAGTGGGGAAGGAAGATGCAGGGAAGAAAGAGAGGTCTCCAAGGTGAAGGGGGAAAAATAGATGGAATTGATTATCTGACGTCTTTGGACATTTAGAAATATTTTCAATAGGCATTTGACAGCTCTGTAGGAACACCGGGTATAAAGAGCAATATGTCCCTCAAAAACTAAGTAAATGGCAAAAATTGAAGCGACTTATTAACTAGGAATGAGCACCTCTCTTAAAAAGAGAGAGAAAGGGACCATCGTGCACCCTTGACTGAACAAAGGACAATATATAATTAAGAGTCACGAAATCCCTAGCCACTGACTAAGTAAAAAACTGATGTGGAATTAGAACGTAAGCTTCATGACAGCCGAGACCTGACCCCATCCTGCTCAATCCCAGTATCTTTTTTCTTTTAATTTGAGCCCAACGTTCCAATAGCATAGTGTGTGTGTTTCAGATCTCCAACAGGAAAAGAACTCCGGGGTCATCCCGGGAGCTAATGGAAGCAGCCTGCCATTCTCCGGGGCATCACATCTATATGAGAACATGTCACTCCTATAGACTGTCCCCGACATCTATCTCCTCCTGTGGCACCCAGCCTGGTCACTTTGCACTCAAACTAAATAAATATTTCTCTGCCCATTAAAAGTAACTCAGGAGGCTGGAGGGGCAGCTCAGAGTTGAACTTGTGCTTAGCATGTGCAAGGCACTGGGTTCAAGTCCCAGCACCAAAAGTAAATAATAAAGTGATAACTCTTAGGAACAATTTGAAAGATGGCTTCAGATTATTCCTTGTAAGAGAATTGAATCTCCTGGGTACACCCCCTTTTCCTACAGGTGTTTCCTGGAGTGAAGGCTCTCAGGATAGAATGGGTTTCTGTGCCTGACCTGGGGCTCTGCTCTCTGTGGATTTTTATTCTAATACCAGCACCTCTTACCAACTAGTGATCTTGGAAGCTTCCTCCTCTGTGACTCACTTTCTTCATCTGTAAAACAGGGACAATAATATCACCCTCATCGGGTTACTAAGAAGATCGCAAGAATCACAGCAAGTCAAGTTGGGTGCTCAGCCCTGGGTGTGGGGAAGGGTGTAAGCTGTATCCTCCTCCCTCTCACTGACAGGAAGACCAAGGGTTAAGAAAGCAGCCAGGGCTGGGTGCAGCTAGGTGGGAGAGCGCATGCCTAGCATGCATGAAACATAAAAACAAGGAAAAAAAAAAAGCAGCCACTCCAAAGGGTTGATGGCGTCTCCTCTGTTGAAACAGCAGCTCTGAACGTTCCCTCTTTGCTATTTGATCCTGCATGTTTCTGTTCCACTGAACACTTAGCTCCTTGGAATGCAGGAGTGTTCTAAAGTGAACATGTAATTAATGCTTCCGCCCTCTGTGTCCCACCTTCCTATCGTTGAGAAATTTTAAAAGGCTAATTGCCAGCTTGGACTTCAAGCCACAAGTGAGACAACAAAGGCGTAGGCTAAATATTATGTTGTAAAATGAGAAGAAAGAGCACTGGCATTCCCTGGGTGCCAACTGGGAGCCCTAATGTGGGCTAGATGCTTTTTAATTAAAGTTCTGCAGTGCAGGTATATGACTCCTCCTTGGCAGAGGAGGACAGCTGGGCTCAGAGAGGCAAAGTAAGTTGCCCAGAGTCACAGAGCTAGGAAACAAAGGCAAAAATTACGCCAACTCTCTCAGACTTCAAAGTCCTGGCTTCTTCTACTCTCTCATGCCACCTCCAGAATATCTACTGCCCCCCAACTCACATCCCCTAGATGCTTAGGATGACACTAAGTCTATTCCATGTATGCTCATTGAATCCTCAGATCAACCCTAGGGTGTAAATTCAGATGTATCCCCATTTAACAGAGCACGACTCAGAGAAGTTCTCACTTCCCAAGGTCCCGCTGCCATCAAGAGCCATTGCTGGGATGCCACCCCAGGACTGCCTGATTCCAAAGAAAGGCTCTGAACCAGCACCTGTTCCTCCCATCAGCCCTGCCTCCCAGCACAGCCTGGGCAGCAGATCAGTTCTGTACCCTGAGTTCTTCAGGCTTCGCCGCCAAGGCTCCTTAACTAGGTCAATAGTTGCTAATGCTCGGTGAAGGCTCCAGGAATCCAGAGACACAACTCCCTGGCGTCCCTGTCGTCCAACAATAGGACCCCGCAGGGTAAATCTGTCTCCATGGTCACATGTGCCCAGGCCTCTTCGCCCCCATGCCAACAGCCACAGTGACATGGCATCCAATGAATTAAAATGTCTTCAAGCCTGAAATCTTTTGGGTTTTTTTCCAGATAAATTGGGCCCGAGGCCAGGCCTCTTCTGGGAGCCTCCCTCCCAAGAGGCTTGGATCTCCTTTCCCCTGAGGCAGACCTCTCAGAAGGAAGAACCGCCCAGCCCTGGCCCCATGCTAGGAAGGAGGCCAGTGACTGACAGTGAACTTGCAGGTGCACTTGCCCTCGTGGGGCCCTCCTCTGGGTTCCATTTGTGTTCCAGAGAATCCCAGTAAGATGGGGCTCAAACTAGACTTCTGCTGAGAGCACTTTCTCACTTGGACTTTTGCAGCCCTGTCTTGCTGTCTTCATTCCCCGTCTCTTTTGTTCCCTCAACAAACAAACAAGCAAAAAACCTCACTGGAACAACAATCCCCATCTCAAGCTCCACCTGTGGGCAACCAACACAGATGTGGGCACCAGGAGTGGCCTTGGGAAATGAGCTCCGCTGCCCTGCAGCTCCTGACAAGACAGCAGCAAGCGCCACGGCAAGAGGGGACATAGTCTGTGTGTGCGGCCGCAGCGCAACTGCTCTGGTACACAGGATGGGGGAAGCTGGCGGGGAGGTGAGCTCTCCCAGTGTCTCTGGTGTTTGGAAAGTGGGGAAACCATGACCCACAGACAGTGGAGCTGGGTGGCTCTTAGCTAAGCACCACTGATTCGTTTGGAGGGTTGCGGGGCTGAAGACAGACGGCAAGAGCAGCAGAACTTCAAAGGATGCCAAATATCAGCTAGGCACACATCCCTTTACCCCAAACACAAGGCTCCGACAGGGAGAGGAGCCCTGAGTCTAGGAAGGAGTTATCTAAGAGATAAATGTGAGAATCTTGAATACCCAGACTCCTGAACTCTGCAGGACTGCAGAAGTGTCCTGTTCCCACCATCAGAAGATAAGGCCCCCACTCCGCCATCTTGCTGGACACTATGCAGTGGCTTCAGGCAAGGCTGGCACCTCATAAAGCAACACTTGCCCACCCTGGGGAATGTCCCTACCTCTTCTCCTGGCCACCACACTGAGAACCCAGGTGAGAAAAGTCTCAGCATGGAGCCATTCAGAGGTACTGGGCCTGCTGTGGAAATAAAAGGATTACACGCCACACCAGGCCAGCATGCCAAGCCCATGCTGAGGAATGCCTGCGGAGGCTTCTGGGTGTGACAGATCATGGGAGCCAAGGATAAACAGATAAGGCAGACTTTGTGCACATGGAGGGACTCTCTCCAGCATCACGGGATTTAATACCAGGAATGGTCCTAATATACTGGTGGAATGATTCTTGATAGAAAGAGAAAGGGCCCCAAATGAGCAATGCAGAGCTCCCAGGGCTACCCTGCAAGCTGGAGGGAAGGAGGGAAGGCTCAGAGACGTGGGCGTGCCAGTGTAGACTTCTGTGTAAAACAGGAAGCCACCAGTTGACCATGTCCCTAGGGGAGTTGGAGGGCCCTCCATTTACCAAGTAGACAAGAAATGTATGGGTGAGGGGAAGCCGGTAGCATGAGAAGTTAGGGTGGGGGTGGTATTCAGCAGGGGATAGTTACAGAACTGGGCTCTCTAGAATTGGGTAATAAAATTCCAAACCAGCAAAGACCAATATAAAAGCACTTAACCATAGGGCTGGGGATGTAGCTCAGTTGTGCAGTGCTTGCCTTCTATGCACGGGCCCTGGGTTTGCCCCAGTTTAAAACCAAAAACAAAATACTTAACCATAGGAAACAAGATGGTTGAGGACTGGGGATGTAGCTCACTAGCAGAGCACACACTTAGCATATGTGAGGCCCTGGGTTCCATCCGCAGCCTGCAAAGAAAGAAAGAAAAAGATATCTTTCTTTGTGGACTGTGATATCTAGGCCAATGACTCATAGAACACAGTAAACTTAGCAGCAAATAAGAAAGACAGCCAACAAAGGTACAGCTTACTAAACAGAATCAATCAAAAGAGATTAAGAATGGATGAGCAGCTGGGTGCAGGGCTGCATACCTGTAACCCAGCGGCTCTGGAGGATGAAGCAGGAGGATCATGAATTCAAAGCCAGCCTCAGCCCTAGCAACTCAGTGAGACCCTATCTCTAAATAAAATACAAAATAGGGCTGGAGATGTGACTCAATGGCTGAGTGCCCCTGAGTTCAATCCCTGGTACTAAAAAAAAAAAAAAAAAAATGGATGAGCAGAAGAATGAGGCTGGCTTTCCAAAGAAAAATCGAAATCCTTGGTTCAGTTCCCAGATCTGAGTGAATTCCTATAGGTACAGCTTATCAATTGAAGGACAAACTGAGTCTCCATGAGGAAGAATTCTGCAAACCCACAATATGTGATCATGATTTTCCCAAGGAACCAGGGCCATTAACCTGGATAGCCACCTTCAAGGGAATGGGGATATCCAGGTGTACATGTTAGGATCAGGGTCCAATCTGAGGGTAGGACCAGACAGACGCAAAGTGCCACCATGATCCTTTCACAATAGGACCAGAAGTCATGTGATAATTGAGGTCTTCACCTCATATCTGTCCCATTCTAGTTCTCCTGGACCTGTGAACTCCAAGAAGGGGTTCACCTTTTGCTCCCGCAGTGCCTCGGCCAGCACAGTGGCATATGGATTCATAGACTTTCTGATATACTGACACGAGACCTTGAATAATGTTGCTTCACAACAAGACTGTGTGGGCCTCACGTGTGCTAGGTGAGTGCTTACCCCTGAGCTACACTCCTAGCCTGCATAAGAGGAGGCTCTTAAGGCAGGATCACCACTGCACAACGGGAGCAGGGAGGAGCAGATTGGCACTTAGATGCTCCACTACCCTGTGTATGGCCAAGCCGTGATGTGGCTGCGAGCAGACCTGCGCAGCAACACAGCCCGAGGGTGGCATGGTCCAGGAGCTTCCTCCCAACAGGAAAGCCACTAGATGGGCAGATGTGCCGGCTGGAGGAGTGGTGGAGGGGGAAAGCCATGCGTACCAGGATGCCTGGAGTGAGGGCTGTGATGTGTCCCTCTCACCCTTCTCTTCATGGTTCATGAGGGCAGTCGGGGCTGGGCAGGTATGCTCAGTGCAGGACATGATGGTGGCTGGCCTGCCCCTGGTAGGCAGCACAAGGACCCCGGAGAAGCTGCACCTGCAGGAAGGAAACGTGATGTGAGAAGCAAGTGGATTGGAACTGACGTAGCCTGCAACAGTGTCTCCCGGTATCCCACCCAGACACCCTTCCTGGGCCTGAGTACTTACTCTGTATCACAGTTGACACCTAGCCACCGCCCCCTTTCCTGGAGATTTGACCTCAGCCAATGGGGAGCCACTCTCTAAGAAAGCTGCAGCCCACACGTGCCACCTGCAGAGCGCACAGTGGGACTGCAGTGGGAGAGGCCAGCACCTTTCCTGGAGGTGAGACCAGCACCATGGCGGACCTCGTGCCAGCTTCCCTATGGGACCGGACCAAAGCTTCCCCAGGCAAGACAGTACTCTGTCCTAGCCGTTTCTCCCTGCTGTACCACCTCGTACCCCTCCCTCAGCAGGATTTAGGAGCACAGGCAATAAGGTCACATGGGGCCAGGTGCTCAGAGGTGTGGGGCTGGGGTGTGGGGCTCTCCATTTGATTTCCCCCTAAAAAACTTTTTTTGTTTTTGTGTTTGGTTTTTGTTTTTGTTTTTTAGATAGGATCTCACTACATTGCCCAGGCTGGCCTCAAACTCCTGGGCTCAAACCTACTTCAGTCTCTCTAGCTGGGACTGCAGGTACACATCCCTGTACCCAGGGACATCTTTTTTAAAAAACTGGGGATTGAACCCAGGGGCACTTAACCGCTGAGCCACATCCCCAGCCCTTTTTATATTTTATTTAGAGACAGCATCTTGCTGAGTTGCTTAGGGCCTCTCTCAATTGCTGAGGCTGGCTTTGAACTCATGATCCTCCTTCTTCAGCCTCCCAAGCCGCTGTGATTACAGGTGTGAGCCACTGTGCCAGACCCCACCTCGAAATGTAAATACTTTTATCTTTGAATCTGTGTAGGGACGTTCAATATAAATTATGGTAAGATGGTAGAGACGTGTAGAAGCTCAGCCTCAGCTCACAGGAGATGCCACCTCCCACCACCTCCCCACTTTCTCTGCCCCCTGACACCCCATATTCTGCCCAGCCTGTCCCTCCCTGCCCTGTTCAGTGACCGCAGTCCTCCACCCTGCAGAGGCCTGCATGAAGAACAAGGTAGTCGGGGCTGGGCAGGTGTGCTCAGTGCAGGACATGATGGTGGCTGGCCTGCCCCTGGCAGGCAGCACAAGGGCTCATTTGGCAGGCACCTTGGGGACAGGCCTTTCCCCTACCCACAATCCAGGTGCCTAGTGACTGGGCACAGGGGTTGCAGTAACCCTAGGGCTGCCTTCCTATGGGCTGGAGCAGCTGGTCGGCAAGGAGGGGGATTACCTGCTGCCTGTGCTCAGCCGGACTCTGCATGCTGGGCGTTTAGCATTTCCTCCCGCCCAGGGGACCCGCCCTTCCAACCATCTGCTGCCTGGCTTCTGTCCATCTCTCTTGGCTAGCTGGAGTCACCTTCTGGGGACAAGACACAAAAATGCAAATTGTGTGATTTTGGTAAATCCACATCCTAGTTAAACGCTTTAATATTCGCATTTAAAACTGGCGTGGCACAAGATCAAGATGAACAGTGAAATTCACACCAATAATTTAAAATTAAAATTTTCTTTTATTTAGAAGTACATTAAATAGCAAATAAACACCATGGCAACTTGAGAGAGAGACTGTGGAAGGAAGAAAAAGATCTTATATCTTAGTATCTTTAACAGTACCTTTTTCCTCCTTTTTTTTTTAAGAGTTCAGCTTTCTTTAAACACATTACAAAAGAGGTTTAATCAAAAGAAAGAAAAACAAAAACCAAAGCCCAGGTCATCACCAGACTCTCTGGATTCTTCTTTCTTTGTCCCCCCTTTCTCCTCAGCTGGGCAGCAGAGGGGTGGGGCGGGGTCTGGCCTCCTGCAGGTGCAGAGCTGCTGGGGTGGGTCCGCTGGACCTCCCCATTGCAGACGGGGCTCCCTACGTGGACACTGGCCAGGTCTTTTTTTTTTTTTTTTTTTTTTTGCAAATAAGTCAAGTCAGAAAGGGTCAACATTCACATGAGTGCTCTAAGGAGGACATTGATCCTGCTCCTCATGATGGCCACCTCGTGTCCTGCGAGGGGAGGGTCTTTCCTCTCTTCTTGAACGTGGAGCCTCTCATTTTCCTTTCACTCTGGACCCCACATGTTATGTAGCTAGTCCTCTAAACACCCCTTCTTCTGAGAACACTGCCCCATAAATCCCCTGGACATGAGGCTCCATCTCAGACTCTGCCTTAGGGAACCCTAACCAGGTCCAACTTAGCAAGGAAAGGACACACTACAATTTCCAAAGGAAAAGTCACTGAAGCAGCAAGGAACAGGGCATTGAGTCCTCCCAACCTGAGCGGGGTCCAGGTCCTCTTCCTCCCGGCTCCCCCTGAGCTCCCCCTGAAGCCGGCTGTCGGGAGGACTCTCTCGGGCGCTTCCTTCTCTGGCGCCACCATCCATCAGGGCTTGAGTGGATGTTGAGCGCCTCAGAACATCAGCTCGTTGCTGGGCACGACCTGCCGGTCAGGCAGGAGCCTCTTGGGTGTCATTTTCTGTGGATTAAGGAAAGAGGTTTACTTCATTCATGGCTCAGAAAACTGGGAAGTCCAAAAACATGGCACCAGCATCTGGTGAGGGCCTCTTGCTGCTCCACCTCACAGTGGGAAACAGAAGGGCAGGAGAGAGCCTGCAGAAGGGGGCACCAGGAGCTGCCTTGCTCTGTAACATCTGTCTCAAGGTAACTAACCCACCCCACGAGAAAAGCATTTATCTCTCTTAAAGAAGTAAGTGCCTCTTAAAGGCCACACCTCCCAACACCACCACATTGGCACCCAGATTTTGCATGAGTTTTTGAGGGGACAAACCAGATGCAAGCCACAGCATCGTGTCTTATGGCCAATCCACAGGTCAACGCTAAGCATAGGTATGAGGATCCCCCTGTCACAGAGAGGACACTCAGACTCATTGGGGTGAAGTCACTTGCTTACAGTCACTCATCTAGAAAGGGACAGTTCAGGATTAGACTCTATGGCCTTTGCTTTTAATCACCAGACCATCTGTCCTCTCCCTACCCTATGCAGGCACCAGAACTAGAGGGGAGCCCAAGACACATTTCTCCCCAAGGCTTCTCTTATTAGTGAAATGTTGGCTTATTTGCACAGAGCCCAGCCTCAGTGATATTTTCAAATATTTCACATTCAACCAGAAACTTCCAAAATAGAAAAAGAGCTCAAAGTCAGTCCAAACTTGCCTTCTCCCTAGAGCTACATTTCTGTCTGGGTGCGTCCAGCTTCCCCCAGACAGCTCTAGCGATGGGCTCTCTTTCCCAGACTAGGAATTCTCACCTCTTCCCTCCAGCAATTACTATTGGAAGTCATCTCCCTAGCATCTCCTCCTCTCTCTGGACTATTTTGCCTTCCGGGAGCTCACCTAACCAGACAAGACAGGCTGCCTGGTGAAGCCCCTCCAGACAGGAGATCTTTCTCAGACCTAATACCCCTAGACCCCTGGGAGGTCCTGAAAGAGCACAGCCTGAGACCCCATCCCATCCTGGCTGCCTGTTCCACTTACTCTACTTTCAAAAGGGCAGACCTATGCCTGTCTGTCCTCTCTTGATTCCTGGTGTCAAAAACTAAAATCAAAGTGAATAAAGGAAAAAAAAAAAACTGGGAATAGGTTAAATTGGACCAAGTAACTGCAAACTAGACGGAATTACTCAGGTATTATGAGTGTAGGTCTCTAATTTATTTGGTCTTGCTTTGATCTTATTGGTGCCTCTCCAAAGTAAGCTTCTTCTAAAGGCACAAAGCAAAAGGCAGCTTACATCCTCTGAACTTAGCCTCACTAGGGGAAAAAAAAAGAGACCACTACAAGCATCAAAATTGAGCCCTATTGGCCCACCTTTAGCTCACATCACAATCCCTGAACCAATCACCATAGTCAGGGCTGGTTCCATGCTTACCAGGACCTAGGAACAGGAATTGTGAGCAGAAGGTTGTCATATGAGTCCATTTTTCACTACTACCCCAAAATACCTGAGGCAAGCTACTTTACAAAGAAAAGAGGTTCTTTAGGGGCTCACAGTTATGGAGGTACGTACGAAGGCCTCAAGTGATGACAGCCTTCTTATTGGCAGAGTCCAGAGGTGATGGAGAACATCACATGGAAAGAGATGAAAAACATGCGTAGTATGTGTCTACATCTGTGTGTGCTGGTCTCACTCGCTCTTCTTATAAAGCAACCAGGATCCAATCATAGGGCTCCACCCTAATGACCTTATGTAATTCTAATCACCTCCCAGACACCCCACAATAACACCATAATCGGATTAGATTTCTACCCTCTTAATACCATTAACATATGACTCTAGGATTAAACTCCTGCATGAGTTTGAGGACAAACCACACTCAAACCATAACAGTTGGTTTCACAAAGAAAAAAAAAAAAAGTTACTTTTCCAAGAAGTGAGAATGGATATTGGGCCAGCAAAACCCACAGACGCCTTCCAATACTCACAGCCAAGAGCACTGCGCTTGTCTGCCAAGCCCAGGGATTCTGAGACTAATTCTTTTTGTTCTGCCCAGAGGAGGTGGTTTGGGGGGCTCCAGTGGTAACTGGGAGTGACTTGGAGTTGAATTCAAATTTTTATGTTTTCACTTTTCTGTACCTAACCCACTCACAGTGACCTGGCGTACCTCCTATTGAAGCCAGAGCAGGGTGCAGCCCAAGAAGACTAACACAGGGTGTGTTCTAGGAAAAGGGACAACCACACAAAGGCCCGGAGGAGCTCAGTGTTGAGGAATAACAAGAAGGCTAGCAGGTGAAAAGGGCTGGAGACCCCATGGGGCAAATAGAAGGGCCCAGGTGAGATCATTAGCACCACCACAAGACTTAAAGCCAGAATTGAGTGGATTCAGGGCCCTCTGCCTGCATCCCAGCTTCTCAGGAGGCTGAGGCAGGAGGATCGTTTGAGACCGGAAATTCGAGGCCAGTCTGGACAACACAGCAAGACCCCATCTCAAAAACTAAACAATTAACTTTTTCTCATTCTTAGATAAAGTGAAAATAAAGGTCCTTTTAGGGCTGGGGTCGTGCCTCAGTGGTAGAGTACTCGCCTAACACATGTTAGATTCTCAGCACCACATAAAAGATAAATAAATAAAGGTATTGGGTCCAACTGCAACTAAAAATAAATAAATATTTTGAAAAAAAGGTCTTTTTAGAGAAGTAAGATATTTTCGTATTTCTGTAACACCATCTAAGGACAAATCATGTTCTTGCTATGCCAACTCAGGTTCTGTCAAGTGAGATTGCCACCCCTCTTTGTGCCTCAGTGTGCCAAATTCTGGAGCGGCCTCTGGAGACTGGACTCCTTCCTCCCCCTCAGGCAATGGCTAGCACCACACAGTAAAGTGCTATTGAAACCTAGACCTTCGGCCCACAGCCAGGCCTGGGTGGAAGAGGCTGGGGAAACGTGTTTCTGCACTATCAGATCTAGCCAAGCCTGTTGGTTCTGAAGCCAGGGTGGGTCAGTCAACTTGGTCTGCTAAAATCACTGGAGATAATTAAAAGGGCAGGGCTGAACTTTGCTTCCAGAAGGAAGGAGGGAGGGAGCTGTACAGATTTTCCTTCCTGCAATGCCAGCATTAAACATTGGCATTAGTATCTTTTCTCTTTATGGCATCTAGTTTGGAGGTAAAAACTCAGTGGGAGTCAAATGAACTGGAAGTGTAGCAGTGGGCGCTGGGGACTACAGGTTGGGACACAAATTCCAAGCAGTGTTCTGCAACCATCCCACCACCCAGGGTCCATTTCACAATATGGAGAAACATTATTTTTTTGGTCAAAACTGGGGTGGGGGAGGGCAGTGCTGCTGCCATCTGGTGGGTGAAATACCCTTCCCCTGCATCAGATGGCCCCTCCTGACAAAGAACAGTCCAGCCCAAATGCCAATCCTGATTTAAGAAAACAGGAACAAGAAAAACTCAAATATTTAAGAGCATTTCATGTGCCATATGATCTTCACATACACATACACATACGTATGTCACGTCATATCTTGTTGTCACACCAACTCCATACAGTGTATTGCCCAGACGAGAAAATGGATTCCCCAATTAAGTGGGGATTTCAACAAGCTAGTGACTGAGAGGAGGAATTTGGATTTGGCTCTGGGTTACTCTCATAGACCGTCAGCTCCATGAGGACAGGGACCTTGTGGATCTTGTTGAACTCACAAGTCCAGGGCCTAGCAGCAGTTAGTGCCTAACAGAAGCTCAATAGCTACTTACTTGAATTAACAGTGAATAAGCAAATTAATGCATAAGTCAATGGCCCCAAAGACCATGCTTGTTCCTTCCCAACACTCCTCAAAAATAATAAAGATCCTCAAAACATCCTTCCAGGAGGAAGGAACAGAAACCTTCCCAGGCCCACTCAAGTCAAAATGGGAGTTTGTGTCAAGAATGCAGAGGTATGACGGGGACCAATCACAGCTATAGGCCACCAGAAACCAGAGTGACCTGTGGCCTTCGTCATCTTTATATCTTAGTTTTCTCTCCCAACATACGACTTCCTTTGTTGGACCTTCTTGCACTTGGCCCAGGATGACAGCCCCAGATTTAACCCTGATAATCCATGGGGTCTCCCAGGGTGGCTCTCCTCAGCGAATGGGTTAGTCTGTGTCTCAGTGCGTGTTCTATTACTATAACAGAGTAACCAAGCCTGGGTGATTTACAGAGAACAGATTTGTTTAACTCATAGTTTCAGAAGCTTGAGGTTCAAGAAGGGGTGACCACACTTACAAGAGCCTTGTGCTGCATCAAAATGTGATGGGAGAGAAGAGGGACAAGTTGGGGTCTTATGGAAAAGGCGAATCCTGAGGAGTATACTTGCTTTATGACAACTAGCTCTCAGCTCTGCAGTAACTGATCCAGTCCTGGGAGAAAGACCTCCCCTCTTAAGGACTTAATCCCCTCTTGAAAGCCCTGCCATCTCTCAACAGTTACACTGGGGGCCAAATTTCAACATAAGTCTCAGAGGAGCCAAACCATATTCAAATCATAGCAGGGGGTCAATATCCCAGTTGTAATTCTCTTGGACTAAAGAAGGAAGGAACATCTAAAAAGAGGGTTTTAGATCCCAAAACCTATGTGAGTGGAAAAGAGGCTGAAGAAAGTTCTCAGTAGTAAAAGAGTTTACATCTCATGGAAAAGGAAGGTAAAATTCATAAAGTGGGACTGGGAGCACAGATGACAGGGCTACAGTCATTGAGGAGATGTGGACCCTAATCAAGGCAACATGTGCTTGACTGGATTTCAGATTTGCAATAAACCAGAGACTGCTATGGATCTCCTGCTTTTTCCTTTTTAAGTGGAAATGTTTATTGCAATTTTCTGAAATCTAACCCCCACCCCATTTTACATGCATTGGGTATGAAGATCAGATAACTTGCATTAGTTGGATTTTCATAATTGTGACAAAGTACCTGAGACAACTTAAAAAGAGGAAAGGTTTGTTTTGCTCTGAGCTCTGTGGCAAAGCAGAGCATCATGGAGGGAGTGTATGGTGAAGGACGTTGCTCACCTAATGGCAGCTGGGAAGCAAAAAGGAAGTCAAAAGGGGGCTGGCCTCAATATCCCCTTCAAGGACATAACTTCCTCCCACTAGGCTCCACTTCCTAAGGGTTCCACCACCTCCCAAGGCTGTGCTAAAGGCTGATGATCAATCCTTGAGTATATAGCCCCTAACGGACTCTTACCCAAACTATAGCACTTATGTACCGAGTTCGCAGGTCTTCAGATCAAGACTCATACTTAAGATCTGGAACAAGGAACACACAATACCTCTTTCACAGCTGGAAGTGACATGGGGGACAAGTTCCTGACCTGCAGGCCTGAACCTAGTGGCATGAGATGTTTGGGAGAGTCTTCCACTGAGAATTTGCAGTTTGTGCAAATGATCTCTAAATCCTCAGACATTCATACTGTTGAAAACTAGAGTCTGTGCTTTTTTCCCTTAAGCTTTGGCTCTTTAACTCTTCATCAATAGAAAATAGCCAAAGTGGCAGTGTGCAGCTTTCAGGGCTGGGCCTTAAGAAATGGAGAGCCTGGGCTGGGCCTGAATGGTTATACAGTATATTCTCAATCAACAACTCATTGTTGTCAGTGCATCACTGATACTGGTTGACTGAGAGCTCTATTAATAGGCTGCTAGAATGCCAGCTTGCCTTGTGCAATGGGCTCTGTGGCTGCAAACTCTGGAAGCAGAAATCCCAAAAAGGGCTTAGCCATTTGCTTGGTTCCAGATAGAAATCACTCCAGCTGCTGTTGGAAACTGGCTCCTTCTCTCCGCTCGGGCTTCAGTAGAGGCAGAGGTAAACAGGCACAAAGCAAACCTGATAAAGGAGGCAGACTTCCCCACAGGGGGAAGAGCAGCGCTGCGCTCAGGACTCAGCTCCTTAGAATGATCCGAGGACCTGGTCTGTTTCTCAACTAGTTAAATATTAACTTTAAATGAACTTGCACAGATGTTGTTTGTGCTGAAGAACCTCCAGAGCTAGAGGTGATGAGGTGCCTGCCCTAAGAAGCTGGAGATGTGGTTAACAATGTCATTGGATCATTCCCACATGTTTTTCCTCCACCAGAACGCCTTCCCCTAGCTCGTCTCTGACTCCGGGTCTGTCTCCAGGCCTGCCTTTACACAGCTAGACTAAACTCTCCAAAATATGGCTCCCATCATGACACTACCCTGAGTTGCTATTGCTCTTTGGAGAAAGTCTGAACTCTTTTAAACAAGTTTACAGTCTGGCTTAAAACCCTCTAATGGCTTTGAATTGCTTTGAAATGGAATCCAAACTCTGCCCTGTGTCTCACTATGCCCTAAATGAGCTGGATCCTGACAGTCTTTCTGATTCACCTTCCCTTGCTCACGCTATTCCAGACATGGCCAGCTTTTTATTTCCACAACATACTTCAGGGCCTTTGCACTTGCTCTTTCTTCTGCTTGAAGCACTCGTCCTTGAATACTTTGCACACCTGTCTTCTCAAATGTTCAACCTTCTTAAGAACAGACTTCCTTGATTGTCCAGTCAGCTCTACACACATCAAAGAGTCTCCCTCCCGCTCTCTGACTTTGCCCACAACAACTTTCTTAACATTTCACCCTTCATCACAAGATTCACTTCTGCTGCAGTCTGGCTGGGCACAAAATCACGAGCCACTCAAGCAGGAACAAACTTTACTTCCAAAACTCCCGCGAACACCACGCACGCAGCCTTCTCCCAGGACACACCACACCAACAGGAGATCCCTCCTCCGGAAATCCCTCCTACCGCACTTCCCCAACCAATAGGAACTCTCCGGGAGTCCCCCGGGAGAGCTCCAAAATAGCAGGCCCAGGCAGACAGCAGGGGTCTAATCTCCAATTGAATGCACATCTTAACATAATCATTATCATCTCAATGGCTTGCTGGCGTCACCTTTCAACCAAAAATGCCAGGGGTCATTCCTACTCGCCATGGCCCTCAGCACACTTCTTTAACTGTAGGCCCCTGAAAGCAGGAATCCTATCTGCTGCAATATCCTAAGTTCCTAGAACACAGCCTGGCATATAGTAGGCACTCAGATTTTTTATTGAGCTTAGGAATCTCTTTTTTCCAGATTTGGGATCCACGGCTCAAAGAGTTGAGAGCACTTGCTAAGCAATGCAACTAAGTCTGACTGATTTCAAAGCCCCTGCTGTAGATCAGTGCTGCTCAAAGGAGCTCTTCAGTGTGCCATTTGTTACTGTGCAGTCCTAGGGCAGTGACATCTTAGGGCAAAATATAAATCAATGCAATGCTACCTTCCTCAGAAAGCCTTGCTATGAACAAAATATCAGCTGGACTAAAACCAGAGAGTTTATGGACGTCTACCCAGCTGCACCTCCTGTTTGGCCAATACTGTTTGAGTATGCCACCTGCCGTGCACCTCGCTCTGAAGAGCACTGCCCTGGTCTGACCACCAGGCTGCACCTCTTCCTCTTCTTATTCCTTAGCCGATGACTTCATACAAAGCACCGGGTTATTTCTGGCTCCTTCCTTTCTGCCATCTTTGGGCTTCTGCACAGGAAGAGTCAGATGATCTTTATGGTAGATGAAAAGAATATTGAGAAGGTGTTTGTTTAAAAAATACCCTGCTTTTCGAAGCCAGCAATAAAATCTTTTATTGGATTATCACCAGTTTGGGAATTTTCACAAGGCTCTAAGCTGCAGAAAGCTATTCTTGCTGGCTAGTCGGCTAAGCTTTTGATTTCCAAAGCTCTGCTTTTCAAAGTAGAAGTGTGCAAGTCTTCTTATTATACACTCTGGCCTCCCAGCCTAAGGCAGTGACAGGCTTGAACACCCTGCAGGGGCCTGTCCTCATGTGCTCTCAGCCCCTTATTCTACCAACTCAGAGCTCCCTACCTGCCTCTGATCTCCATCACCACGGGCTTTCTACCATCTTTTTTTTTTTTTTTTTTTACTTCTGGCCTCACCAAACAGCCCCCCACACACACATGCCCAGGCGTGTGCACACCCTCACAATGCCACGCACACACAAATACACCATGCCAACATCTTCAGTGTCAGCAGCCAGCAGGAAAGCTTTGTTATTCTTTCCTTAATTCATTCACTCATCTATTCAGTCCGAGCTGAAGTGTGCCAGGAAGTGTGTTAAGAGTTGAGGCTAATGGTGAATCTCTAGGAGCTCTCTGAGCTAAATAGGAAGTCAGACTAAAGAGTGTCTAATGAATGCTATGAACAAGAGAATTCCTGTTCCAGGAAAGGTCAGGAGGCACTGTAATCTGATCTGCTTGTGTGTGGTTATGGGGGCAGAAGAGATATTCACACAAGATTGGCATGCTTAGCATCCTGTGGTCCTACACTGGAAGTGATATTTAAATTGAGATGACTATCAGCATGAGTGCTTTGTCTCTCTCTGAGTACCACTCCTTTGTTCCCAATAAGTGAAGCATTTTAGGCACAAGAAGTCATTTTATGTTCACAATGATAAGTAGTAGTGGAAAACCGATTATATCACCCTTTTTTTAGATAAGGAAACTGAGACACAGAGAAGCAAAATTACCCTCCAAAGCTGTACAACCAACCAATCAGGGATTGAGGTCTAATTCTGCCCAGTTCTTAACCACTCCACTTTATGCTAACCTGGTCAAAGCCTTGATAAATACACTAGCAGGCATCCTAGGCCTAGGGAGACTGTCCATCATAATTAGAGTCATCCCTGATTAAGCATAATGAGGAAGAACATTATGAATGGCTCCCAGACCAAACTCCTTTCAGTTCCAGCCCTGTAAAGGACAGTGATTCATTCCTACCAGAGGTGTTAAACTGCTTTCATTCTCATTAATTATTGGTTGCTAGAAGTTTCTTCAAGGATGAGTTTCCAGGTTATATCTGAGGAACCTAAGCCCAAAACCACCCAATTTAAAGTTTACCAGCCCCCATTCTGAGCTAGACCCCATGCTAGGCTTGGGACATCAAGCAGAAAAAGTACAATTCCAACCTTTAAAGAGCCCACCAGGTAGCAAAGGAGACAGGCAAGAAAATGGATTCCTATATTTTTAGGCAGTGAGTGGTAAAGGGAGGATCATCGACAGGGACAAAAAGAGCATGGAATAGAGAAAGTTTTGCTAGAAAAGGGGGATTTCTAGGTTGTGCTTTTAGTTCTAGTGTGTGTTTACTTAGGTGTTCAAAGGGAACTTAAAAAGAGAGTCCTCTACAGCACATGGGGTATGGGCATTATAACATTCACCAAGTCTGCTATGAGTGACTTCCGTCTTATTGGGGCATATGGTGAGGGGAAATAGAAGCAAGAAAAGCAGCCACAGATATCCACAGACTGCTCTTACATCCTAGGGGGCTGGGATTTTAGGTTGAAGACAATGTGGCAGGGAAAGACATGGTCCTCAGCCCAGGAAATGGTAGCCTGGTGTGTTTTTGGGAAAACGAGCATTTGTATGGAGGGTGGATGAGATAAAGCCCGTCAAGGGCAGGAAGGACCTTGAAGGGTAGAAATAAGGAACACGCGGAAGCTGGTGCTCAGGTGAGAGCAACGAGGTTGGACAGGAAAGAACTGAGAAACGGACGAAGCAAGGGGACTTGGCAGCTCCTGGGAGGTGCTGAGGGGGCAGGAGGAGTCAAGGATAACTCCCAGCTTCCTGTCTCTGGTGAGTGGGTGGTAATTGGTCCCACCAGCTGAGACAGGACCTTTATGAAGGAGAAGAGCAAGAGCAGGTGGGCGGATGATGTGGCTGAACTTGCGAAGTTAAGTGCCAGGAGATGGGAATCAGCAAGCAGAGGAAAGCTCCAGAGAGAGGCTCTTCCCTGCCCTCTAAGAAAATGCCCAGAAGGACTCAATCCTGGACAGGAGTGTGTGTCACCCAAGACAGGGGCCTAGCATTGCAAATCATTAACTGCTGGAACAAGCTGGCTTCTATGACCAAACACCAAGAAAGGAGTGGCCCTGGAGGATCAACAAGGCCAAGGAGAACCCTGGATTTCCCACTCATGTATTCTCCAGCTTTCTCTTCTGTCATTCTCTGTCGCAGTATTCTGGTTTCCTATCATCATAGAATGTACACAATTTATTTTTTGTTGTTTTTATGGTGCTGGGGATTGAACTTGGGGCCTGTGCATGCAAGGCAAGCGCTCTACCAACTGAGCTATATCCCCAGCCCCCTGCACACAATTTAAAACAATATTCTACACCTGGATACTTATTTGCTGTCTATATCTCCTCTGGAGCGAAGGCTCCAGGAGGACAGGAGCTTTGTCCCTAATCCCTAGAACACTGGCTGGGACACTGCAGAATTCAATATGCATTTGTGAAGACAAGCCCTTGACCTGTACACTTGTCCTCGTCTCTGCTGCTGCCACACTGAGGCAAGCCCCTGCAGTTTCTGATATGCTCCTGGTGTCCCCCAGCCTTGGCAATTGACTGTATGTGGGCTGGGGAGGTGAGGTGGGAATCTGAGGTGACTAGTCTTCCCATTTCCAAGTCAAGGCTCCTCTCCAGATGTTTCACACACAGCAGCCAGGTAGGCCTCTAAAATCGTACAGCATGTCACTTTCACGCTTAAAGTCTTCCAGTGGCCCTCAGGGTCACCTTTCCCGTTAAACCTCCTAGGACTTTACCCCCTGTCCTTGACTCCACGTACATTGCTGCTTCTACAGCTCAAACCAGCAATGTGCAGGGTTCCAATTTAAAAGCCACCTCAGAGGTGGCTTCCCTGACCATCTGATCCAAGGTGAAGCCTGCCTCCTTGCCCACAGCCCCAAGCCCTCATTAGCACATCAGCCTGATGCCCTGCGCACCATTCATCACAGCCTATTCTTGCTTATTGATTTGTTAACTTGATTACTCTTTCTCTGTTTTTTTTTTTTTTTTTTTTTAATTCTCTCTCTCTCTGCCCCCAGCACATACTCTAGTGCTGGAACATAGTTAAAACTTAATTAATTTTGTTGAATAAACTGTACTTTCATGATCATGATGGTGATAATGATGATGATTGATAGCACTGATATTGGTGATGCTTTCCCACAGTGGGATACTGATTTGGGTTTGTAACTCCAAAGACTGGATTATTTTCTAATTAGAGACAGGCTGCATCCGGGCTTTGAAGGGTGTGTGTATGTGTGTATGAGTGTGTATTTATTTCATACCACAAGTCCTACTAGTCATTTAGTACAAACCATCACCTGTCTCTATGAATGTCCACACAACAAAAGCAACATGAGGATATGTCAGGCTTCTTCTCACTTTACAAGATGGACTAAATTTATTATGGTTCATAGACAATAATTATTGAGGCCAGAAAATGGTCTCCTGGCCCCTTTAGATGCTCATTCCAGCTCCCTACTCACTTTGCCAGGAATGGTTTTGAGGACATGTTAGAAAAGAGAGAAAATGCATTTAATTCAACTGTTATTGGGAGGGTTGTGGGCTTAGAGCCACCAGGGGCTGAAGAAAGACTGGTCAGATGAAGTTTTGCCCAAAAGCCTTACTGTTCAGTGTGTTCATCTCACGGATGAAAAATTAGGGAAAAACCTGACTGAACACATCTCCCATTGCTTTTGAAAAAAGGAACCTCAAAGAGCAGACACGAACACAATCTCAATCATTTTATTTTGCACATGGGTAATTTGAAGCCCAGAGAGGAGACATTCCATGCCTGATCTAAGACTAGAATTCTCACTATTTGAAGTTCAGTATTTTCCTGGCATAGAATAGACCAAATGATTGCACCATATTTGAGCAATCAGTGAACAGGTTATATTAACTCCAGTAACAATGCAGGTGTCACTTAGCTTAAACCTAACTTTATAGTTGTTTCTGTGGCTAACGAAACTAGCGACAGCCTATGTCCAAAATTTATCCAAATTCCTATGGTTTTTAATTTCTAGCTCCCCTTCCTCTCAGATCATGACTGTATGTTTGATACAAGGCCATGTATGTATTGCTTCCCCTGCGACTTCCAAACTGATACCATTAACAAAACTCAGGAAACAACTAAAAGATATATGATGATAGAAAACCAGATATGGGGAGCTGGGGTCATGGCTCAGCAGTAGAGTGCTTGCCTAGCATGTGAGAGACACTGGGTTCGATCCTCAGCACCACATAAAAATAAATAGAAAATAAAGGTATTGTGTCCAACTACAACTAAATATATATATATAATTTAATATTAATTTTTGTTGAATAAAACTGTACTTTCATGATCATGATGGTGGTGATGATGATGATTGATAGTACTGATATTGATGATGCTTTCCCACAGTGGGATACTGACTTGGGTTTGTGACTCCAAAGACTGGATTATATTCTTAACCACCTAATTAGAGATGATAGAAAACCAGAAATGGGGGCTGGGTTGAGGGTGTTAAGGCTTTGGGGTGTATATTTTGTATCTGGAGAAACAATCTCTGTTACAATCTTCTTCCATGATGTTCTGCCTCACCTGGAGCCCCAAGGAATGGAGCCAGCCTTCTACAGACTAAGACCTCTGAAACAGTGAGACCTCAGATAAATTTTCCTTCTCTACAATTGTTCTGGTTGGGTCTTTTAGTCACAGCAGCAAAAAAACTGACTAAAACAATCACTTAGGATTTTCAGTTGCCAAGTCACATATCTGAGAGCTTTGAAGGACATTTCCATAAAAAAATAAAATAAATAAAAATATATATTCCTTTTTTTCTTTTTGATACAGGGGATTGTGCTCAGAGGCACTCAAACACTGAGCCACATCCCCAGCCCTATCTCATATTTTATTTAGAGACAGGGTCTCACTGAGTTGCCTAGTGCCTCACTTTTGCTGAGGCTGGCTTTAAACTTGCAATCTTCCTGCCTCAGCCTCCCAAACTGCTGGGATTACAGAGGTGTGCCACCACACCCTGGCTTAAAAGTATACATACTAAATAACTAATGTGAAATCTGAGATCAAAATAATAAAAAGATATGGAACCACAAGTACTTAACAGAACTGGGGTCCAAACTCAAATAAATATCTTGGGCAAACAGTCTAGACATTTAATCTTTCTTCTTATTGTTAGAATAACAATAGAAAGAATAAACATAATAATCACTATTTACATTGTAACAGGGGTTCATTTTATAACCCTTGCTGCTCTGCCACTGCAACTTATTTTTAAAATGGACAGGTTTCCTTCTCTTCCTTTGTCTCTGCTCCTCCCTAACCTCTCCCTCTCCCTAATCTCTGGGGAAACAGGGTTACCTTTCTTCCTCATCGTAGGCAGAGTTATCTGTCTCTGAGTGATTTACCAAAAGTGCTCAGCCCAGTGCCTTAGCCATGGTAAGCATGCCATAAATGTTAACATTGTTACTGCCATTATTCCAATCCCAAATCGAAGGAAGGAAGTAATCCAGACTTTGAGAATGGTACCAGAAGATCTCAGAAATTACTGTCTCCCAAATTAACAAGTGAATCACAACTCCAGACAGAGAACACGAGAAATGAAGCCTTTGAGTCTTCAAAATCCCCTGTTCCTGCTGATGGACAGAATCACAGCCTTTGGGACCTTGTGTTTCTCCTTTGCTAGCAAAACAATAAACCTTTCTTTTTTCTCAAAACCGTGTTCTTGTTATTAGATTGGCACAGGGACAAGGACAGAGCTTTTAGCAAATATGACAGGCAGGTGCTGAGCACTTTTTTTGCATTCTTAATTCCCATCTCAATTCCATAAAATGTATGCATCATTGTCCCAACTGAGAATCAGAGATGAAGAATCAAATGATAGGAATGTGATTTGAATTCAAGTTTGAGGGGTTTTAGTTGTTTTGTTTGCAGTGCTGGGGATTGCTGGGGATTGAACTCAGAGCCTGGCACATGCTAGGCAAGAGCTATACCACTAAGCTACATCCTCAATCCTCAGGTTCTGAGTTCTTAATCATTATGCTTCAAAGGGTAGTTGTGAATACTAAGGTTAAATTTAAAACAATAAATAAAGCACCTTACAAAGTTCCAGCACTTTATAGATGCTCCATAAATAATAATTTATGTCCTATTGGTCCTTCTTCACATCCCTTGTTTTATTACCTATGTCTTACTCTGTTTTGTGTTGTTCTGACAAAATACCTGAGGCTGGGTTATTAAGAAAAAGAGATTCATTTAGCCTTTAGTTCTGGAAACAGAAGTTCTGGTGAAGACCTCATAATGCTCTATAACATGGTGGATGGCATCACACAGTAGAAGGCTCTGGGAGAGTGGCAAGTGGGCGAATGTGGAAGAGACCAGAACACTAGGGTAATCTTGCTTTATAACAACCAGCTCTCAGGTAACTAATCAAGTCCTACCAGATCCAACACACTTCCATACCATCTTATCCAGTCCCTGGAGAAAGACGTTAATCCTCTCAGGAGGCATGAGCCACAGCCTAATCTCCAAAAGGCCCCACCTTCTGATGTTACTGAGTTGAGAAATTAAGACTGGGGCACACCACTTCCAAACCATAACAATCCACAAGGAAGGGACAGTAAGGCTCTTTGACAAAAGGGCTTCTTTGCCCTGACATGCTCAATCTTCTGTTGTCAACTCTCAAACCATCTATTGTCAAAGTCGCTGAATTCCTGGCTATCTGAGATACAAAGTGCAAAGGAAGCTGGAAGAATCCCAATATCTTCTCTTCCCTTTCCAGCGGGTGGCTTAAACACTAGGAGGCATAGGGAAAGGGTGTCCTGACTTGGCTGTAATTACTAGAGCACCTTTTTTTTTTTTTTTCTGGGAGTCAGTTTCCCCTTTGTAACAAGGAGCTGGGCTGGAGAGCCCCTTCAGGAAACATGCAACAATGGCAAAAAACCTGCAGGTGCTTTAACTTCCCAGATCTGGACCCATCTAAAAAAGGGAATATAAAATTAATAACTATGATACGTGGTTCAAAGGCTGCTGAATGGCACAGTAAGTAATTTACCAAAAGTGGTCAGCCAAGTGCCTTAGCCATGGTAAGCATGCCATAAATATTAACATTGTTACTGCCATTATTTCAATCCCAACACTCAAGGTCTCTATTAAGCCAGTGGATTTCTTTGGGAATAACTTTAACTCACGAACGTACGCAAGGGCATGGAGCCCTGAATTTAGCGATTTCCAGGGCCCGGGGGCCAGCTTTCCTGGCCAAAGGGGAAGCCTGCGACGGGCAGAACTGCCACCGCGGTGGCCGCAGACTTCCCTTTCCGTACTGTGCTCGCAGCAGCTGCCCAGAGAGGTCGGAGCCCGGGCTTTCCCGCCGGCCCACCTCGAGTCCCATTGGCGGCCTCCTAGCTGGCGTGACCAAGGCTCCGCCCACTTCTGGCTGGGACCACTCTGAGGCGATCTCCGGAAGCGGCGGGGGCCGGGGAGAAGAGGCCGCGATGCATCCTGGGCTTTGTAGTCCGTCCGCGCCGCTGAGGCTGGGAAGCGGTGCCTCTCGACGCGGAGAACTACAACTCCCAGCAGCCCCATGAACACTGGGGCAAAAGGGGGGCTAGCGTCACGTGGATGCTCTGCCTGGGCGGGCTATTTCTCAGTGCAGCGGCGGCGGCTCGGGGGACCGGGGCCTTTTGTTCGGAGCGGCTGAGGGGGGCCCCGGAGCGGCGAGGCCGGTGGCCTTCCCCAGCGCGCTCGGTCCCGGTCGCCCCTCGCGGGGGTGGGGGGCCGCCTCCTGGGCCGGGCGTCGCCCCTGGCGCCGCTGCCCCGCCCTAGGCCCTCCCCGCCCGGCCTGAGGGGAGGAACCGGCCGGGCCTCGCGGCGCGGCCCTGCCAGCTCCGAAGTCGCCGCCGCTCTTCCCCGTGCTCCGGACCCGAGGCTTCCCCTCGCCCCTCAGGCCGACGCCATGAAGATCAAGGATGCCAAGAAACCCTGTAAGAACAGCTCTGGGGCCCGCCGGGTGGGGAGGGTGCCCCTGGGCCGCATCTGGAAGCCTCTCGACGGAGCGGCCTGCTTGCGAGCCCGGCGCTGCGAGCCCGCGCCCAGGCGGGAGCGCGGCGGAGTGACCACTGCAGCCCGGGCTTCGAGGCGGCGGCCCCCCGCTCCCCTGTGCATGCTTGGCGAGCGCCAGCCGGCTCAGCCCTTTCCGCCACTTCCTCCTCGACGTCTGAGAGCGTGCAGGAGGAAGTTTTTGATTCGGGTTTTGTCATACGAACTGCCGTCCCCTGTTGCAGCTTGAAGTCCGGTTGGAACGAGGTGGCCGTGGATATCAGCGAGGAGCAATTACCAACCTCTCCCCCAACCCCCTCTGGCTTCCGGGCTTCTTGTGTCCTTGAAATCCGGGTGGGTTCCTGGGAGTTGTTAACTGTTGCAATTGGATCTTTTAACCATTCGAGCATGTTAGCTGCCAGTGGGCAAATTGTCTCTTGGCTCTTTTTTATTTAGAATACCAACTAGTTAATGTTTGTTTTAGAAAACCTTGGTAAGCAAAAAAGAAGATTAAAAACACACAAATTTCCACCACCTGGAGCAAACCACTATTAATGTTATGGTGAATGACCGCGGGGATTTTTCGTTAATCGTGTATGCATGTACTTTTAAAAAACAATTCTTAACTATGCTGTTAAATAAAAGCCAGTCAGGGCTGGGGTTGTGGCTCAGAGGTAGAGTGCTCGCCTGGCATGTGTGAGGCGCTGGGTTCAATCCTTAGCAACACATAAAAATAAAATAAAGATTAAAAAAAATACAAACTTTGGGATCATTGGTTTATAAAAAAAGCCAATCAACTTTCAATTTCTTTCATTTGTTTTTTATCTTTTTAAAATCCTTTTATTTATATATTTGGCTATTTAATCTCTCAGCCATTATGATTCTCACATTTTCATTCTCCCAGAACAAGTAGGAATGTTGGGATTCATGCTTTTACCTTAGAATTGTATTGCCATTTTGTAATTTTTAGTTTCATGTGATCCTCCCAAATGTTTTAAGAAATATCCATCTGTAAAAAAAAAGGGGGGAGGGTGGACATTACTAATTTTCCTGCCTTCATTGTCCCCAGGGTTCTTGTAAACCTCACAGGACAATCGGTCTGTCAATGCACCCTGAAAATTAATTGTTATTCAAATGAGAGATGATTTGGTCTTAATGTTACAGATGCATGAACTTATTTAGCCTCCAGAGTAACTTTTCCAAGGCTCCTCCAACCAACCTTGTGCTAATGAGGTCCAGAATCCTTGCTGGCTCAAAGTTCAGTGTTCTTTCTCCAGCACCCATAGGGCCATAGTCTGAATATTTGAGACGGTACAATTCTTATCTGATAGCTTTTATGCTAATAAATTTCTTTTTTCATGATGATTTCTGATAATAGCTGAATTCTTGTGTATTGTTCAAGGAGTCTAGTGATTTGAAGGCTCAAATGACAATGTAGAAACACTGGTAGTTTATAGTTGCTGAATTAAACTAAGACATCCAACAGATGCAGTAACTTGGACGGACATCTTCCCTTAACGTACACTTTTTCTCTCTCAGAATTTCCATTTAGTGAAGAGTTATGACATTCATATTCTGAGTTGTCATCTTTGCCTTTGTTATGATAGTGATTTGATTGTGTAGATTTAGGCAAACTAATCAGATATGAATATCATCTCTTTCAAAGTTGTTTCAGAAAAGATTGTAATGATTATTAAAAATTTAAATTTTAGGTTAAGAAATAATACCTATTTTAAAATTAGGTCAATTATTACTACATGATATACCGAGATTGTTAATTTTTAAAAATAGAGATATGATGAAAAACTGATCAGTTAATGTGTTTAAATGTTGAAAATAACATTTGCAGTTTTTATATGGGTAAGAAGGTGCCTACTAAGTTCTTCAGAGTAAAAAGTAGAGCATCTAGTTTTAGGATGTGTGGGAAATAAAATACCTCAAACCCTTAACTGTCCTGAAAATATTTATAACCTAAGAGGTGTTATTCCTATTTTTTAAAAACAAGTGAGTCATTGTTTTTTATCTTTTGAATACTTTTTGTAATAAGATTTACTAACAGTCTGTGGAAGGCATTATTTTTCTTTGTATGCGTTAAGACCTTTTAAAGTGGTTAAACAAATGGCTTCACATATTTTCTTATATCAATCACTTAAGTATTAGAAAACATTACTTTTAGATATGTCACCAGTCTACTACCAGGTTGTAAACCAGATGCATATCTTAACCAGATATTTTTTAAGGAAATTGGTTCATCATTTGGATTGTATAACTAAAAGAGTAGCATTTGAAATTATGCGTTACTTCAATCCCAGAAGAAGGAGAGTCAGTCAGTTGTGTTCTTTTGTACCTTGACTGACATGATTTCTTATTTTAAAAAAAAATTACTTTTTTTTAGTTGATGATGGACCTTTATTTATTTATTTTTATTTATAAGTAGTGCTGAGAATCTAACCCAGTGCCTCACACATGCCAAGCAGGTGGCTCTACCACTGAGCTACAACCCCAGCCCTTGATATGATTTCTTAAGATATAGATTTTTCAATGTTTTACTTGTGTAGCTGGATTAACAAGGTGATAGATAGTAAAAAGGTGATGAATATATTTAAAGGCCATATAGTGTGGGTTTCAAATTGGTGCTCTGCTAACCCAGATGATAAGGGCTTTGAAGTTTTTGTTAAGCACAAAAGAATTGTACAACATATATATGCAGTCTGCTTCTATATAATTTCACTTGTTTGTAAGTTTGGTTAAGAATTGTTATTTCCAGTAGAATAAAATCATTTGGAGTTAATAGGTTCCAATATGGCTATCTTAGAAATAAGTAATTTACTTAAAAAAAATTTACTCAAAGTTTTACTAAGGAATCTTAATACTGAAGGTTTGAGAAATTGGGTGTTTTCTTAGTCTCTCACAAAACGCTGCAGTTTTTATCAGCAGTGATTGTTAAGTGTAAAACATCTTTGGGGTTGTGGCTCAGCAGTAGAGCGCTCCCCTAGCACATGCAAGGCCCTGGGTTCCAGATCTCAGCACCACATAAAAATAAATCAATATATTGTATCCAACTAAAAATAAATATTAAAAAAAAGAGTGAAACATCTTTTATCTTAAGAACTCAAAGTATATCTGAAATTTACCAGATATGTCCATTTTAGATTTTTGTTCCTTAAAACACCCCATAATGATTTGAATATTTTTAGTATTTAGGTTCTCCTTATGTCTAAGTTTAAATTCTGTTTTGATATAGGATCCCTTTGGGCTGGAATCTGCATGGAATCAGTAGTAGTTAAACAGCTCTTCAGTGCCTTTCCCCTACCTCCTTAATAAGATATCAAACTTGACTTGTTAGAAATTTACTGTCTGTTCTTCTGGAGATATCTTCTGTTTAATCATTTGAAAGGGTAATTGGGCATGCAAGTTTTTCCATTTGTGGACATGACCTACCTGGTAAGGAAGATGATAATTCTTGGTAGCACTCTGTACTTGTGGTGGTGGGATATTTTTGTTGTGTGTGAGGATCTAATGGCAGCTCTCTGTTGCGACCAGTTGAGACATAGAATAAAAGCCGTTACTTGTTTTGAAGGCTGAATAACGTTGCTTATTTATATTTATGGACTGTGTTTTGCTTGCTTTGTAAATATATTTTTTTAATATTTTTTAGTTGTTGATGAACTTTATTTTATTCATTTATTTATATGCGGTGTTGAGAATCGAACCCAGTGCCTCACATGTGAAGCAAGCGCTCTACCACTGAGTCACAACCCCAGCCCTGTAGATAGGTATTTTTTTTCACTTGTTTTATCTAAAAAGAAGAAATGTTTAGATTATATGCAGTAATTAGGCTACTTATGCACTGATCACCTTCAAACTGTCCTTTCTGTCTGTTAGCCTGAAGTGGCAAAGCTGTAGATGTACTTCCTTGATTTCTTAGGAAATTGTTATTTTTCTTAGTTCATGGAGCTCTTATTAGTTGGGCCGATGGTTGTACTTAATGCCCTTATGTTTACCTTATTTTCATTATAACTGACAAAGCTTTGAGTTTCATTTCCCTCCCTTAAATCCGCCCCCCCCCACACACACACACACAAAATGGTAAGGTAAGGATTTTCATAATATATTGGAAAGGTGTAGTGATACACATGACTGGAGGCTGAGGCAGGAGAATCACATAAGGTCAGCCTGGAGGTTAGCTGAGAATCTGTCTCAAAATAAAAAGGATTGGAGATGTATCTGAGCAGTAAAGTACTGCTTTAATCTCTGGTTCAATCCCCAATACCACGTACTAAAATCCACTAGAAATACGTACTAAAATCCACTAGAAAATACAGAAGTTGCTAAATGTTGGGTATCGCCCCCCCACGACAAGGGTACATGGGAGACCAGCCTATCATCTCCGAGGCACCAGCTGTCGGAACCGCCCTCTGACAGGGGTAGTGAAGCTCACTAAACCAGCTAGTGTCTCCTGGGCTGAGCAAGAGGGTTAAATGTCTCGACCCAGCCCACCATCCAACCTGGCCCACAATCACATCGGGAGATGCCGTGAAGGTGCAATAATCTCAACTTTATTGTGTAAGGGACAAGGTTATATAGTGATAGGAGGGAGTAAGAAAAGACAGTAGCAAGAATCAATAAGGGGCAGTTACGTCACTATCACTAAGGGGCCTAGGCAGATTTCAGATTAAACCTTTAGGTAGGACTAAGGTCAAAAGCCCATGCGCGGGCTAAAAGCCCGTGAACACCAATCCAGCCAGGTCACATATACGGAAATGCTAACACATGAGTCCGCCTCAGCCAACACCCAATAATGGCCGTGGTCCCAAGGGAGGTAAAAGGTCCCAACAGTTGGGAGTGGATCATGTTTGAGATTTTGTCTTTTGTGTCCTTGTTACCTTCCTCTTGAGACTTTTTTTGGGGAGGTGAGGGGTACTGGAGATTGAACTCCAGGGCACTCAACCACATGGCTTTTTCTTTTTGTATTTTATTTAGAGGCAGGGTCTCACTGAGTTGCTTAGCTCCTTGCTGTTGCTGAGGCTGGCCTTAAGCCCGTGATCCTCCTGCCTTGACCTCCTGAGCCACCTTGCCCAACTATGATTATTTCTCTGGCATAAGGAAACGAATTCCAGAATTTGCTGAGTTGAAAGAATCTATGTAAAAGGTAGCTCTTACCAACTTTTTTTTTTTTTTTAATTGAAGCTAGTGGCAGGGATGAGTTCTGTTTTCAGTCCCTACCTTCCTGATTTTAAAAAAGAAAGTTATCATAAATCTGAACAACAGATTTAACATGCTGTAATAACATAACTTTATTCTTATTTTTAGTCCCCCCCCCCCCCAACACACACACAACACAGTGGAGATCAAACCCAGGGCTTGTGTATGGTAGGCAAGCACTCTACCCCTGAACTACATCCTGGACCCTTTTTTTAAAATTTGGGACCAGGTCATGCTATTTTAATGATAATTGAACCTAAGCAGTGGTTTTCTTTCTCTGTGAAAGAGTAAGCAGATTAACACTTTAAAAACAGACTTTAAAAAACAGGATTGTTGTCAATAGGGAGACAGAGGGAGGGACCAATCACATATACAAATGAGACTTTCTGCTGCCTGTTTCAGAGAGTGTTTTTAATCACCTTCTCTACCACCACAAGAATTATAGAGTGGTCACCATCATGCACTGAAATAACACTCTCCTGAACATTTTCCAGTAGTTCTCTAGAGTCATCTTCTGTACATGTGTCTTTATAACACTTCACTGCATGCATGATGGGGTGGGTAGTCAGTATAAGTCAGAAACCTGGCTACCCATTCATAGCCATAGAAAAGTAGATTATTTCTTGTTCCCTAGTATTTATTAAACTTGAAATATTTGTCTAGACAGTTTCCTTTGAACTTTAGTTCATGGTTTTGTATAAGAATTAAAAGTTCTTCATGGAACTGTTGAGCTGGAGGGTTGCTTTCAGAAACATGCATATTGGGGTATTAATAAACCTGGGGCCTAACGCTTCTGGCTGAGAATAAAAATGGCATGAACTTTGAACCTACTAGGTCTTTGTAGTTGATACCCTCGGTGACATTTTTCTATTTGTATGGTATACAGAATATATCTGACACTTTTGTTTGACATTAGGCACAGAGAAAAAATCCATAATTATTGGTTTTAAATGTGCTTTGAATTTTGAAAAACAGGTATTTGGCTTTATGGTATCTCACCAGGTAGAAAATATCTTATTACAAAATGTTTTTTATGTGGCAATAGTGATTTCCACCCCTCCAGTGAAATTTTATAGAATCAAGTGTCAATCAGAATTCATTTTTTCAGGGTGGGGGGTGTGCCGGGGATTGAACTCAAGGGCTCTTGACCACTGAGCCACACCTCCAGCCTTATTTATTTATTTATTTGTTTGTTTTATTTAGAGACAGGGTCTCACTGAGTTGCTTAGCACCTCGCTAAATTATTGAGGCTGGCTTTGAACTCTCAATCCTCCTGCTTCAACCTCCTGAGCCACTGGGATTATAGGCATGGGCCACTGCGCACGGATAGAATTCATTTTGTTAGGTGATTTCAGAAAGATTCTGTTATTTTACCCAGTGCTTATTGGAAAGTGTCCTTATTACATCTATTTTCAACAGATTTGGGTCAATTCTGAAGGAATCTTCTCTGATTTATTGTATCAGTGTATCCGCTCTTGTTTCCTTTTGAGTGTGTTTCACAGCAAATTGATGTAGATTTCCCCTTCTGTTAGTATTACTGTTTCCCACTACTGGTTATTGGAACAAAGGGTAGGGGCTAGGGTCAGGGAAGTGATCTGTAACTTCTTAAGTTAATTTTTTTTCTACCTCTGAGCTACACCTCTACTCTTTTAACATTTTTGAATATTGAGACAGGGTCTCACTCAGTTGCCCAGTTGGGGACATCCAATGTGCAATTCTCCTGTCTTGTCCTCCCAAGTCACTGGTTTTGCCGCAGTCCAGCTGCAGCAAAGTAACTGGGGGGTGACAAACAACTTGTGTACATTGATACAGCAGGAGTGGGAGCCGTTTATTGTAGGACAGGATGGGTGTATATACATTCCACACAGCTTATCTTAATTAACATAAACTAGATACAGCAGTCAACCAATAAGAAATCTCCACACTTAATGGCTCCCTGGCGCCACCTCACAAACCACTCCCCCTCTCAAAATGCCAGGCGCCATCCTGACTTGTTTACAAACTCTAACATGGTTTCATAGATTTGACCACTGCCACAGCACCCAACCTACATGACTTTCTTAAAGTAGAAATTCTAGATTTCATGAATAAACTGAAAACAAAACTTAGTGATACCACCTTTCTTTATACCTGTGGATACATTACTATATGGTTTCTGTAAATGCCTGCTGTTTGTTTCCAGAGTGTGTTATTCATTTAAGATAGATTCCATCGCTAGCAACTTTACAAAATTGAGGAAATTCAGTCAAATTCTTCTGCATATGTTGCTTATCTACACCAGTCTATATAGGTGATGTAAAACTGCTTGTTTAGAATTTTGCTCCTCCATGCTTCCCAAGCATGTAAAGTCATTTTATTTTTAAAAAGCCTTTTTTGTGTGTGTGGTGGTGGTAGTGGGGCTCGAACCCAGGGCCTTGTGCATTCAAGGCAAGCACTCTACCAACTGAGCTATATCCCCAGACAAAAAGACTTTCGTTTTTTGATTGTTTTTAATGTAGCTCTCAATTTTCAGTTTGGATTTCAAACAAAAAAAAACAAAAACAAGCTTTTTCTCCAGAAGATAATGGGAATTATTTCTCACATTCAAAATCACTAATTTATTTGTTTTAATTAATTATACATGATAGTGTAATGCATTTGTGTACTTCGATATACATAGATGGGATATAATTTCTCATTTTTCTGAATGTACATGTTGTAGAATCACATTGGTTATGCAGTCACATATATACATAAAATAATAATGTCTATTTTGTTATACTATCCTTCCTATCCCTACATGCAAAAACATTAAAAAGATAGTGCACCATGATCAAGGGAAGGGTTTTCATCCCAGGGATGCAGGTTGGTTCAACATACAGAAATCAATAAGTGTAATCCATCATATTAATAGACTTAAAAACAAGAATCATGATTATCTCAATAGATGCAGAAAAAGCATTTGAAAAAAGACAGTACACCTTCATGTTCAAAACTCTAGAAAACTTGAGATAGTAGCAACATACCTCAACATTGTAAAAGCTCTCTATTCTAAACCCAAGGATAGCATCATTCTAAATGGAGAAAAATTCAAACCGTTTCCTCTAAAAACTGGAACAAGACAAGGATGTTCTCTTTCACCACTTCTATTCAACACCATTCTTGAAACTCTAGCCAAAGCAATTAGACTAATTTTAATAAATGTATAAATTTTGGAATACAGAAATGTGTAAAATCCTCTAGTTAATAATTTTTCCTGTTTTCTAATGTTACACATGTATCAAGCAAGTAAAATGTATTTTTATTTTTTTTAAGAGAGGAAGAGAAGAGAGAATTTTTTAAATATTTTTCAGTTTTTGATGGACACAACATCTTTTATTTTTATGTGGTGCTGAGGATCGATCCCAGCACCCCCGCACCTGCCAGGCGAACGCGTTACCGCTTGAGCCACATCCCCAGCCCAGTAAAATGTATTTTAGAAACAATAGAATTTTAGAATTTTCTTTGACGATTTTCACATAAAAACTGTTTAATATTTTGTTGTCAAGCATTTTGTGATCCATGTATCTTAGTTATTACATTATTTTTGATTCTCTATCATAGTGGTTGAGATACTAAGAGAAAGCAGAAATAGACTTTTCTAGGGTGAAATCCTGTCATTTTTTTTCATTACAATGTCTCTGTCACTTTATAAGTTTGACGACTTTAAGCAAGATTGTGATGTGTATCATCCGTGATGTGAACACACTAGAACAACTTTATAATAGGGATGTTGAAGGTTGAATGAGCCCATACATACGTTAGCATATTTATGACATATAATGAATACTCAGTAAAGTCAACTCTAGTTTTTTATGGAAACTTAAAACAGTTGTGCTTTAAACAAAATATTACCTTGTACCTATATAAGGATCATGACTGATAAATGTGAGAAAATCACATTATAGAACTGAATGTCATAGCATGAGGGATGAGGTGACCAAAACCAGTGATTCTCAAATGTTGTGTAGATCCAGCTAAAGCAGAGTCATTTATGAATTAATACCTAGGTAGGTTTTGTTCTACTAGATGTAAGATAACTTGGCCTCTCTTTCCAGCAACATCTTAAGTACCTCTTGTCTTTGCTACCCCCTGCCACTAAATAAGCTTTCTAATTTGTAGCCAGACGGTACTACTTTCCTGCTGAGAATTCATGTACAGTGCCCTGAATTGTCCAGATTCAAGTTCAAGCTCCTTTGCCTAACCTGAGATGCCCTTTGTGATTGGGCCTTGTCTGTTGAACTTCAGTGTTCCTGATTACCTAACCATAAGGATATTTGTGTGTGTGTGTGTGTGTGTTTTGCTGGGGATTGAACCCAGGGCCCTATGCATGCGAAACAAGCACTGTACCAACTGAGCTGTATCCCCAACCCTGATTACCTAACCATATTGAATTATTCCTATTTGCCTTTGGATAGACTGTTGTTATTGTTTTCATTCCTTTACATTTAAATAGAGGCATAGAATTTAGAATTCCTTCTGTTGGCCAGTACTGTATATGTAACTTTATTTTGACTCTCTTGTGTGTTTGTATTTATATTCCTCTGCTAGATTAAACTCTCCTGGAGGGCAGAAAATTTTTCTTACTCATTTTACTTTTTTATTACCAGAGGTAGTGTAGCTACTTAATAATTATTTACTGAAGGGAATTAAGGAAAGTAATATTCAGAGATGTTAATAAATGGCTTTTCAGTGTTATATAGCCCAGTTAGTGAGAGCTCAGTTCCAGACCTGAATGATACTGTCTTAATGTACTTGTCCCTGAGTAGACTTGCCTTCAGCATTATTAACCACATGTACCAGGGAAATTTAGTAACGCTCAACAAGCAAAGAAAAAGGTTTCTTTTTAAGAGAGCATATTTCCCATGAGTTACTTGACATGCTTATGGACCAATTTTATTATACTAAAGTCTTTTAGAAACAGAAAGCTGTTCCAGCCTGAGGTGAGATGACCTATTTATTGAAACAAAATTAGTTCAGATTCTTCCTGTTTCCTGTGGCATGTGGTGAGTATTTAATAAATGAAAAGGAGTGCCTATCAGAGCAGGAATGAAAAGGCCCTGGGCCATCTCTAAGTATAAGATTTTAGAAAATGTACAAATAAAACTGAAGTTGAAAAGTGAGTTATATGTGGTAGCATCATTTTTGACTGAATGCATGATTCAGGATAAATGAATTTTGTGACTGATTACTCTTTCCTAATTTGCATTTTTTGGTATCAAGGTATATATTTATTTTTATTATTTTTTTAATTCACAGCTTTCCCATGGTTTGGAATGGACATTGGGGGAACTCTAGTAAAGCTCTCATATTTTGAACCTATTGATATCACAGCAGAGGAAGAACAAGAGGAAGTTGAGAGCTTAAAAAGTATTCGGAAATATTTGACTTCTAATGTAGCATATGGATCCACTGGCATTCGGGATGTACACCTTGAACTGAAGAATTTAACACTTTTTGGCCGAAGAGGGAACTTGCACTTTATCAGATTTCCAACCCATGACCTGCCTACTTTTATCCAAATGGGAAGAGACAAAAACTTCTCAACATTACAAACGGTGCTATGTGCTACAGGAGGTGGTGCTTACAAGTTTGAAGAAGATTTTCGCACAGTAAGTATCTATTACTCAAGAATATGATATTCTAGACCATACAGACAAGTAAATTCTAAGTAAAAGTTCCATACATTGTAGTACTTTCTTTCCTAACCTTAAATGAATTTCAAAGACAAACTCAAACTATAATATAAAGACAGAAAATTATGGTGTTTTCATATCAGTACGAGATTAGGTGATATGATCGTACCAGGGGACAAATGAAGTAGTTAGTGCTTGCATCTATATGTAGATTCATCATGAACAATACCAAAGATACAAATGCCAAATGGTTATGGTATGTTTATTGGAGAATCAACTCCATAAGTGGCATTGATTTTGGTGACATCATATTCCAATATGCTGAATGACATTAAAATTCCAAACAGCAGAGGCACAGTTGAGCCTAGTGAATATTCCTTACCGTGTGAAGAATTCTTTGGGTTTATACATATTAGGTAGGGAGGTAAGTGGATAAACTCTTTGTGCTTACATAGACCCAGGTAATCATACATAGATTTTCCTACTGCCACCACAAAAAATGTCTGGCAAAACAGTTAAAGAAAGTGCAGCAATGGGATGATGCTTTGTTTTTCTGCAGAACTGTTCTACCATTGCAGTGTCTGGCTAAATATCAGTTTGGTGCCTGCCTTCTCCTCATCTTTTGAAAACTAAAATGCCCCCAGAGGTAATACTGCTCTCAACTGAGAGTCAAAGGATAAAAATCTGAGGAATTTTCACACTAAACTAACAAAAATAAATGAAAATATGGGAGTAATGGTAATGAAATTTTGTAGAGTATGTGAAAATTATACAGTATAGTCAAGTCGGGTATTTTGAATGTTGTTCTTTTTTTTTTTTTTTTCAAATTTTTGTTAATTTTTTTCACAGATTGGAAACCTCCACCTGCACAAACTGGATGAACTTGACTGCCTTGTAAAGGGCTTGTTGTATATAGATTCTGTCAGTTTCAATGGACAAGCAGAGTGCTATTATTTTGCTAATGCCTCAGAACCTGAGCGATGCCAAAAGATGCCTTTTAACCTGGATGATCCCTATCCATTGCTGGTGGTGAACATTGGTTCAGGAGTCAGTATTTTAGCAGTCCACTCCAAAGATAACTATAAACGAGTGACTGGGACAAGGTAGCAACCTTTTTGGTCTTATTAAAGCAGCATTCATATATTCATATTGTTTTAGTGTATGTGTGTGTTGAGGATCAAACCTAGGTTCTTGCACATGCTAATAATAAGCAAATGCACCATCACTGAGCTGTGCCCTTGATTGTGAAATCAGTATATTGATACTAGTTTCACCAGGGAAATTACATGTATTTGGGCAATAGCAAAACAAGATATGACATAAGTTAAAATGTTGGAGATATATATTTTTATAAGGCTCAGTTAAAATTAAAATTTTTTAAATGTTTATATTATTGGTCAGCATCAGTTAGCATCAAAATTTCCATAATGGTGACTGATTATTTTTTTCTTGTAATGATTCCAATAATGTTTTTTCCAGAGTTTAAAAGAAGCGCATTTGCTGGAAGTGACAGTATATTTATATTTTGGTTTTTTTCCAGAGCATTTTTTTCCCTATTTTCAGTTTTCTGTAGATACAATGTTAAGTCTAAACCTTGCTATGTGCTAAATAGATTTGCATTTAAACTACAGCATTGGGTAACCTTGTAAGTATTTTTATAGGATGAATTTAATGTGAGCTTCTTAAGGAATAAAATTAATGTTCCCAAATAGTCTTCAAAAGCTTCTGTAATACCTGAAATGTGAATGTGAAGAGATTTAAAAATTTTTCCTTATGATTCTCTTATATATTTTGTCAACTTTTAAAGAAAGGTGGAAACTCCCATTTATTCAATCAGAGAAGAAAGATTTGGAGGTATTTTAGATTGGTTTGTGGAAAAAGCTCATGTTTTAAAAGTGATAACTCCTGTTTGATTGATAACTTAAATGTAATTAGTACTTTGTTTGTTTGTTTGTTTTTGTACTTGGGATTGATCTCAAGGCCACTTGACCACTGAGCCACATCCCCAACCCTTTTTTGTATATTTAGAGACAGGGTCTCACTGAGTTGCTTAGTGCCTCACCATTGCTGAGGCTGGCTATGAACTTTCGGTCCTCCTCCCAAGCCACTGGGATTACAGGCATGCACCACTGCGCCCAGCTAGTACTTTATTTTTTATGGTGGTTGAGATTCAGCTCCAATGAAACTCTGCCAAAGTATCACAAGTATTTCCTATTTTGGGGGTTACTCTGAAAGATAGAAATTCAATGTTTTAACTAACTTCAGTAGGATTCGGGTAGAACTTGCTAGAAATTTAGGTGAAATTCAGGAGCAAAGATTTTAAGTTTAGAGAATAGGTATGACTTAATTTTGTGAGCATTTCCAAAAAATAGTAGTACCAAGTAAATTTCTGTCATTAACATAATGACAAGCTAGACATAAATTTCCTCATGGTATTTGTGTTGGGGTCATGTTAGATGTTAATATGTCTCACAGCATACTGTATATATTCTTTTTTTTTTTTCATTGTAGATGGACAAATATCTTTATTTTGTTTATTTTTATGTGGTGCTAAGGATTGAACCCAGGGCCCTGTACATTCTAATCAAGCACTCTACCACTGAGCCACAACCCCAGCCCCTGTATATATTCTTAAGTAGCCAGATATCCTAGAAATCTTTCTGTATTGTGTCAGAGTCTTATTTTATACATGTGTAGGCTTTATCTGTAAGATAAATTTCCAAAAATAGGATTGGAAATGCTTTTTTGCAATATGGAGTATATCCTCTGAATGAGAAGGACTGTTTTTCACCCTCACCAGCAATAGATCAAAGTGCCTTTGTATTGATTTCAACCCTATCTGGTAAGTAAATTTGCCTTCCACAAAATCATTTCTTGGAAACAATTTAAAACCAGTTTTTCTCTTTTAATTCATATAGTACTTTTTTTTTTTTTTTACCATTTATCTTTCAGTGCACACACAAAAATATATTTTTGGCAACTACAAAGTATTGAATGGCAAGAGATTTTTCCCTCTTTGGTTTGTTTTTTGATTTGACAAGTTTGATTTATCAGTTTTTCTTGCTTTTATTCATTATGTTGATATTTCAGTACTTCAGTAAATGAATACTGTACTCTTTCACTTTGGAGAAAGAAACAGTATATAAATGCAACTTAGCAAATTTTCTTTATTCTCTCTAGCCTTGGAGGGGGTACCTTTCTGGGTTTATGCAGTTTATTGACTGGCTGTGAAAGTTTTGAAGAGGCCCTTGAAATGGCATCCAAAGGCGACAGCACCCAAGCTGACAAACTGGTCCGTGATATTTATGGAGGAGATTATGAAAGATTTGGTCTACCAGGTTGGACTGTCGCGTCTAGGTAAATTTAATGCTTATGTTCTTCAAGTTGCTTATTTAGCTTTTGGAAAGCAGTAGTTTAAGGGAGTTGTAAGGGTGCTTTTTCTTACCTTGTTTAGGTTCCAAACTTTGAACATTGATGTAGTTTAAGAATTAAACGTACATTAAGAACTTTACCCTGAGTGCACCTAGTAAGAAATCACTTGTGTTTATTCTGAAGAATCCTTCCAGTATTGCTCTGTGCAAATACAAATATATATCCTCATCATCCTTTTCTTATTCAAAAGGTTGCACTATTATGGCTTGCTGCATAAACTCTAAAGTAGCCAGAGGTCCTAGAAAACTCCCCATATCATATTGTCATGTTGTATACATGTAGGCTTATCTGTAAGATAAGTTCCTAAAAGTAGGAATGCAGATGCTTTTTTGCAGTCTGCAGAGTGCCCTCCACAGAAGCAGTACTGTTTCACTCTGACCCACAAGAGATCATAGTGCCTATTCATTTTCCTTGTAGATTCCTCAGTAGTCTGTTGTCAAACTTCTGAATTTTTGCTAATCTAGTAAGAGAATTGGCACCTTAGAAAAATTTTTACTTTGCATTTCTCTTAGAGTAAGTGAGGTTAAGAATCTTACATGTTCTTTTCTGTGATTGTTCTTGTTCTGTTTTTCTGTTGGATTGTTACACAGTTGAATTTATCAGTCTTTTCTTTCATGGCTTCTGGATATTGATTCATAGTAAGTAAGTCTTCCACATTCCAAATATATAAAGGAATAAACCCTTGTTTTCTTCTGGTACCTTAGTGGTATTATTTTTATATTTTGATTTTTTAATTAATATAAATTTTTACTTATAATTTATAGTTTTACATGCAGTACAGATCCATTTTGCTTTTTTTAGAAGGCCCTGACACCTAATAGTCCTTCTATTTATTCTGTTAATGTCAGAATATCATATACTGGCTTTTTTTCCCCATTAAACCAGCACTATACTCTTAGATTCATAGAAACATAAAAATGGCTTTAATATCCAGAATGGCTGGTCGTCCGCATTCCTTATTTAATTTTCCATATGAACTTTATAATCATTCTCTTTAGAAAAAAAATAAGAAAGCTTATTTTTTTATTTTTCTGGAATTTCATTACAGCTTATATATTATTAAGTTTGGGAAAAGTCTTATTTATGTATATAAGTTGCATTTTAAATTTATTCCTAAATAATTTTTGTTTTCTCATCTGCCATTCTCATTTCTCATTATATTTTTTAACTGGTTATTGCTTATACACTCCAAGTTTTTTGTCAGGGCATCCAGTGCCCTTTAGTGGTAGTCCTTAGTGGCTTCTATTACCTTGCACAAGTGCCCGTCACTTTTGATTTCATAGATGTTTTTCAGATCTCATTTCTGTGTGCCTGTAACCTTTAATTGCCTCTGCCTAGGATTTTCCTTCTCCTTTTTTTCTGGTTAATTTACTGTTCCTTTTACAATGGAAAATCTTCCCTCATGCCTTCTCAACTCTTTCTTCTTACCACAGTGATATAGGATCTTTTTTCCTTTGTGTTCCCAAGGTAGCCTGTGGTTTGGTTTTGCATATTTGTATTTTTCCTATTAAAGTTAGTGCTTCTGTTGCTCTCTTGTCCTCTGTCTAGGCCTGCATTGTCCATAAGATAACCTCTAACTTCACGTATATCAAACCTTGGAGTGCGGTTAGTGAGTGCCTCATGGTGAAATGACTATATATTTGGGTATATTGACTTAAATAAAATATACCATCAAGATTAATTTCACCTGTTTGTTTTTACCTTTTTAAATATCGCTAATAGAAAATATGAAGTTACATATGGCTCGTATTTTATTTTATTGGATGTTGCTTGCACTAGAACCAGACTACTTCCTTTGTGTCCCTAGCACAATGCTTGGTATGTCATAAATGCTTATTGTGATTAAATGAAATGGAATTTGACATTAAAGCTGAGATATTTTTGAAAACACTTTGAATTTTTAAAAGTAAGTCAGAATGTACTTTTCCTATTTTTTATTGGCTTCCTAAAACAATAGCCATTTAATTTCACTGTTACGCATTAAGTTTAAATGCAAATGATTTGGTAATCTTTGCTTCTTTGTAACAACTGTGTTTTTGTTTGTTTTTTCTTTTTTTAGACTTAATTTTAACCTTAAAAGATACTACTTTGGTTTGTTTGGGTGGGTGGGTGTTTGTTTGGGTTTTTTTGTGGAGTTGGGGATTTGGGGGTTAGGAGCATACTGGGGGTTGGATTTAGGGCCTCACACAGGCTATGCTAGTAGTATAGTATTTACTACTGAGCTACACCCCTAACCTCCTTATGTAGATTTTTGTTAGTTTTTATCTTATCCCATCCCCTGTTAGTTTTTATCTTATCTCTATGTATTTTTACTCATTAGGTTCTAATGTTACAAAATTATGGAGATTATAGATACATATACTAATGTTGCTTGTTGGCAGTGGATTTAACCTTGTTTTTCATTTCTCTGCAGTTTTGGAAATATGATTTATAAGGAGAAGCGAGAATCTGTTAGTAAAGAAGATCTGGCAAGAGCTACTTTAGTTACTATCACCAATAATATTGGCTCTGTGGCACGAATGTGTGCTGTTAATGAGGTAAAAAAGAAGAAATTTTAAGTTTATGAAAAACATAAATTTGAGTTTTTTGTGCATCTAACAGATCTTCCTTTGTTTTCCTTCACAAGGCCTCTAGAATTGAGATATGTATTAAATCCCTAAACTCTAAATTAAATAATGTTATTTGCCCGATTGTTTTATTAACTTGAAAGACAGTTGACAGATAATTCAAATTGAAGTAGAACAAGTAAACAAATTACGTTTTATATTTACCCAAAAACCTTTTCAGAAATATACAGCCTAAATCTCCTGAGGATGAAAAAAAAATCTAATAATCCTTGGACCTTTTGAGGTAGCTAATTATTGATAGCATTTTTCTGCTGTTAACGTAGCATTCACCTAGAGAAGTCCTTGGATGCGTTCTTGCTGCCCTCGGCTTCTTTACAGTGCTGCCTTGTTGCATATGGATCAAGCAGCATTGTACAGGGCTATGAAGGCACCAAGACTTGTTCTTCATGTGGGAATGAGTGATGTGAACTGCTCGCTCTGTGATGAGGATATGCTGATAGGCCAGCCACATGGCTGGGGTGTTTTTATTTGGAAGAGAATAAGTGTAATTCCACCATCATACAACATATATTTGCCCATTTAAGTTTTACAAATGTCAGGTACTTCAAATGGATTGGAAACTTCTTCTTGAAGGAACCCTTCATTTGTTCATTCACCTATTTATTAATTGATTAAATACTTATAAAATACCATGTGCCAGGCATTGTTCTAGGCACTCGGAATTTGCTATATTTGTGAAGCAAACAAAGATGACTGACTTTGGAACTTACATTTAGTGACATATTCAGTAAATTGTTTAGTGTGTATTGAGTGATAAATGCTATTTTTTAAAAAAAAGAGGATAAGAATTCAGTAGGGCAGAGAGTGGCTAAGGACAAGTTGCTGAGTAATTGAGTGAAGGATTTCTAGAAAGTGTAATCATTATATAAAGTTTTTTAAGAACAAAAAAAAAAAATCTTTTTTGACCCTAAGGCAAATTTAGCCGTGCATACTGATATTTGGGGGAGAGAGGCTCTAGCAGAGAAAACAAGTGTGTAAACTCTCTGAATAATTTAAATCCAGACTCTTGGTCAGGTGCAGTGGTGCATGCTTGTACTCTCAGCAGCAAAGGAGACTGAGGCAGAAGGATCACAATTTGAGGCCAGCCTTATCAACTTGCAAGACTGTCTTTAAAAGGTGTGGGAATGTGGCTCAGTGGTAGATAACCCCCTGAGTTAAACCCCAGTGCCATCAGGGGGAAAAAAAAGTTCAGACTCTTACTTTAAATGTCCTAATTACAGTGTAGTGCGTGGTTAATGAGATTTGGGGAATATTTCACTTTGAGGGCTGACAATAGTCTGGGACCTTTATGAGTAGGAACATTCTGGACATTCCAATACAAGTTTCCTCAATAGCGGCACCTAAAAAAACTAAATTAACGATTATGGAATCTTAACAGAATGAGTTGATGGGTCAGTCTGGGAACAGAGAATGGGATTGATGGTGTGCATGTTGCACATGCTTTGCAGCATACTGGCCATGTTTGCAGTTGACCTTAAATACTTTTAAAAATACTGTCCCTTTGGGCTGCATCATAACTAAACAGATCACAGGCTTGGCACACTCCAGGGCCTGGGTTCAATACCCAGCACCAGTTAAAAAACAAGCCACTTTTCCTTCATTTGATTCAGTTTATCTCATTAGTAAGAGATCTCCAGATTACTTGTATTGAATTATTTGTTGGCCACTTTTAGTAATAGGTCGTCATTTTTTGTTGTTGTTGTTTTGAGTAGACTTAGAGCAGCTTTTCAGTAAAACTCAGTGTGGAAAATACAGAGCTCCCACACTTACCCCCTTCTACATCTCCCCCACTATCAGCATCCCCCAACAGAGTGGTGCGTTTGCTTGTAGTCCATGAATTTGCATTAACATTTCATCATCACTTGAGTCCATTCTTTACATTAGGTGTTGTACATTCTTTGGGTTTTGACAAATTTATAATGACCTGTCCAACACTAACTGAATATTGAGGATTATAGAGCTTTATGCAGGAATATACTGGGTATTAATTCAAGGTAGTTTTCTTAGAGTTTTAAAATAACAATTTTGTAAACCCTTTGTGTTATAAAATCTATTTAATAATTCTTTTACAAGTCACTATGTTTGTTGTTTTCTTTTAGAAAATAAACAGAGTTGTCTTTGTTGGAAACTTTTTACGTGTCAATACTCTGTCCATGAAACTTTTGGCATATGCACTGGATTATTGGTCTAAAGGTCAATTGAAAGCATTGTTTCTAGAACATGAGGTATGGCAAAATGTTTTGTGCTTTCATAGTGTGCTTTGAGGTGTAAATTTGATATGTTGCTTTTTACCTTGCTATTTATAATTGTTACTGCAGTAGAAGACTGACTCCTTTACTTCAGTTTTAACTGAGGGATGGGAGTCCTGCTTGTAGAATTCGTGGGTGTTTTGTTTTGTTAAATTGTTTGTTTCTTGATCCCCCATTAACAAATGTTAGGTGTGTGTAATACAAAAATAAACAGTTTCCAGGCTAGGATATAGCTTAATGGAGAGCACTTTCCTAGCATGCAAGAGGCCCTGGGTTTGATCCCCAACACTGTAATCTGAGCAGTTAGCAGTCCACATCATATTTTGAGTTCAGTGAACTTCTATCTTTTTATAGTAATCAAAGACAAATATTGTATTATTATAAATTAACAATATAGGTTCAAAGTATTATGTGCTTATAAGCATCCATGTCTCATCAGTGCTCTCACTGTACAGGTCAGAATGATATGATACACTCTTGTGCAATTCCATGTGTCGTGTCAGGTCCACGGGAACTTTGTTCATTGAGTAGAAAGGGCGCAGAATTGCTTTATGGTGTTAGAAACTTGAATGTCTAAAAGCCACACTTATTTCAGAAGTGTGTGTGTGTATGTATATGAAAATGCACTCTAAGAAGCTTGTATAACAATATGGCAATTGGAAATGCAGTTTATGGAACAGATATATGATACATAAATATGGTTTTTAGTAAGTGGTTAGCATTGTATGGTAATTTTAAAGCTGCACTGTGTGTTTAAACAGTTTTTTTTAAAAATCATACAGGGATACTTTGGAGCAGTTGGTGCACTTCTTGGGCTGCCAAACTTCAGCTGAAACATCAGAAATTTCTCTGCTAATGAATGTCATCCAAGAGGAACTAAAACCAGAGGCATTGTAATTGCATTATTTGTCCTTGGGAACCAAAGGATAAAAGAGTTTCACTATTCCTGTTAATTTTTAAAATGTCAGAATGGAAAGCTCATGAATGCCATATTAAAAGAGAGAGCTCTGTAACATGAAGTATTGTCGAAGTGTTTTCCCTTCTGTATATAGCCAGTGTTCTTTAAATGCAATATAGCCTGATTATTGAGCTTCCTCTCAGAAAGATTTTCTATTTATTTTATGTAGCCAGCATTGTAGTACTATATGCTCCAAGACACGAATCTTAAAGTCTCAGAAATGTTTCACTTATGAAAAATAATTGATTTTGAATATTTGTTTTGAATCCGTTTTATGCATTTTGATTACTAGTGAGCAGACAGTAATATACCCAGTATGAAAATTTATTGTAATGGCAATCAGAGATGATGATTTTATGTAATTTTAGAAATGTTAAGGCAATATTAATTATTGTAGTTTTTCTAACACATCCTCCTCAAAAAAAGCATGTTCTATGTGATCTTTGCCCAGAAGTATAACTTTCCTCAAATGCCATTTATTTAACTAAAATACTATTATTATATGTTACCCTGAATTTCAGAATGAATCTAGGAAAATGCACCTGTCTGGTGACATCACACTTTCTGTATTTTTAATTTAATCAATACGTTGCAATTTTTGTATCTTTAAATTGAAAGTTTACTTATTTTGTAATCTGATGAAGTCCTTTGACTATTCAAATGGGATATGATTTGAGTGAATCAATAGTTCTGTGCTGTTTTTACCACTAAATTATCATGCCCAAAGTTAACACATTGCTTATTCAATATGAACAATGAAAGCTAAAGATTCTATTCTATTACAAACAACAACAGAATCATATTTATTCTAAATGGGTGTTTTCAAATGTTGAGAGTCTGAGGCAGTATTGCAGAATTATAAAATAATCAGTGTTTCTTACATTTGGTAATAAAAGCAATTGTAGTTTAAATTTTTAAAATTATTTTGCCTGGAATTTATTCTCTATTTTGAATTCATTTTTTTTAATGTTATAAAAATTATTAGCTTTTACATTGGCAGTAACATTTTGGTGGCTCAGTAGTTCAGTGATGTTGTTAAAGTCTGTTGCTATCAGTTTGGAAAGTGGAAAGACCTGGGGGGATGGGATGATTCACCTCTGTACATTACCAGCAAATCTGGATATACTTAGAAGACTTTAGATGTTAAATTTCAGAGTGTTACCATGTGTTTTTACAGATCCCAGAGTTGTTCAGTAGACTGTCAAGAGATAATTCATGAGGATATTTTTCCATGTGCTTTTCACATTTTGTACTCAAACATTTAAAATTCAGTTTACCTAAAGACACAAACATATGAATAATAATAGTATTTGTGGGGTGGGCATGGGAAAGATCTTGTTGTAATTTTGACTTTTCAGAGCTTTGAATTCAGATTGCTCAGTAGCCATTCTAAAGATGTTCTGACCACATTTCTTGCTTTAATGTTTCCCTTGGCGTGACTGGCTGTTTCAGCTGAAATGCCATTGAGTTCATTTTAAATGTTTCTAATTTGGGTGTTTGTACAGATAACAATATTCCCAAATGACAGTTACTACATTTTATACCTGTAGGTTTAGTGCAGCCTTTAAGAAAAAATGGGATGGTCATAATGTTTAAGTTAATTTGATCACTGTACTTTGGTTAGTGTAGGACCATGATTCATAACATTTTATCCTTTGAAACTGAAATTACCTGCTAAAATGCATGTGAAGTGAGCTAGCATCTCACCACTATTGATCTTTGGCTTTTTCCATATGTAATATAGAATAACTGGATTGATAAGGGGGAATGCACAAAAGTTGCTGAAGCTGGCCTCAAACTTGTAATCCTACCACTTCAGCCTCCAATCACTGGGATTGTAGGCATTATAACACCATGCCTGACTTAAACCTTATTTTCTAGTGATTTTAAAAGGTAAGAAGCAAATGAAAATAATTTTGTGTTTTTATTTAACAGTATATCCAGTATGTTATTTCAACATGTACTCAATTAAAAATATATTGGGTTTTTTTTTTTAATCTTCAGTGTTCAAAGTCTGTGTGTATTTTACACTTAAGCAAAGCTCAGTTCAGACTGACCACATTCCAAATGTTTAGTAGCCACACATGGGTAGTGGCCACTGTAATGGATGTGCATTTCTAGAACTACCTCTTAAAACTGAATACTATCGTATGTCTTTGTATGTGGGCATTTTAAGAATGTTTGAGGAGGAGAATTTTTTTAAATAGATAGGGATTAAAAATAACTTGTTTGGGCTAGATTGTGTAAGATGAGCTGTTTCTGACCACCCCAGAAATATCTTACATTTGATATCCTGTTATCTCAGTTTAGTATGATTTTCCTAATGGTACTGATAAAGCAAAATTTATGATTAGGTGACTTAATAAACTATTTCATGGTTGACCTGCTACATACAGAAGGTATAACTTTTTGAGTTTAAATTTCATCTTTAAAAATTCTAGATCCAGGTACGGTTGCTTGTGCCTATAATCCCAGTTACTCTGAAAACTGATGGGGAAGATTGTGAGTTAAGGTTAGCCTAGGCAATTCAGCAACTTCCTATCTCGAAAAAACAAAAAGCTGATAACTTTTTCAAATGCAGAGCACACTGTCAGTTTGTTTTGGGCCTTGGTAAAGAATAGCAGATCTAGGTCTAGAAATTTTGTCCTCTACCAGTCCCCCAGAAAGCATTTCCTTTTCTCTAGAAACTAGTTAGAATTAATGGCTTTCAGTTTTATACCTAGACATCTCCAAAGACAAAGTATTAGTAGACTTGCCACAGGTAAATTAGCTTGGCAGTTCTTTGCTCGGCCTTTCTAATTTAAATAGGAAAATAGGTCGGCTCTTGTTTGGGTAAAGTCAGTGACCTTGCCAATGATACACATGATTATTGAAGACCTGTCCAGAGGTTCCAGTTATTTGCTAAAGAGACTAAAAAATCCTGAGTTATAAATTTTTATCTTTGAAAAGTACATATGTAATTGCTGTATTTTAAGTGCCAGTTCCTGGAAGACCAGTCCCATGGGTGGAATGCTGGCAGTTCATGGGAAGCTTTTCCTCTTTTTCCAGTAGTCCATTACTTATAAGGTTGCTTTCTTGGGTGGCCGGATTTCCTAAATGTCCTTTACAACCACTCTGTTAGAAACAAATGTTTTCATATTTAGTGTTATTGATCTTAATTCTGTTGAGCATTTTATGCTTTTTTGGTGTATTGCTTTGGAGACCTTAATGTAGAAAACTTTTAAGCCATTGTAAAACCTGGTAAAGGGATAATGAAAATGAGTGTATATCATTTTGCGTTTAACTATTGTCTTGTGGTGTATGTAAACAAAATATTAGAAATACATTGCCTTTTTGTAATCATACTTTTTGACCTTTTTAACATGATTGCCATGAAATGTCAGTGGTGTCTTATTTCCAGCTAAGTTTGTTTATTCTGGCATGTTTTATTCTGTCACTGAAGAAGTTAGCCAACTTTCTGTCATCAGATAATCTTAGTCTATATTAACTGCCAGTGTTCAATATTTAAGAGAATAATTGTCTTAAATACTCTACTGAGCCTAATAATAATCAGTAAAGAGCCTAAATAATTTTTTTCTTTTAAGTATTTTAATAGCCCATTCAAAATACTGAGGAGGTGAAAAGTGAAAAGCTTTTCTGCTAGGATGATTTCTACTTCTAAAAAGTTCAGCTGTCTTCTTAAAGTGGTCCTGTTGCTTGCAGCATTTGCATTATGTATTTAGTGGATGTGGAATCAAAATTTGTTATGATTGCAAAAAACTGTTCTAGTCACTGGTCTAACCTCTTGCAATTTGTCAAATTAGAGAATTGGGTTGTTGACAATGGGAAATGCCTCATTATCAGGATCCTGAGAAGATACTTGCTTCCTTCATGGCAGTATTGGGGATGACTAAAACAATATTTTCAGATATTTGGTATTATGTTTTTGAGTTAATTTTTAGTGCTTACATAATATTTTTGTAATTGGTACATAATTTTTATTGGTACGTGTTGACAGGTATTAGGTTTGGGATTCTCGCCAAACCAATGAAATGATACTCTCATAATGTTATGTAACTGCCTATAATGGCTAGGTAGATATTACCTTAAAGTATGTGAAGGGTTTATATATGTTAAAGTATGTGTATACACTTCAAAATTATATGGGCATTATTATTCACTATATGAAAAGAAAAACATACCATTAATATTCATAGGACAGAGGATATAGACCCATAGTACACATGCCTGGCATGTATGAGACCCTGGATTCAGTCCCCAGTACTGAATTGGGAGGAGGCTTCCATGCCGTTAAACTCATAGATGTTGAAATATTAGATATAATTGGGAAGATTTGTTTAATGATCCTCTTGAGCTTTTTGTAGTTGGTTGGTGGATTTTGGTTTTGGTTGTTTTCTTTAGTGGGAACAAATGTGGATGAATATGAACCCTTCTGGATTCATCACTTTTGTCCAACACAATTCAGAGCAAAAATTATAAATCAGGTTTGATTGTTGGCAAGTAAGTTGAAATGGATTACAATCTTCTCTATAGCAAATATGTTGAAGACCTAAAATACTTTGTCTGTAGAATTGTCTTGAGAATGACTAGATAAGACATGATTGTGACATTCCTACTTTGCTAGTTTAGAATAAAAGTGGCAGTGAGCTGACACTGGAGTTTCAGGTACTTCCGTTAGTTCTGAATGATATGTTTAGCTAAAAGTTGATTTCTTTTTTCTCATAAGAAGATTTAAGATATCTTGATTTACTTTCTAGCTCCTTTTGTAGTCAAAGGTTATTTTTTCTTACAGATCTTACAGTAGCAACTGTCATTAATTTTGTGTTTAAAAGAAGTAATGAGGAATGTATATTTCAACAAAGTAAGGTTAAAAATAAAATTTTTGAATTGTTTATGCAAATAATTCAATTCTAGGATATTTCCTTTTTTTTTTTTCTTTTTGCTATTTCTAAGCATCTTTCGTATGTTGCAGTACAAAAAGTTCCAGTAGCTTTCAAAGGAAACATTTTAGCTCTTACATGATTTGTAAGGTATATCCAAGAAATGTAAAATAGATTGAGGTTATTTTAGCTTTACATCATGTCAGAATTTCGTCTAGATAGCCTAGCAACTCAGTAGTTACCACAGATATTAAGCCATTTTGAAGTTTGCCACTTTTTTCCTGAGTGGCCCCTTATAGTTTACAACATTTAGAAGGGAAAGCTAACTTTACAGACCTAACATCAATATTCTAATCTCCTTGTTCCAAATATGATTAATGCCATTAGGCTGTAAGTAATATTAAGATGGCTTTATCATTTTTATACATTGTGTGCATTTACTTTTTTTATTTGAACTACAGTGAACTCTGACATTTTAACTGAAGTTGAATGGCATTTGTCTTAATTCTGCTCAGTTAATGACCACATTGTTATCTAGAAGACGTTTTGGGGACTGGAAATGTAGCTCAGTTGTAGAGCACTTGCATAGCATTCAAAAGGACCCAGATTCAATCCCTGGTACCAAAAATTAAAAGCAGATGCTTTTATATTCCAGTTTAGGAAATGTTTAGTTTGGGGATTAATTGTACTTAAGCATACCATTTCAACTTGAGTTGCCTTATTCTGTCTCTTGCATTATTCTTGTCAGATCTAAGCTTTTTCATGTCTAAATTCTTTTAACATTGAATCTGTGATGTAAAAAATGTATGATGTGCTACAAATTTTATGCATAATAAACTAAGTTATAACCTGCTGTAACCTGTAAAACATTTCTTGTAAATTATGTAACTTATTTTTCCATTTATGTACAGTTTCTTATGTAAATTTTAAAAATATTTGTTGTGGCCTGTTCTGTAAACATTCCCATACTCTTCCTTAATGCTTCTTTGCATGAAATATTGAATTTTGCTTATTTATTTGATAATAGCCATTAAACCAACTTAAATGTTTCTCCCTTTTCTGTAGTTTTTCTAATTTTGTTAAATTCTAAATTGTACCTTTTATGTCCTGCTTTCCAAATAAATTCTCTTAAGTTGTTTACTATATGTATCTCTTTATTATTTGTCTTATTATATGTACTCCCATATTTCCTCTGTAATTAAATGTAAGGTGGTGGTTTTCACTGAAATTAACCATATTAGAATGTAAACTGAGAGCAAGGACTTTGTAAAGACTTGTTCACCTCTGTATGTCCAGTACCTGGTGCAGAGAAGCATTCAATAAATAAACACCTATTGAACAAATTATAGTGTCCATGTCTTTCTGGTCTGCCCACAAGAGGTAGAAGCAATATAGTTTGTCACACCTTTTTCTGGCATTAGAAAGCATAAAACTTAGTCCCTCAGAGAGTCATACCTTTGTGAAATTTTAAGATATTTTTAAGATGTAAATGCTTTTGTTTTGAAGTGAGACCACATTGTCCTATAGCAGAAGTGAAGGTCTGCAGGAGTGGTTCTCACGAAGTCTTGGATGGGCTCTTGCTGAGATGCCCCGACACATGGCCGTAGTTTGGTCTCAGAGCTTGGGAAAGGCATTTCCTCTAAACCAGAACTCTATTGCTTTAAACAGTCACTGCCTGTCAAATGTGAAAAAGGAAAGACTAATTTTTCTTAATATGTGAAGTTGGAAGTTTGTCCACTGTGTTTTCAAATTCAAGGGCTTTCTTGACTCCAGGCATACAAGAATGGTTAGGAACATGGCATGTGAAATACATACCCTTTTTGTTAAATTCGTATAAGCGGAAATTAGGAAGCAAAAAAAAAAGTTGGGTTGGGTTTGGTTTTGTTTCTTGTGTGTGTATTTTGGTCTTTTTGTGCCTGGGGATCAAACCCAGGTAAAGGGTCCTGGAGATCTTGTCTAAGGGAGAGGATGCTATGACTAGATTTGAGGTGTCATTTAACTCCAAGTATCAAGTACTGCAGTCAGTTGAAGGTAAACGACTAAAGAGCAAAAGTGTGCCACTACATGCCTAAGTGTAAGTGTTTCAAAATAGACATTGAATGTGGGAAGAAAAGTTTGGATTCTATCACAGACATTACTTTGAAAGGGAGCTGTTGTCATTGTCATTCCTCAATTGTGAGTGTATTGTGTAAATAAATATTTCTGCATCTAAAGTCTTGATCATTTCCTGTGCTACAAGTTTTATAATTTTTTTCTGTTGTAAGCTATTGCTATGTTTCTGGTTTGGGAGAGTTTGATTTTCCTTGAACTTTGAAAATCTGATGTCCCTGAGACTTATTTCTGTTAAAAATATACTTTTCACCAGGCGCAGTGGCACATGCCTATAATCCCAGTGGCTTCATAAGGCTGAGACAGGAGAATCACGAGTTTAAAGCCAGCACCAGCAATTTTAGCGAGGTGCAAAGCAACTCAATGAGACCCTGTCTCTAAATAAAATACAAAACAAGGTTAGGAATGTGGCTCAGTGGTTGAGCACCCCTGAGTTCAATCCCAGGTATCAAATACACGCACGCACGCACGCACGCACACAATATACCCTAAAAGTGCAGGTAACTACATTCAGGTAAATTATTCATTCCCATTCAGGGTTGCAAACATCACCTTCAGAGTTTCTGGAAACTATAAAAAAGATTAATCAAAACTAGGAAGAAACATTGTTTGGAAAAATATTGAGGCCAACTATCCTAGGTCTCTGGAAAAATACATTTAAATGATACCATTGAGATAAGGCATGGTAGTGTATACCTGTAATCCTACCAACTCGTGAGGCTGATGCAGGAGGATTGCAGTTTGAGGTCAGTCTCAGCAACTTAGTAAGACCCTGTCTTGAAAAGGGCTATAGATGAAGAAGCTCAGTCGGAGAGTCCTTGCCTGGAATGCTCCTGGCCCTGGGCTCTATCCCTGGTACCTCAATAAAAAATTCAAGCATCTGGGCTTGAAAGTTAAGTGAATACATGTAATAGTTATTTTTTTAGGTGTCTTTTTTTTTTTTAACAATTTGAATGAAATATTCTGATGCTTTGTGTTCTTAGTTTTCCTAAAACACCTTTTCAGTTTTTCAAGGCAACTATTCAGTACTGAAAAAAAAAAAAAAAAAAAGATTTCTGTGAATTTGTAAAAATTCTTATTTTTTTTATTGTTTTGAAATGTTAATAATTAACCATAGAGCCTTGTGCCATGGCACACACCTGTAATCCCAGCTACTTGAGAGACAGGCAGAAGGATCATGAGTTCAAGGCCAATCTCAGCAACATAGCAAGATCTGTTGCAGAAAAGAAAAATCAAAATTTAGGCATGGCTTATATACTGTATTTTGATTGCAAAATTTTTAAAGTTTAGTAAATACACATGTAACCATCACTCCAAAAATAAAGGTCCCTTGACTTCTGTCCTATTCAGTCTCCTCTCGTTTCCTTTTTCTGAAATGAGATCATATTATCCTACATCAGAAATGAATGTATACAAGGGTTTTATTTATTTATTTATTTTTGTGGTACTGGGGATCAAACCCGGTTCTTGCACATGCTAGGCAAGCACTCTACTACTGAGCTACATCCCCAGAGGTTTTTGAGACAGGGTCTTGCTAAATTGCTGAGGCTGGCCTCAATCTTGTGATCTTGCCTCGGCCTCCCCAAGTAGCTGGAATTACAGATGTGTGCCACAACACCCAGACTACTGAATTCTGCCTCTGGCAACAAAAGAATACGCATTATCAGACACGCATGGAACAATTAGAAAAACTAATGTTGTGTGGGTCATAAAGTCTTAATAAGATCACATTCTCTGAGCACTTCACAAGTTACACAACATTTAAATCTGCATACTCTTGAGAAGCGGTTAAAAGCAAGAACCCTGGAGAATGGGAATCAAGCAAATTTCCTAATCTATGCCCTACCACGTGCAGAAGGGCCAAGTCTTACCCAATGGTCGTTACTGAGCAGCAGAATGTTCCAACATACCACTTTTCACACAATCGGTAGGTTCGTGCCTGTTTCCCTTGTGATTGGATAGGTTCCTCTGGTTAGTGCTGGCCAACTAGTGGGTAAGAGTCGTGATTGCAAATGGTGTGTGCCACTTTTTGACTCGAGCACTTAATACTTAAGTTTAAGACCTTCCCCAGATCCCCTTCTCCCCTCTGGTAGGACAGCCAGCAGCATTCAAGATAGTGGCCGCCATCACTCTGGATCCCTAAGTGATTAAAATCAGCAAAGCCCCTTCCTCCTCACTGCCTACCACATAATAAAGACACTAGCGCGAGGACAACAAACTCTTCTATGAAGCCACTGATATTGGGGGTATTATTAACACAGCACATGCTGGCCTTTCCCAATTAAGTTATTACCAGAGATGGAAAGCCACCATATAACAAACCACTAAAATGGGGCATTGGACCAGGAACTGGCAGCAGGTGGCAAAGAAACAAGGGCTGTCAGGGTGATGAGTGGCGTAAATGAGAAGGAGCCATGAGGTAACCTGGAAGTTAGGTAACTGACCAAGAAACAGTGGCCTTCAGAGAAGATGGAGGGTGAGGCGTTGGTAACAGGCACTGGTGCCTCGGTTGACACACAATGCTGTACTCTGTTTCAGCCAGCTGAGAAGTGACATGGGAGAAGGGAGTTGCAGAGATGGTGAAAAGATGGTGGATTAGTGGGCTAAAGTACTCATGGTAATTGCTGGATTTAGGGCTCCCAGAGGCAGTGAGGTGGGTGGATGAATAGTGGGGAGGAAGGAGGTTTGGGGCTGGAGAAGATTAAAATCACCTGAGGTAATGTGGAGATAATGTTCTCCATGGCAGACATCCTCGGATCTCCCCTCAGCTCTTCCTGTCCAGTATTTCTGGAGTCTTCCTCGTGGCAGACATAGAAAACTACCAAGCACCGTGGCTATTGCAAGCAGCCAAGAAACTTACATGATGTGCTCAGTCACTTGAGTCCCCCAGGCTGGGAGCAGAGGCTCAGCTACAGGCAATGGATCATTAGGTAGCTCATGAACAGTAGACCTACAGCTATAGGTGACGTGGGGCTTGGTGGCCATAAGGAGATGGAAATGGCAGACATGAGAAGTGAAATGCAAACTTTTGGAGAAAAGTCTATAAATGTTTTTGCTCAAGAGTCCAAAAGTTCCATTCAAGCCAATGTAAGTATTAGGAACCCATAGGTAGAGGCTTGGATAGAGAGGTCAACACCGCAGAGTCTGGCTCCTGGTTAAAGTCCCGAGTGTGACTTGTGAATGGCCCAATTATTAGCGATTCAAAGGCAAATGTCATGGGGACTGCTCTCAGCTGGTCTATTCTAGTGTAGGGGGGCAGGGCTGTGCTGTTCAGGACTCAGCCCCTGGGCAGTTGGCTCTTAGGGGCTGAGTCCTTGGTAACTCACTCCTAGATCCCTTTATCTGAGGTCTTGAGCACAGACATCAAAAGTGGAAAAAGCTTGAAGACGCTCTCTCCTCTCCACTAAGTCAGTATTTTTCCACTCCTGTTGCCCCTCTCTTCCCTTCCCTGACTCAGGGTCCAAGAAACTGCTGGAGCCTCTTTTGGGGGGCTTTTTCAGCACAGAGTACCCCAACCACAGCACTGATCCATTGGTCCTTGGATAGGACCATTCCACCAGGGAGAGGGAGCTAGGGGCATTTTCACTTGCTCTGGTTTGAGCATCGTATGCCATGAGAGTGATTAAAGATGCCCTCTTTCATTTGGGGCTTGTTTGCGGGGCTGCTCCACCATCTATCAGCTCAGTGCTCTTTTGCTGGTGAAATGAACAGCATGCCATGCTCAGCCAGGCCTCCAGGAAACGGGAGGATCCAAGACTGTGCATTCAGACACCAACTCCAACTCCACTCTTGCCGGACTCCTGGGGAGCATCCTGTGTTGTCCTACAGGCCCCAAGCACTGCAAAAATGCCCACCTGTTATCTCCCAGTGACTCAAAATACTCTCCTAAATTTGTCTTTCCCAATCAATGACAAAGTGATGCGGTGTTTTAAATATAGGCTTCAGCTCTGCTGTGCTTTAGAATCTCCAGATGCCAGTCCTTCCCCTAGAGTCCGATTTCAGTTTCACGGACGTAGAGAAAGGAATGATTTTGGTACAGAAACCCCAGATCCCCCTCTTTCTATCCTATATCACTTTGACTGAGTCACATCCCCTCCCTGAGCCTCAGTTTCCTCATCTGCCATACGGGAGAGGTGACACTGCCTCCCAGGGATGCTGTGAATGATAAGTGAACCAGGTTCAAGGAAGCACCTGAGATGTACAGAGTCAACACGGCCTTAATCAGAATATGAGCCCAGAGCTCCCTGTGAGCCAGTGAGGATTAGATGGAGGGGTTGGACTTTCCTCTTGGTGGAGAGGCAAAGGGAAAACCCTTAGACACGGGCAACTTGGCTCCCACACCTAGAGGACTGCACTCTGTCTGCTCCTTGCCCTATGGGGCAAGAAACACAAGGGACCAAGTGTTGTGCCTGCCAGGTCATGCGTAGGTCATGCACCAGGTGCCAGGAAGCATGTCTTGACCTTCTGAGCATGTCTCCAGGCTGCCTTCCCAGGCAGGTCCTCAGGAGAGGAGACCATGCTCCCAGGTCACAGGCCTGGTCAGAAAGGGTAGCTAACGGACGCTGTGGGGTGAGTATCGGAACAGATCCTGGGCTTGAGGACAGGGTGTCCACAGACTTGCTGTAAGGCCCCACACAAGCCAGAACTGGGAAGAGAAAAGGGCCATGGCCAGCAGCCCTTTTTAATAGTCTCTCGCTTCTGGCCACACAAACAGGAGGAGCAGCTCTCCTCCGCACCCCTGTTCATTTCGCAGCGATCTATAAACTGAATGTGAAGGTTTGTTTCCATACTTTGGGGAATGTTTGTTCTTATTATTCATTTAAAAATTATACTTTAAAATCAAATAAATGCTTAGCTTTAGGCCTGGGAGATAGCAAGGCTCAATAAATATTAGCAGAGCTATATTCTAATGTATTCACTACACTCAACAGCAGAGTCGAGACTTGCTGGAACTCGGTTTCTTCCAGTTTAAAACAGCCTCTTTTCAAAAAGGTCTTCTTCTATGGCCTGTTTTTTTCTTCTCGTCATCTCAGGAGGCTCTGAGCAAGGGACAGCTGAAGGACCTCAGGTGGTGGGGAGGGCTGTGGCGAGCGCTAGTCTGTCTGTTGTCCCCCTGACTTCTTTAGAGTATGCACATCTTCCCTGGCCTTTTAGTTCCAACCTCCGGCCTTGCTGCCTCCAACCTCACTGCTTCTGCCACTGAGGTGACCGCAGTTGGACACCCACTGGTACCTGGACTGGGTTCTCTACTGTGGCTCTTGATGGAAATTCTGATTCTCTGAGACTTAACAGCAAGCTCAGACCAGCTCCCAGCTCAGACAGCAGTCTCAGAAACCCCAAGGCAACCCTTAGCTCTGTGTGAACTCGATTCTCAGCCACCTTATTATCTTCTATTGACAGTAAGAGGAAAACAGGAAGAGGGTGTGACATGCAGGACACTTACTCTGTGCCCAGCTCCACGCAGGTTTTTTTCACATTGCAAGTGTCTCCTTGGCCCATTCCCACAATCCAGTGAGGCAGACATTTCAGGTGAAGGTTCTCATGCAGCTCTGGTGTTATGAACTGAAATGTATTCTCCAAAATTCACAAGCTGAGGCTCTAACCCTCAGCGTGACTCTATATGGTGACAGGGCCTTAAAGAGGCAATAGAAGTTAGAAGAGGTCACATGGGTAGGGCCCTTATCCAAAAGGATCAGTGTCCTTTTAAGTGGAAGAGGCACCCGAGACTACCCACTCCCCCACCTCTCTCTCTCTCTCTCTCTCTCTCTCTCTCTCTCACACACACACACACACACACACACACACACTCAATGCCATGTGATTATGCCATGAGAAGGTGGCCACTTACAAGCCAGGAAAAGATCCCTCACCAGAAATCCAATTTGCCACGTGATAACCTTGGCCTTCTGACCTCCAGAATGGTGAGAAAATACAAGTCTGTTACTTGAGCCCCCCCATTCTGTGGTACGTGGTTACAAGAGCCAGAGCAGATACACCTAGAGGCCCAAATATAAGACCTCTGGGAACCCAAGCAGGTGGTCACTGAAGCATTCCTGGTTCTGAGCAGATGGGGTACCTGGTGTCCCCATGACATCTAGGATCCCCCAGGACTCACTGCCCACAGAGTTACAATCTCATCTTGTCCCCAGCTGTTGTGGGCTGGATCTGGAATGTCCCCCAAAAGCTCATGTGTTGAAGGCTTGGCCCTTGATACTGCGGGCTTCAGGAATGGCCTTGGGGAAGGGAAGCCCATGAGGACTCTGGCCTCACAGTGGATTAATCCAGTGATGGCCAAATGGATGACTGGGAGAAAACCAAGTACAGCAGAAGAGTGTCTTCAAACTACAGGCAGGCGGGGAATGGTTAGAAGAAGCAGGTGCCCAGGACATGCCCTTAGGGACTCGGTCTTGCCCTTGGCCCCTTCTCCCCCACCACTTCCCTTCTCTCTCCTTCATGGCTGCTTCCCTCTGCATCCCTTGCCATCACGGGTTCTGTCTCTCCTCAGGCCCACGGCAATGTGACCAGCCAAACACGGACCCTGAAATCTTGAGCCAAAATAAACCTTTCCTCCTCTAAGTTGTTCTTGTCAGGTATTTTGGTCCCAGGAACTAAAAGGGGACTTGAACACAGCAGCTTCCATCTGTGCTCCCTTCCTCATTTCTGTATTTCTCTTTGAACTGACCATGCCATTCTGCTGCTCCAGGAACTCTCTGCAACTCAGAGGGGTTTTTTTGTTTTTGTTTTTTTTCCTCCCTATGTTGCCCCAGCTGGCCTTGAGCTCCTGGGCTCAAATCATCCTCCTGCTTCAGCCTTCCAAGTTGCCAGGCCTGCAGGCCTGTGCCACCACAACCAGCTTCAGGGGGATTCTTTCAGAGGATGTTTTCATGCCATTTCTTCCTTGAGCAGCTTTAGACACAGACTGAAAATTGTATACGTGGGGGAGGGTGCCACAGCAGGGAAGAGGTCACCTGTCCCTTCTTGCATGTCCTGTCCTGGGGAAAAGCACCCTGAAGGAAGAACCAAGAGCTCCTTCTGGAGGCTGAGCTGGCTCTGAGGGAGCCTGAGTCCCATGCCCCAGGTGTAGCAAAGGCTCCTGTCACCTTCCCCTAGTGAAGGGGATTCCATCCCAGACTCAAGGCTCATCCCAGCTACTGTGTAAGCAGGCTGAACTGGAGAGAGGGCTTTTCAAAGCAATGCAACCAGTATAGACTTTAGTGAACAGATTTTGGAGTTGGTTTGACAGGGGTTTTATTTCTGGCTGTGCGCTTTGCTGGGGACTTAAGCAAGTCATCTCATCTTGAACTATGGTTCTTTGCATTTCTTCAATGGGACTAGTGGTCTCTGCTTTGCAGAGCTGGAATGGAAATTTCTATTGTTTATGGAAAAGCCTCACTTGGGATTTTGTAGGTATTTACCCCATTTTTCTCTCTCCTTGAGTCCATGTTGCCAGCAAATCTGACTGTAACTTTCTCCCTGAAGTTTGGTTTGGAGGGCAGGGGATGGAGAGGTAGCTGCCTTCTTAAACATCTGGTTTATCCTCTTTTTTTTTTTTTTTTTTTTTTTGTATCCCTCACCCTTGGGAAGTATGCCCTGGGAAAAAACAGACTCCCCATAACCTTGGCCCCAGGACATCTTGGGAAGGCAAACCCACCCCCAAGTAATGCCCTGGCTAGCCATGATTAAATGCTGATGACCTTGGCAACTGGCTATGGGGATTTGGGGTGAATGGGTGGGGGATGAGCCAGGCTTTGGGGCACTGTTGGCTCTCCTGGCTTATTCTTCTGCTCCTCTGGGCTTGTTTTGAGAGCCAAAAATCCAATCACAGAATCTCTGTGTCCTTTGGAGATGGATACTCTCTGGGGGTCTTCCTGGCTGTTTTGCAAGCCCTTGATGATGTCACTTTGGGTATCTTATGTCCTGCCCCACATCCTGCCTCCTGCCTTGTGTAGCTACCGTGAAACCATGGAAAGGAATTGCCCAGTGAAGTTGGGGTGGGGTAGGGGGGACAATGAGGCCCAGCGCCCTCCTGTGTGTGTGTCCCAATGTGCACCATGCCATGGAGGAAAGAATCTGCAGGTGTTGAGGAAATAGCAGTGGATTTGGAACCCCACAGTTCTACCTTCTTGCTGGCTGTGCAGATCTGGACGACTGGTTTACCTCCAGAAACCCCTTGTTCCCCGTGTACTATGGAAATGGTAAACAAAGTCGTCTCAGGGCTCTTGTGATGCTTAAATGTAACAGTGAATGCAAAAGGACTCAGTTGAAGAATAAAATACTAAAAAGCAAGTGTGCCTGGGATTCTGGCTTTGAGTCAGACAGAATGTGTCACTATCCAATATCCTTCTCTGGAGTCAGGCTTGGTAATGGGACTTAGCCAATATGAACAGAAACACTCCCATCATTTCCAAGGGGAACTTTAAAAGCTTATTAATTTCCAGGCTCCCTTTCTCCTGCCCCTGTAATTGGAAGATGCATTTGTGAAAACAGGGCCCTGGAGAGTCACAGGGGGAGGAGAATAAGCACCATTCCCAAGCTATGAAACACAGCTGTTTCAGGCCCCTGGGGCTGGGAGATTGATTGCTATCTTAGCAAACTGTCTGGCCTCACTAAAGGGTACTGGGTACTGTTTCTTTATCCTGTTTAATAGAAAAACAACAAAACACACACACACACAAAACATATACGTAAGAACACCCCACACAACAGTCCAGGGGAGACAGTAGGCAAAGCTTGCTCTGGCTGCTACTTGCTGCTGCTCTTGGGAAGGGGCCGGTAGACCCCGACGACCACAGCATGGTCCCTCTCATAAGGCTCCAGGGTCAGCTGCTCTTGAGGCTTCAGGTTCTCCTGCTGCAACTTCCTCACCTCAGAAGCAAACACAGCCTCTGCAGACGCGGTGGAGTCTATGCAGTTGGCTTTGATGGAAATGAGAAAGTGGCCCCCGTTGCGCAGGAACGTGTGGGCGTTCAGAGCCACGATGCGCGACTGGTCTGGCTGGGCCACGTCTGCGAAGATCACGTCCACCATGCCGATGAGCATGCGGTACTTGAGCGGGTGCCGGGCGTCCTCCAGCACCGGGATGATGTTGGTTCTCGTCTTGGCCACGTTGACGAGATCGCGGCCGGCGCGGTGGGAGAACTCGACCGCGTAGACCAGGCCATCGGGGCCGATGATGTCGGAGACGTGGGAGACCGTGGTCCCCGAGGCGGCGCCCAGGTACAGCACCTTGGACTTGGGCTTGATGTGGATCTGGTCGACCCCGCCCAGGATGGCCGCGGCCAGCTTGGAGCGGAAGGGGTTCCACGTGCGGTACTCCTGCTTCACGCCGTTCTCGGTCACCGTGACGCGCTTCTCGCCATACACCGAGAAGCCGGGCACCATGTTGAGCGTGACCAGCGCGTCCTCCGCCCCGCGGTAGATGAACACGCCCTCGTGCCGGTGCGGCTCCACCGACACCGCGATGACGCCCTTCCTGCGGCGGTTCCTGCTCTTGGCCACGCCGCCGCGCCGCTGCCCGCTGCCGCCGCGGTCCCTGCTGTCCCCGCCGCCGCGCCCCCGACCCCGGCCGCCGAAGCCGCGCGTCCGCGCCCCGAAGCCGCCCTTACCCCCGCCGTCGCCTCCCTTCCCCGAGCCCCCGCCGCGGCCCCCGCCCCAGCCCCCGCCCCAGCCTCGGCGGCCACCAGACCCGCCCCCGCGAGAGCTGGCCGACTTCATGGCGCGCCCTGGGCGCCCGGTGGCTGGCGACGGTGGTCACTGGTCGCCGGTAGCTCGGGAGGTGGTCAGGGGTCTCCGGTGACTTGAGGTAGTTGTCCTGGTGGGGGACAAAGGTGGGTGGCAGCGGTCGTCCTAGCGATCGGCAGCGACAGGGACCCGGTGGGCGGCGGTCCCGACCCGCTCTACCGCAGTCCCCGCATCCCCGGAGCCGCCCTTTGACGTGGCGACTGGCGTGATTGCATCACACCCGTTCTGCCGACCCTGCAGCCCCGGAAGCCCCCCTTCTTCACCTGCGCGCAGACGCAGCTGCTCATCTGTAACCCTTCGCCTTCCCCCTGCCTCAGCCTCTGCTTCCTCGGGGACCCCTGGTACCTCCCCTGGCCACCTGGTCGCAGGCGTCTCTACAGCAGGGAGGGGAGGCCAGCAGTCCTTATTCGGCCACTTGCCTGCTGGTCTCTGAGGATCTTGTTTGAATTGGGACAAGTTTCTTGAACTCTTGGGTCTCATCATCCCATTTGTAAAACAGACCGCACCACCACGAGGGTTGTGCTGTATGTAGCTCGCTGTCATTTAACCCCCACCACGACACGTGCTAAGTACTCTGAGTTAGCTCTTTTGTTGTGTTTTTAAACATTTCTTTTGGTCAGTCTTTTCATGGAGGTATAGCCTACAAACAATAAAATGCACCAATTTCGCTTCGTTTTGAATAAATGTATTGCTTTTAAAGCTTCTGCCACCGGAGAGTGGCATGTCTCTCTTAGACATCTTTGGAAGGCACGCAAATAGATAGATTAGTGCCAGACATTGAAACAAGGTACCTATGTTTGTCCTAGTTATTCCACTTTGAAAGTTTTATCCTACTGAAATCGTCTTTGCCATTAGAGCCGCAGGGTGAGGATGGGGGTGGCTATAGCAGTGGTGATGGTGAGCATTCTGGCAGTGGAGGGGAGATGAGCAGGAGAGGCCTAAAGCAAGACACACTAGGAAGATAGAATTTAGAGGACTTCTGACACATTGGTTGTGGGAAACCCCAAAGGAAAATTTAAAGCCAGATAGTGCCAAGGCATCATGACTTCTGGGCTGCAATTAAGAGCCTGAAAGCTGCAGTTCTCCTTGCTCTCTGTTTAGTTCTGTTCGGTTCCATCCACTGTGCTAAGTCCTAGAACAGGTTCTGGGAATACTGATCAGCATTATCTAATGCCAATTCCTCCATGTGAATGGGGATGCACAGACTGTACCCCAAATCCCTTATAAGACGCTTCATTAGAAACCAAAATGTCATGATTATCCCTGAACTACTTTAGTTTATGCTTTGAAAACCGGCTTTTTCAATCTACACATTTTTCTTAAGCATTAAGGGGGAAAAAAAAATCATTAAGCAGTACCAAGGACAGCAACAGAACAGAGGCCTTAGAGTTTGGTCAGCACCAGTGACAGCGACTGCAGTTGGAATCTTTTGACAACTGGTGTGTGAGGTGGTGTAAGCACCTATTAGTGGAACTGAGTGCCTGGTTCAGAGAGAAGCATACCTGAAGACCAAGGCAGGTGTCAGGCAGGAGTACTGAACACTCCAGGTGTGCACACGGTCAAGCTCTTCTTCCATCCTGGTCCTCAACTCTTTCTGCCTTACACCAGTGGACAGCGATACTGGGTCTACTTTTCTCTGAGGACTATATAGCCTCACCACTTAAGTTCCCAGGTTGGAAAGTCAGGAAAGATTGGATGCTGTAGTCTTGAGGCAAATTTCTACTACTTAGGGACACTTCCATGTTTGCTCTTATGGCCTTTCAAATGAGGAAATGAGACCCACCCTATTTATTGGGCACTGGCTCCTACACATATAATTAACTTTATTGTGCATGATAACCACATTTGCATTCACAGAAACAGATAGATTAGTGCCAGATTAAATAACTGAGCATTTTAGAACATCAATTTAACACATAAACTATCACAGAAGCTGTATATGTTTGAATTATCAGATATGATTTTAATACACAAATTTCCTGTGTTCTCCTGCCTGTGACTTCTAATAGAAAGTAATTTTTAATGTATTTCAGTATTTTTCATGACATTACTTCTCTACTAGTTGCATCTTTAAAATGTGAGATGAGTATTTAAAAAATTGGAATCTAATAAAGTTAAGCATTTTGTTGTTGTTGTTGTTTTTTGGTACCAAGGATTGAACTGAGGTGCACTCGACCACTGAGCCACATCCCTAGTCCTATTTTGTATTTTATTTAGAGACAGAGTCTCACTGAGTTATTTAGGGCCTCGCTGTTGCTGTCTTTGAACTTGTGATCCTCCTCCTCAGCCTCCCTAGCTGCTGGGATTATAGGCATGCACCACTGCATCCTGTCAAGTTAAGCATTTTTATTTAAAAAAAAAAAAAAGAAAAAGAGGCAGGCCCAGGACTGCTCCCACTGACTGGCAGACCCACATGGGAGCCTAGGCCCAGGTCAGGCCTAGCACCACCCACAGACTTACCTGGGAGCTCAGGCCTACCCCACCTCCATCTTGGGACACTGCAGCCAACTCCATAGCCCTCCCCACGCAGTAGCCTCCACTTTGCAAGAACAGACAGGGCCTAGAAGCAGCTGCATCTTGGAACAGGCAGCCCAAACCATTATAAGGCCCACACTTTCAGCCCCATCTCTGAAAGTGGCTGCATCCATCTTGGGACACCCCAACTGCTATCTTGAGTTACCTCCACTATTGCCACCACCACCTTTAGTTTCAGTAACATCTATCACAGGACACCGGCCAGGGTCAGGAAGCCCAATGCCAAGGTGAGGTACGGGTAATCTGCATGGACACTAAAATATTATATGGCAGAAACTGTAATACCTCAGATCATCACTGAAAGGAAGACACATAGACAACATGAAAAAATAAGGGAGGAAAGTGCCCCAAACAAACCAGGATACTACAATAACAGAACCATGGACAGTGCAGTTGATGAAATGTCAGAGAAGGAGTTCAGAATATACATAGTTAAAATGATCTGTGAATTAAAGAATGACCTAAAGAAGGCAAAAACTGATCACTCCAACAAAGAGATAAGGGAGCAAATACAGGTAGCAAAAGATTATTTCAAGAAAAAGATTGAGATTCTGGGGGAAAAAATCAGAAATCCTTGAAATGAAGGAAACAATAAACCAAATAAGAAACTCAATAGAAAGCTTCACCAACAGACTAGATCACTTGGAAGACAGCTCATCAGATAAATGAAGACAAAGTATTCAGTCTTGAAAATAAAGTTGACCACACAGTGAAGATGGTAAGAAACCATTAACAGACATACAAAAATTATGGGATAGCATCAAAAGACCAACCCTAAGATTTACTGGGATAGAAGAAGGCACAGAGATTCAAACCAAAGGAATGCACAATCTCTTCAATGAAATAATATCAGAAAATTTCCCAAATATGAAGAATGAATTGGGAACTCAAATACAAGAGGCTTACAGGACACCAAATGAGCAAAATTACAACAGATTTACACAAAGACACATTATAATAAGAATGCCTAGCATACAGAATAAGGGAGGAATCAGATCCCATATAGGGGGAGACCAATTCATATCTCAGCAGATTTTTCAACCCAGACCCAAGCCAGGAGATCCTGGAACAACACATACCAAGCTCTGAAAGAAAATACATGCCAACCAAGAATCCTATATACAACAAAATTACACTTCATATTTGATGGCAAAATAAAAATCTTTCGTGATAAACAAAAGTTAAAAGAATTTACAGCAAGAAAGCCCACACAACAGAGCATCCTCAGCAAAATATCCTAGGAGGAGGAAATGAAAATCAGCAATGGGAAAAACTAAAGGAAAGACAAACCAAAGGAGAAACCAAGTCAAGTTTAAAACCAAAAGTAAATCAAAATGTCTAGGAATACAAATCATATTTCAATAATAACCCTGAGTGTGAATGGCCTAAACTCATCAATTAAAAGACATAGACTGACAGATTGGATTTTAAAAAAAGACCCAACAATATGCTGCCTCCAAGAGACTCATCTTGCAGAAAAAGACATCCACAGACTGAAGGTGAAAGGGTGGGAAAAATGAACCACTCAATGGACCATGTAAACAAGCAGGGGTTTCCATCCTCATATCAGATAAAGTGGACTTCAAACCAAAGCTAATGAAAAGGAATAACTGAGGATATTCATACTGCTTAAGGGATTCATACATCAACAAGACATAACAATCATATATATCTATGCCCCAAATAATGGGGCATCTATGTATGTCAAAGAAACCCTTCTCAAATACAAGAACCAAATAGACCACAACACAATAATATACAGGATGACTTTAATACACCTCTCTCACCACTGGCTAGATCTTCCAAAATAAAACTAAATAAAGAAATTATAAAACTAAATAGTACAATCAATGATTTAGACTTAACAGACATATAGAGTATTTCAATCATCATCGAGTGAATACACCTTCTTCTCAGGAGTACATGAATCCTTCTCTAAAATAGACCATATGTTATGCCACAAAGCAACTCTTAGAAAATACAAAAAAATAGAAATACTATCCTGCATTCTATTTGACCATAATGAAATGAAATTAGAAATCAATGATTAAATTAAAAACGGAAGCTACTCCAACACCTGGAGACTAAACAATGTGCTATTGAATGACGCATGGATAACAGGAGACATCACAGAGGAGATTAAAAATTCTTAGAGGTAAATGGGAACTCCAATTCAACTTATCAAAATCTTTGGGACACTATGAAGGCCTTGCTAAGAGGAGAGTTTATTGCATTAAGCTCATTCATTAAAAGAAGAAAAAATCAACAAATAAACAACCTGATATTATAGCTCAAAGCCCTAGAAAAAGAAGAACAAACCAACACCAGAGTTAGTAGAAGACAGGAAATAATTAAAATCAGGGCAGAAATGAATGAAATTGGAACAAAAGAAATGATTCAAAAAATTGAAAAAACAAAAAGCTGATTCTTTGAAAAAATAAATAAAATTGACCAACCCTTAGCCATGCTAATGAAGAGAAGGAAAGAGAAAACTCAAAATACTAAAATTTGTGATGAAAAGGTAAATACCATGACAGACACTATGAAATACAGAAGACAATTAGAAACTATTTTGAAAATTTAAACTCCAGTGAAATAGAAAACCACGAAGACACCAACAAATTTCTAGAGTCATATGATCAACCCAAACTGAGTCAAGAGGACATACACAATTTAAACAGACCAATTTCGAGCAAGGAAATAGAAGACGCCATCAAAAGCCTACCAACCAAGAAAAGCCCATAACCAGACAGATTCACAGCTGAGTTCTACAAGACCTACAAAGAAGAATTAATACCAGCTGGGCACAGTGGCACATGCCTATAATCCAAGCCACTGGGGAGGCTGAGGCAGCAAGATCACGAGTTCAAAGCCAGCCCCAGCAACCGAGGCACTAAGCAACCCAGTGATACCCTGTCTCTAAATAAAATACAAAAAACAGGGCTGGGGATGTGGCTTAGTGGTCAAGTGCCCCTGAGTTCAACCCGTGGAAAAAAAAAAAAGAAGAAGAATTAATACCAATACTCCTCAAATTATTCCATGAAACAGAAAAGGAAAGAACACTTCCAATCTCATTCTATAAAGCTAGTATCACACTGATACCAAAACCATGCAGAGACATATCAAGGAAAGAAAATTTTAGGCCAATATCCCTGATGAACATTGATGCAAAAATTCTCAATAAAATTCTGGCAAATCACATACAAAAATATATTAAAAAATAGTGCACCATGATCAAGTAGAGTTCATTCCAGGGATGCAAGATTGATTCAACATATGGAAATCAATAAATATAATTCATCACATCAATAGACTTAAAGATAAGAATCATATGATTATATCAATTGATGTAGAGAAGCATTTGACAAAATATAGCACCCTTCCATGTTCAAAACACTAGAAAAATTAGATATATTAGGAACATACCTCAACATTGTAAAAGCTATCTATGCTAAACCCAAGGCCAACATCATTCTAAATGGAGAAAAATTGGAAGCATTCCCTCTAAAAACTGGAACAAGACAGGGATGCCCTCTTTCAACATTTCTATTCAACATAGTCCTTGAAACTCTAGCCAGAGCAATTAGACAGATGAAAGAAATGAAAGAACTATAAATAGGAAAAGAAGAACTCGAACTATCATTATTTGCTGATGACATGATTCTATACTTAGAAGATCCAAAAAAAAAAAAAAAACTCCCCAGAAAACTTCTAGAATTAATTAATGAATTCAGCAAAGTAGCAGGATATAAAATCAATACCCATAAATCAAAGGCATTTTTATACATCAGTGATGAATCCTCTGAAAGAGAAATTAGAAAAACTACCCCATTCACAATAGCCTCAAAAAAAAAAAAAAACTTGGGAATCAATTAAACAAAAGAGGTGAAAGACCTCTACAAAGAAAACTACAGAACCACTAAAGAAAGACATTGAAGAAGACCTTAGAAGATAGAAAAATCTCCCATGCTCTTGGATAGGCAAAATTAATATTGTCAAAATGGCCATACTACCCAAAGCACAATACAGATGCAATGTGATTCTAATTAAAATCCCATCATAATTCCTTATAGAGATCGAAAAAGTAATCATGAAATTCACTTGGAAACATAAGAGACCCAGAATAGCCAAAGCAATCTTTGGTGAGAAGAGTGAAGCAGATAGCATCACTATACCAGACCTTAAACTATCCTACAGAGCTATAGTAACAAAAACAGCAGGGTATTGGCACCAAAATAGATGTGTAGACCCATGGTTCAAAATAGAAGACACAGAGGCAAACCCACATAAATACAGTTATCTCAAAGTAGACAAAGGTGCCGAAAACATACATTGGAGAAAAGATAGCCTCTTCAACACATGGTGCTGGCAGAACTGGAAATCCATATGCAGCAAAATGATACTAAACCCCTCTCTCTCACCATGCACAAAACTCAATTCAAAGTGGATCAAGGACCTAGGAATTAGACCAGAGACCTGCACCTAAATAGAGGAAAAAGTAGGCCCAAATCTTCATTAAGTCAGATTAGGCCCCAACTTCGTTAACAAGACTCTTAAAGTGCAAGAAATAAAATCAAGAATTAATAAATGGGATGGACTCAAAACAAAAACTTCTCAGCAAAAGAAACAATAAAGGAGGTGAAGAGAGAGCCTACATTTTGGGAGCAAATTTGCCACAAGCACGTCAGATAGAGCACTAATCTCCAGGATATAAAAAGAACTCAAAAACCTTAACACCAAAAAAACAAACAACCCAATCAATAAACAGGCTAAGGAGCTGAATAGACACTTCTCAGAAGAAGATATACATTAGATCAACAAATATATGAAAAAATGTTCAACATCTCTAGTGTTTATAGAAATGTAAATCAAAACTACTCTAAGATTTCATCTCACACCAGTCAGAATGGCAGTTATCAAGAATACAGACAACAATAAGTGTTGGTAAGGATATAGGGAAAAGGCACACTCATACATTGCTGGTGGGACTGCAATTGGTGAAACCAATCTGGAAAGCAGTACAGAGATTCCTTAGAAAACTTGGGATGGAACCACCATTTGACCCAGCTATCCCACTCCTCAGTCTATACCCAAAGGACTTAAAATCAGCCTACTATTGGAATGCAGTCACATCAATGTTTATAGCATTCAATTCACAATAGCTAAACTGTTGAACCAATCTAGATGCCCTCCAATAGATTAATGGATAAAGAAAATGTGGTATATATACACAATGGAATATCACTCAGCATTAAGAGAATAAAATTATGGCATTAGCAGATAAATGGATGGAGTTGGAGAATATGATGCTAAGTGAAGTAAGCCAATCCCAAAAAACCAAAGGCTGAATGTTCCTTCTGATAAGTGGATGCTGATCCATAATGGGGGGGGGGCATGGGGAAAATGGAGGAACTTTGATTGGGCAAAGAGGAGGGAGGAATGGGGAGGGAACATGGGGGCAGGAAAGACTGTGGAATAGAATGGACACCATTACCCTAGGTACATGTATGACTGTACATGTGGTGTGATGCTACATCATGTGCAACCAGAGAAATGAAAAGTTGTGCTGCAATTGTGTACAATGAATCAAAATGCATTCTGCTGTCATATATACCTAATTAAAATAAATTAATTAATTAATTTTAAAAAACATTTATAAATAATTTTTAAAAAATTTTTATCGATTTTTAAAAATAAATGACAGTGGAATGTATTACATTTCTTATTACACATATAGAGCACAATTTTTCATATCTCTGGGTAATATAAAGTATGTCCACACCAATTCATGTCTTTGTGTATGTATTTTGGATAATGATGTCCATCACATTCCATCATCCTTGCTAACCCGCTGCATTGTGTGGGTGGGCCTCATTTGATCAGGGGAAGGTCTGAATAAAATAAAAGGCTGATCATTCTCAAAGAAGAGAAAATTCTCCTACCCATTGGCCTTTGAAATGACACCTAAGCTCTTCCTACCTGAAAACCTTTGAACAGGACATAGGCTTTGTAGATGTTGCACCATAAATGTGTGTGTGTGTGCCTGCACATGCACAAGTGTCTGTGTAGAAAAGACAGGGCTTGTAGAAAGGGTGCCTGAAGGCGGAGATTACCCAAATAGACCCCAGCACAATAATACTGGGTAACTGTAACGTACCTCTGTCATCACTGGATGGATGCCCAAAACAAAAACTAAATAAAGAAGTTGTAGAAGTAAAAATTTAGACTTAACAGACATATAGACTATTTCATCCATCAATGACTAAAGACACTTTCTTATCAGCAGCACACAGATCCTTCTCCAACACAGACCTTGTGAAAGCTACCACATATGTTGGCATCCAATTGTTACATTACCTTAATATATTTTTAGTATCTGTAGGGTTATTTTGATAGGTGCCTTTCCATTGATATTAGTTTTTTTGTTGTTCTTGCTTTTTTCTTGTTTTTTTAAATCAAATTTTAGCTGTATTATTTCTTGTCTAGTTCATCTATTTCTGCTCCTATTTTTTAAAATAATTGACAGTGGAATGTATTACATTTTCCTTCCTACAACATAATTTGAAATTAATTTGATTGTTATTCTAGCTTCTTTCTGATAGAAGTACTTTAAGTTATAAGTGTTCATCTGAGTACTGTTTCACCCCAGAGATCCTGATACTTTAAGCTTTTATTATCACTTAGTTCAAAGCACGTTTTATTTACTTTTCTAGTGCTTTCTTCCTTGACCTCATTTATAAGTGTGCTGTTTCATTCTGAAATAGTTGATGTGAGGATGGGGTTCTATATAGCTTAGGGTGATTTCTAATGTAATAAATCATGCAGGAAACAGTCTGCATGATTTCAAATTTTTAAAAAGCAAGGGAAATGCTTTTTATACTTATTGTATTGGTTACATACATGTAAAAACCAATCAAATTGCATACTTCAAATATGTGCATTTTATTGTATTTCAATTTTATGTCAATAGAGCTATGGGAGAAAAAGGAGGAGATTACCACCGTGGGTGACTGGGGCTGGGTTGTTCAGGTCCCTCTTGGGAGCTGCGTGGAAGACACCGTGGAATTGTCCTGTGGCATGCTGGAAGCCAGGGCATGAATCCCGCTCTCCCTTCCCCTATTGTCAGGAGCTGTTTCTGGGGCACAGGCCCTGATGGCCTCCAGGTGCTCTTGTGTGTGATTCAGCTCCTTCAGTGGTGCAGCAGGTCCTTGAGCTGAGATGCAGTCACTGGAGGTGAGAAGCTGCCACTATGCTGGGGACTGGAATTGCACTTCCAATCTGGAATGTGTTTGGAAGAGTTCTTCTGCAGGTGGATGCTGAGAGCCATAGCCAAGTAGGAATGACATGGCATTTTTAATTGAAAGGTGACCCTGCTCAGGGATTAGGGTGGTTCCAGGTTTAGGGTGGATCCTGCTGGATTAGGGTGGCTCCAGGTTTAGGGTGGATCCTGCTGGATTAGGGTGGTTCCAGGTTTAGGGTAGATCCTGCTGGGGATAGGGTGTATCCCGCTGCCTCAGGCGCCCGCTCCTTGAGTTGCCGTTGAGTTCTCGCGGGGTTCTGAGAGTATTTGGGACGCAGAGCCCGGTGAAGGGAGTGTATTTTCCCAGAACGTGCATGAAGAGTGCCGGTGAGAGTTTGGGAATAAAGAATTGCTGTTTGAATCTACAAGGCGGTGTGGTAGCCCGGTTATTTTGTGCCCAGCCAGACTGCGGCAGGTGGACGTGGAGGTGGGCCCAGAGAGTACAGGAGAAGGCATCGATGGTGCCTGCTGGAACCCAGCATCCAACTACTCATAGACAACGAGGGCCTTGGGACAGAGAAAGTTCACGTGAGCTCATGGAGCTTATTATGTCAAAAAATAAATATCATGATCATGTCAATACTCTTAAGTATTAACACCGCACAGAACTGTCATGTGTTCCCAGGTGATCCATTCGATGGAATGCTTTGTGAGGGGTGGCTAGTGATGACAAGCTCTAAATCTAGTGAGGGACATCTTCAAGAATTTAGAGTTGTTCTTTGAGAATAATTTTTGTAAAGTAGCAATTGCAGGAAGCCACCTTGCTGAAACCTCACTGTGACAATTCTTCCAGACATCTTCCTTATCCTGTTACTACTATCACTTTCAGTAATCAGCTAAAGGTCCCAGATCTGTCTTCCCTCAAGGTACGCAAGTCTAAGATGGTTTCCTCAGGCTTCTTCCCACTGCCACATCCCTGGTGACAATCTTGGAACCGACATACAAATCCTTCAGTCTTGCTTCTGGCCGGAGGCCTCGGTTCCCAGTAGTGTCTGACACCTCCCACAGAGTCGCTGCCTACCCCATGGCGCTAGTTCTGGGTGCGCTGTGCGGGAGCTATTTGTCAGAGTCTGTCTTCTGGAATGCTGCGGCCAGGAACATCAGCAAGAATCTCAGTCCAGCTGGACAGGTTCCGCATCTCTCATGGTTCCTCCTAGAATGTCATCAGGCAGGGACTGACGTCAAGCGTTGACATCAAAAGTGGATCGAGGTATCCAAAACATTCTTCCACCACATTTTTCTTCTGGGGTCTGATAACAGGAAGTATGTCTCATTTGTAAGGGTGTTTTGCAGTAGACTTGTAAGGGTCCCGCGAAACGTCAGAGAAAGAGACCACCAAGTGACCACTCATGCAATTGGCAGAAGGGGATTTATTGAACCAGCATGCTGGGGCTCCGTGCCCACTCAAGAAGGGAAAGCAGCCCAGAGCCCCGAGCAGGGGCTGATCACTGCTTAAGTACACTTTTTGGGGAGGGCGGAGGGCTTTGTATACACCAGAACAAATCATCATGAGGCACGGGAAAATTGAACAACAACTCCTAAACATGATTAGTTCATTCATTGGCGGGAACAGTTCAGGCTGGAGTGATAGGTCATTTCTAAACGGGGTACACATTCAAACTGATTGGTTTTAGGGCCTAAAGGACTACGTGACCAGTTACACAGAGCCCTGAATTATTAAACAACCAAACAGTCAGGGGAAATGTTTACTGGGCGGTTCCAAGCATTGTCTTAACAGCTACAGAAATTTCAGGTTTTGCAGGTAGCATAGAAACCTAACAATACCTAATCCTTTACATTTTAACTCAGACCTTGCAGCTTAGAAACTTTACAACACCCGGTCTTCTAACCTTTAACTTTTACGCTTTAACTTCAATTTCTTTTACCCTTACAGACTGTAATGGGATAAGCTGGCTTTATGATTCCTACATTTCCCTCTGAAATAGTCAATAAAACAGCTGTAGTTGGTGATACTTTTGAAAAAATTTTTTGCCTTGTTCTTCCACATGCTATCCCTACAGTGATGGTCATAATTACATCCATGATGAGCCCTCAGCAATTAACATGGGGTTCACGAATCCTACTCATAGACTTAAAAAAGATGCATGAAGAACTTTGCTCTATTTTTCTCACATACTATTCCAGCAAGAGTGACTTAGGTAACATCCACTGGAAGGCTGTATCACCCCACCCCCACTCTCATGAGTACTTAGCACAGAGTTTTCCCCATTTATGCTCTGTAAGCCATGGTCTATATTCAAAGGTGACTGAGGGATCTGATCACCACTCCCAGGAACAGGCACAGCCGTGTTTGCTCGCTATAGGCTGGGCTGTGGATGTAGTGACACATAATGCCCAGACCTCAATACGTCAACATGCCTGTGTGTATTTCTTGCTGAATTTCATATCCGCGATAGCTCATGGGAGATTTGCTATACCCAGTCACTGAAGGATTCAGCCACCAATTTCTGTGATCGCAGCACAAGAACCAACAGGGCTTCTTGTGAGATTCAAGCCCTGCCTAGCTGAAAGGCAGCAGAGAAGTGGGCATGGGATCACTGTTGGACGGCAAGTGTATCTACTGCCCAACCCAGGCTGCACCCCTGCAGCATGGGGCCCAGTAGAGGCATCCCAGTGAAGTTCACTGTGACCTATGGTTTGACCATGATTCGTCCTCTGTTGACGCTTAACCCCCATGGTGAGGGATTCAGAGGGTGGAAGCTCAATCTGACTTTGATGTTCAGAGGTGTGGCTTTTGAGAATTGATTAGGATTAGATAAAGCCATTAGGGTGAAGCCTCTCGAATGGGTCCCAGTGGCTTTGTAAGAGGGAGAGAACAGAAGACATATACACGACTCCTGGTGATTCGCCATGTGGTGCCTTGTGCCCCTCAGGACTCTGCCAGTGAGGATGCCATCGCTAGATGTGGACCTTCAGCCTTGGACAGAACGTGAGCTGAAACAAACCTCTTTTCTGTATAACTTACCCAGTCTGTGGTGTTGTGATTAGTAACAGAAAACAGATTAGGACACACACACACACACACACACACACACACACATATATGCGTGTGTGTGTGTGTGTGTTTGTATATACTATATTTAACTATATATATTTACCTTTATTCATCAAGACAAAATGTAATACCTCCTTACTAACACATGATTAAAACCTAGAATCATAATCCAGTCTCAATCACATATCTCATCCAGCTTGTTTAATAAAGTACAAAAGAGAACAGAACTCCTTTCCCTTTTCTTGTCCCTGGGCTTTGGAGAACATCTAAGACCCTTCTTTGGGATCTCACTAACATCTGACCATTACCTCTGTGGGGCCTCTGTTTCTGGGTGGCTCAGATCTCACTCCATTCCTCCTTGTGGAATTCTTATCTGGCACCTGGTAAATGCTCAAAAAAGCTTACATGGGCTACTTTTATGATGGTTTTCTTTTTTAGAATAAAACTTAGAAATCATCTGTAATTCCTCATTTTGCAGGATTAGACATTGAAATGCAGAAGTAGCTGGCTTGTCCACATGACAAATCCTATGAGCAATCTACTAACAAAACATTCCCATGAAAATACAACGAGTCTGACTGGGCTGCCCTTCAGCCCACTGTCCATTACTTTACCAGGTACACTGTCCATACTCAGGTCATGGAACTGTCAGTCAGCGTGGAAATGCCAAGAAAGCCAAAGAGCAAGACAAGCAACTTGTTTTTACCTAGATGACCCCAAGTCCTTGCATTAACTCAGTGAAATTTCCATGACCCAAATGGATATCAACTCATCAATTTTCTAGGATAGTTAATAGTCTCCATTTTCTGCTGGCATTGGCCACAAAGGAAAATCAAGAAATAACAGGAAATATTAACGAAAAAAATTACATTGGTGACACAAACTAGTTTTGAGGGATCTTCTTCTGATGCTTTTAAGCCTTAGGTTAAATCTTCTATAAGAATGGTTAGTTGAGAAAGAAGATGGCCTCTGGGTGATGCTAAATGATCCTTCATTTACCCAAATATATTCAGAATAATTTTTCGTGACTCTATTATATGTCATTAATTCATACCCTGCTGCTTTTGGTGAGCTTGAGAGTCAGTAGGGAAACCCTACCTATGGCCATAAAAATTATAACAACACATTTGGCTTTCAGTTGCACGCCTGATTCTCATTTGACCCCAGCGATCTTCATACAACCTGCTGTGAACTCCTTCTTGCCCTATGGAGTCCTTCTCTGTAATAATTTTTTGATTTGTCAGATCACAGTCTAACAGAAACCACTTCTTCTTAACTCTGTGGTTCTGTGTTCACCCCACAGAACTCAGACCGCAGTTTAGCTCATTTTGGTCCCAGTCCTCTTTAGCAATGTCTAGGAAGATGGAGAGAATCAAAGACTTCCAGAAAGAAGTAATTAGAAGAAACGTGACCCCTATCTTGCCCCTCCTGACCACTGACCCCTTGATCATTCCAGTTGCTTCTCCCTTCAGTAGATGAATGGATTAAAAAATGTGGCATATATACACAATGGAATTTTACTCAGCAATAAAAGAGAATAAAATCATGGCATTTGCAGGTAAATGGATGCAGTTTGAGAAGATAACGCTAAGTGAAGTTAGCCAGTCCCCAAAAAACAAATGGCGAATATTTTCTCTGATATAAGGGGACTGACTCATAGTGGAGTAGGGAGGGGGAGCATGGGAGGAATAGATGAATTCTAGATAGGGCAGAGGGGTGGGAGGGGAAGAGAGGGGGCAGGGGGTTAGCAATGATGGAGGAATGTGAAGGACATCATCCAAAGTACAGGTATGAAGACATGAATTGGTATGAACATACTTTATATACAGAAAAAAAAATGTGTTCTATATGCATTAAGAATTATGATGCATTCCACTGTCATGTATTTAAAAAATGAAAGCAATTAAAAAAAGAAAAGAAAGAAAACCCATCATAAGCTTAAAAATGTGCTAAGTTGATGCAACTTACATCTGACCTGCTGAACCCAGAATTGGGCAAGGCAGCCCCCTGTGGAGTGCAGGTGGCTCAGCCTCCTGATTGTGCAATGCCTGGGTGTTGGGCATTGTGGTAAAGTGTCTAACTGCATATTGCTGGCCTGAGAGAAGATCAAAATTCAAAATCTGAAGTACAATTTCATTGCTCTTGCTCTGTCTTAAAGTCAAAAAATTGTAAGAGGAACTAGTAGAAGTCATGAAACATCTGTATTTGCAAGGCTGTTGGAAGGGTTAGAAAGAGCCCCAAGAGGTGCTAAAAGATGTAAGTAGTTCTTATGAAGGTCATCATGCCAGAGTGGGGCCAGGGCTTATGACGTTGACCCAGTGCCTTTGTTGCTGAGTATGGGCATGGTTTCCTTTAAGTATCTCACAACCTCTTGAAATGCCCACAGGTATTTACTAAGCAAGAACAGGGGCTGGGACATAGCACAGGTCATGCACTGGGTTTTCATCACTGCAAAATAAACGAGCAAGCAGGAAAACATAAATAAATAAACAAACAAACAAGCTGGGCACTGTGATGCACACCTGTAATCCCAGCAACTCAAGAGGCTGAGGCAAGAGGACGAAAGTTTGAGGTCAGCCTGGGAAATTTAGCAAGACCAGTCTCAAAATAAAAAGGGCTGGGAATATAGCTCAGTGGTCCAATGGCAAAGGGGTTAGGCTTCCCTAGATTGATGACAGGGCCTTCCTATAATCTGTTCGGTCAGCCAGGCAGGTGCACTCATAGGCAAATGGACTAGAGGGGGAAGGCAAAGATTTCCAAGGCGGAAGGGAAAGACTCTCAAAGGTAAGGACTTAACCTGGCAGATCTCGCTGATTGAACCCTTGATCCCAGGGTCCTTTCATAAAAGAAATGCCCCAGGCTGCTTCTCTGCCAGGCATTATGCATTAGTTCTCTGAAGCTGGTGTAATATCTTCCTGGGCAGGAAAATTTCCTTCTCTGTACTTCCCGGTACTGAGCTGTGTGCTTCATTTCCTATAATCCTCACAGTGGTCCTGGGAAGTGGGTCTTATTGCTCTGGTTGAAAGATGGGGAAGCTAATGATTGGAGAGAGGGAAGTGACTCTCTGAGCCAAGTTACACAGCTCCTAAGTGGTAATGGAAATTCCTCCAGTATCTGCTCAGATTGTTATATTAACAGCAATAATTGTTATATTAACAGCAATAATTGCTCAATTGTTATATTAACAGCAATAATAGTGAGACTACCATTTTAACACTGTGCATAAATTAACCAAACATAAATATATATTATTTATATTGCTATTTATTCTCCCCAACTAGAAGCTAAGAAATTAGCAGGTTCAAGGTCACAGAGTTAATAGTGGTAAAATAAGTATTTATTTATTTATTTATTGCTTTTATTTTTTTAAATGCATGACAGCGGAATGCATCACAATTCTTATTACACATATAGAACACAATTTTTCACATCTCTGTTTGTATATAAAGTTTGTTCACACCAATTCATGTCTTCATACATGTACTTTGGATAATGATGTCCTTCACATTCCTCCATCATTGCTAACCCCCTGTCCCTTCCCTTCCCCTCCCACCTCTCTGCCCTATCTAGAGTTCATCTATTCCTCCCATGCTCCCCCACCCTACCCCACTATGAGTCAGCCTCCTTATATCAGAGAAAACATTCGACATTTGTTTTTTGGGGATTGCCTAACTTCACTTAGCGTTATCTTCTCCAACTCCATCCATTTACTTGCAAATGCCATGATTTTATTCTCTTTTATTGGCTGAATAATATTCCATTGTGTATATATATAACAATGGATATTTTCTTTATCCATTCATTTACTGAGGGGCATCTAGGTTGGTTCCACAGTTTAGCTATTGTGAATTGTGCTGCTATCAACATTGATGTGGCTGTGTCCCTGTAGTATGCTGATTGTAAGTCCTTTGGGTATAGACCGAGGACAGGGATAGCTGGGTCAAATGATGGTTCCATTCCAAGGAATCTCCATACTGCTTTCCATATTGGCAGGAGGCGCTCACACAGGACCTCTGAACTCTGCCTGTCAGACAGACATGGGAGCTTGGCCTGGTACTCCCTGTGTCCCAACGCCTTCTCAGACCACTGCCGTAATTGTGTCCTGTCTAACCTCCATGTCCCGTGGAGAAATTTCTTGGGGTGGAACCCAGCAGAATTCAGGGAGAAATTCTCTCTGGCTTTCCTGGTGCCCCAAACCTTCCTTCCTTGGCAAACTCAGGGCACCTCAGATTTTCTGATAATTATGGAAATGTTTGTCACTGGTTACCTTATGCTTCCTTCTATTTCTAATTTGTCTACTTTTTTTAAAAAAAATTTAATCTACTTCCTAACATCTAATCTGGTTCTTGGAGCACTTAGGGCAGTTTGAAATACATCCTGTATAAAAGTCCTGAGCCTATCTGTGTATTGTGAGGTACAATGGAGGCCTCTTGCCCTGGGGCTTCCTGTCACCCTTCACTCTTGTTCGTCTGCCTCCATCTCAGCTGGGTGCCCCAGGCCACCTGAGGCCAGTGTTATCCTGGGATCCTGTCGGAAACCTGGTATGGGAGAATGCTCAGCGACATCTATGGGTCACCCCACACGGACAGACTGCGCTGAAGCTGCAAAATAAGGAAATCAATTGCCTTAATGAGTGTCCCTATTAAATTTCCTGTTGAACTTTGTTCCACATTTCGAGGTATTAAGACGTGGGACCTGGTGAAGATTTTGTGAGGTAATTAGAACTTTCGAGGTCACAAGGGTGGGTCCCCACTAGTGGGCATCTGCTTGCTCTGTCTTCCCAGTGCTGCCTTGAGGCTCAGAGTCCCCACCCACACAAGGCCCTCCACGGATCTTGAACTTTTCCGCTTCCCAAACCCTGAACCAAAATAAACCCCTTTTCCTTATACAGGACCCAACCCTGGGTATTTGGAGGCTGGGGGACTTGGGCTCGCTCGGTGTTTTGCTAAGGAACAGGTTCCAGTCACAGAAAGCATTGGCAGCAGCTCCTGGGACTCCTGCCGAGGAATGGATGTTGTCCTTGCGTCTATTTCAGAAATAAGGAATCCTGGGGTCTTGGGCCTGTGCCCAAGGGACACAGTAGAGCTGGCTATGGAGCCCAGCCTTTTGGCATGAGGCTCTCCAATGTGTTCTGCTTTGCTGAGGGACATGTCCTGCTGAAACCGTGAGTTCTGATGGAGCCCAGTGGGCAATCTAGGGGGACTCCCAGTAAGGGCTTCCTGCCATAGAACACAAAAACACACAAAACCAGATGCAAATGTCCCACAGATAGCAATCAGGTCCTCATTCCTGCAACCTGTTACCCTGCAGGGAAGAAAGGTGTCTGCAAGGTGATTAGTGCAGACAGCTGAGATGCCGGAGTTCTGCGTTACCCAGGTGGGCCCCGTGGAGCTGCCTGCCCTTTATAAAAGGGAGGCAGCTGGCATCTCCACAGACCCCGGGGAAGGTGATCTGACTGCGGAGCAGCCACAGAGGCAGGGAGTGGAGCACTGAACTCGGGCAGAAAGGTAGGGAGTGTGGCCCTGACGAGAGCTTCCTGGTGGAGTTCTGGCTTCCAGAGTGGTGAGAGAATACATTTGTATTGTTTTAATCCATGACGTCGGTGATAATGTGTTGCAGCAGAAGGAGGAATGCACTAGGGAACGTGGGCATAGCCATCATTGGAAACAGGAGTTTACTCCTTGGGACAGAGACTGTGGGCTAGCCACATGGTAGTGAAAGGTTAAAAATGTATAGGATAAGTTTTGTTTTCTTGGTTGAGTTTAAGCTCTGTTAAGTTTTGTTTTCTTGGTTGAGTTTAAGTTCTGTTTTCCTGAAACCTGGAATTTATGTAAATGTCAAAACAACTCCCGGAAAAACCACTAAATGTATATAAGCTCTGCTTAAGTTGTTTTCGGGGCTCTCAGCTCCTCTCAAGTGAGCTCTGAGCCCCAGCATGCTGGACCCCCAAAAAACCCTCTGCTGTTGCATGAGACAGTCTCTTGGTGGTCTCTTCCTCCGACGCTCGCCCGACTTTAACAGTAGCTTTTGATAAGTGGGGGTGCGTTTAGGAATCTTGGGGACTGTACAGGCTCCCTGGAGATAATGCAGTTCAGAGGGACCTTCCAAGAGAACAGAAATGAAGCTACCAGCAAGGTATAGCTTGTCCTCATTAGTGGAAGACGTGTTTATAAACTGGCTACTCACTGAGTCGGATTGTAACCCTCAAATTTGTCTCTGTGCTTGTGTGGTCATTCACAGACATGCACAGAGCAGCAGAAACTCGGGGTACAGTGAGCATGCCCTGCCACCCCCCAGGCCAAGGGAGGGTCCTGCCTTCCTCTCCCAGCTCCCACACCGGCAGCAGCTCTTCTCAGCCCATTTGGTGTCACTCTTTCTATTTGTTTCCCGTTGGTGATTTCACTATTTAAATTGGCCCCTGAGATGAAGTGCTCCCAGGTGCCAGACGGTCCTGCTGTGCTGTGGGGAGAACACTGGCGTGGGGGGGAGCTTCTTCAGGTGTGAGTTGTGCCATTGGCTGAGTTAGATGTTAACGAATCAATCTATGTTAAATAAGGTGTCTTTAATTCAAACAAGGTGGGGCTGGGGTTGTGACTCAGCGGTAGAGCACTCCCCTCCACATGCGAGGCCCTAAGTTCGATCCTCAGCACCATATAAAAAAATAAAGGTTATAGACTGGTCAGTTAATAATCGAGGTTTACAGGAACCTGACCTTGTGTCTACTTAGAGAATGGTGAAGTATTCACAATAAGTTTATAGAATCTAACCACCATAAATAACAAGTACTTCCTCCCTGTTCTAAATTTCTGTGTGTGTGGTACCATCACCTCAGAAAAGAAAAAGTTGAAAGGAGAAATAAGTAAATCTAAAAAGTGTAGTGGGAAATGAATAAACTGCTATCAGCAAGGGACAAAGTCAGATTTTAAAAAAAAAAGATGAATTGTGATAAAAAGCTTTTAAAAATTTCACCATTTTCAAGTGCACAGCTGCTTGGTTTTTTGGAATATTCACGAGGTTATGCAGCCATTGATATTACCTAGCCCCAGAGCCTCCTCATCACCTTCAACAGACACCATACAAACATCAAGCCGCCCCTCCCTGTTCCATTCCCCGGAAGCCACTCATTTTACCAGCTGTCTCTACTTACCGGCTTTCTATGAACTTGCCTTTCTTGGATGGTTCATATGAATGGACTTATGGTTTCTATCTGGGTTCTATTAGTACAGTATCCTCCAGGCTTCCTGATGTGGTAGTACTTCATTTGTTTTTTGGGTTAGTAATGTTTCATTGCATGGTTTACCACATTAGATCTCCATCAGTTGATGGAGAGTTGTGTGGTTTCTACTTTGGTCTCTGCCCAGGACAGTGATATGGACATTTGTTCCTAAGTTCTTGAGTGAGTATGTTTTCAGTTCTCTGGGCTATGTGCTTATCCTACAGTCAGAATGTTTCTGCCCTGTCTCTCAAATTCATATTGAAACTCAGTCCCCAGTATGATGATATTAAGAGGTGGAGCCTTTGGCAGATATAGGGTCTTGGGGGCTCTGCCCTCATGATTGGCATGGGTGCCTTTATGGAAGAGCCCACAGGCTGAGCATTGTCGTGCATACCTATAATTCCAGCCATCTGGGAAGCTGAGGCAGGAGGATGACATGTTTAAGGCCAGCTCAGGCAAAAAAAAAAGAAAAGAAAGAGTCTCAAAAAAAAAAAAAAAAGGCTGGGGATGTAACTCAGTGGTAGAGCATCCTGGGTTCAATCCCCAGCACTACGATGACAACAGGTATGTGCTATTGTGACTCACTCTGCCTGATTTGATTCTCACCATCATTACCATATACATAAATAATAGCAAATGGTCATATCCTTAATGAAAAGGACATTTCTTGCAGTTCAAAAAACTTTAGAAAAGGGGTGATGTTTTTAATTTAAAAAAAAACCCCACAAATTTGAATTTTCAGTTAAATTTTGTATTCTCAATACGTAGGGGAAATATTTGGTAAGGTCATGGAAATCCTGCTAGATCCAGGATTGCATTGTGTATTTAAAGGCTGTTGGAAAGTGAGAAATTAAAAGTTAACCAATCACTGGCACCAGGCATGGTGGTGTATACTTCTAGGCTACTCCGGAGGCTGAGGTAGGCAGATCACAAGTTCAAGGCCAGCCTCAGCATCTTGGGCCCTAAGCAACTTAGTAAGATCCTGTCTCAAAGTAGAAAGGACTGGGAATGTAACTTTATTGCATTCATGTTATCTGTAAACGGGGACACTGACTTCCTTGTTTCCAGTTGAGATGGTTTTCCTTTCTTTCTCTATTCTGATTGCTCTGGCCAGGGCATCCAGTACTATGTTGAATGAAAGTGGTGAAAATGGCTCTCGGTCTTTTTTCCAGTTGTTGTGGGAGACACCTTCAACTCTCTTTCAGTCTGATATTAGCTGTGGTTTGTCAACATGGTATTTATCGTGTTGGTATGTGTTCCTTCCTGACCTGATTTGTTGAATTTTTTTTTATTATGAAGGGATATTGAATTCAAGTCCTTTCTGTCTCTCTCTAGATGATTCTATGCTTTCTGTCCTTCATTCGGTTGATGTGAGATATCATGTTGATTATTTACTGACGTTGAACTATTCTTGCATCCCTGGGATAAGTCCCACTTGATCGTGGCTATGATCTTTTTGACGTGCTGTGGGATTTGGTTTTCAAGTATTTTGTGGGAAGATTCTTGCATCTGTCTTCACCAGGATTCTTGGTCTCTAGTTTTCATATTTTGTTGTCTTTGTCTGGTTCTGGAAATGGAAATTCTGGTGTTGTAGAATGAGTTCAGAAGGAATGCACATTGGTAACTGGTGTGGTAATTGGCAAGAATAAGTCATGTTAGTCCTTTAAAAGTTTGCTCAAACTTCACAGTGCAGCCATTCGGTCCGGGGCTACTCTTCGTTGAGAACATTGTATTACTGATAAAAATCTTATTGTGATATTGTTTCGTTCAGATTTTTTTTTCTTCATGGTTCAATGTTGGTAAGTTATGTGACCAGAAATTTATCTGTTTCTTCTTGGTTTTCTACCTCGTTGGCATGTAGTTATTTATGACGGTCTTCAATATCCCTTGGTGTACTGTATTATCTATTGTAATAGCTTCTTTCACATCTGATTTTGTTATCTTTTTTTTCTTACTCTAGCTAGAGATTGGTCAATTTTGCACTTTTCCAAAAGCTTACTTTTGATGTAATTTTTTTTTTTTTTTTGTATTGGGTATTGAACACACTTAACCACTGAGCCACATCCCCAGTCCTGTTTTATTATTTTTAGACAGGGCTTCATTAAATTGCTAAGGGTCTTGCTAAAATGCTGAGGGTGGCCTTGAACTTGTGATCTTTCTCCTGAGCCTCTGGGATTACAGGCACGCACCACCATGCCTAGTTGGTAGGTGTTTTTTTTTTTTTTTGTACTGGGGATTGAATCCCGGGGCACTTAACCATTGAGACACATCCCCAGCCCTTTAATTTTTTGAGGCAGGGTCTCACTGAGTTGCTTAGTGCCTCACTTTTTGCTGAGGCTGGCTTTGAACTTGCAATCCTCCTGCCTCAGGCTCCTGAGCTGCTGGGATTATGGGCGTGTGCCACTGCACCTGGCTGAAATTTTGTATTTTTTTTTAATTCTCTGTTTTATTTCTGCCCTGAAACTTTCTTTTCTCCAGTGCTAGGAATTTTGAACTTGGTTACCTTACCTATGCTAGGCGAGCATTCAACCACTTATCTATACCCTGAGCCTCTTCTCTGATCTTCATTATTTCCCTCCTAATTTAGTTTGTTTTCTTTTCTGGTTCTTTGAGGTTCATTGCAATGTTAGGCTATGTATTTGAAATCATTGACACACAATTGTGCATGTTTTTGGAGGACAGTGTGATATTGCAGTACATACATAGCCTGACCTGATCATTGTACATTGTAATCAACATATCTACCACCTCAGTCATTTATCATCTGTGTTAAGAATATTAAAATTCTCTCCACCAGCTATTTTGTTTTTTTTTCTAATTTTTTAGTTGTAGATAGACACACTACCATTATTATTGTGGTGCAAAGGATCAAACCCAGTGCCTCACATGTGCTAGGCAAGCACTCTACCACTGAGCTACAACCTCAGTCCCTCTACCAGCTATCTGGAAATACACACTTGTTGTCAATCATAGTTATCCCACTGTGCTGTGGAACACTAGAAATTATTCCTTCTATGTAACTGCCACCACGTTGCTGTTAACTATCCTCTGTCCCTAATCCTTCAACTCTTCCCCATCCCCAAAGATGGACTTATTTGGCTTCTACATATAAGCAAAACATACGGCAATTGTCTTTGCGTCTGGCTTATTTCACTTATAATGTCTTCCAGGCTGATCCATGTTGAGATAAATGACAGGATTTCATTTTTTTTTTCAGGTAATATTCATGAATGTATACCACATCTTTGTTACCCATTCATCCGTTTTTGGACATCTAGGCTGGGTCCATATCTTGGCAATTATGAATAGATTTGCAATAAAAATGGGGTGCAGCTATCTCTTTAATGTGCTGATTTCATTTCCACTGGGTATCTACCCAGCAGTGGAATTGCTGGATCTTATGGTAATTCCATCCTCCCTGAAAGACCTGACCTCATTGTGGTTAGACTTGCAATTCTCTGATTAGTGGCATTGAGTTTTTTTGTTTTTGTTTTTTTTTAAACAACTTTTGGCCATCTGCGGGGCTTCTTTGGAGACATGTCTATTCAGGTCATTTGCCCACTATTTAATCAAATGGGATTTTTCCACTGTCGCATTATCTGTGTTCCTGATAGCTGGATGTTCCTTGTTGGATGAATCATTTATCATATTTCTCCCCTTGAGGTCTCTTTACTGTTTCCTTAGCTGTAGTTTGCTTAGCTTTTTGGTTTGCTATAATTCATCTATTTTTTTACTTTTATTTCCTCTGTTTTTGAGATACATCCAGAAAATCTTTGCTCAGACCAAGGTCCTGAAGCCTTTCCTTTGCTTTTTTTTCTAGTTTTATAGTTATGGATCTTACATTTAAGTGTTTAACCCACTTTGAGTTTTTTTGCCTCCCTACATGGTGAGAGGGATCTAGTTTTGTTCTTCAGTATGTTTATTCAGTTATCCAAGCACCTTTTATTTCATTTTATTTTGTGGTACTGGCAATTGAATTTGGAGGTGCTGTCCTACAGAGTTAGTGTTTATAAATTTTTTAAATTAAATTTTATTGGTATATTATGCTTATATACAACGTTGGGATTCATTGGGATATGTTCACACATGCACCTAACGTAATTTGGTTTTCATTCCCCAGTACCTCATCCTTTCCTCCTCCTGCCTCCCCCCATCTCCATCCTCCTCTATGGGTCTCCATTCTATTTTCAGGTAGCTCCCCCACCTCATTTTTCTTTTTCCTCTTTAGCCTCCACATATGAGAACACATAATGCTTGACTTTATAAAAATTACACCCCACATGATGTTCTTGTTCCTTCCATTTTCCTGCAAATAACTTTCACTCTTATGGCTGTTTGAAACTCCATTTTGTAATATATGACATTTTCTTTATTCATTCATCTGTTAACACACACCCAGGCTGGTTCCATAGCTTACTATTGTGAATGACTCCACTGTGAACATAGGTATGCATGGATGGCTATAGTACGCTGACTTTAGTTCTTCTGAATTAGCACCCACGAGTGGGAGAGCTGGATCAAGGAACAGTCAAGGTGGTTCCATTCTTTGTCTTTTGAAGGACCTCCATACTGATAATCACAGTGGATGTACTAGTTTACAATACACAGTGTATAAGGCTTCCCTTTCCCCACATCCTCACCAGCATTTATTATTATTTGTATTCTTGATGGCTGCCATTCTAACTGGAGATAAAATCTCAGTGTAGTTTAGTTTGCATTTCCCTGATTGCTAAAGATGTCAAACATTCTTTCATATAATTGGCCATTTGTATTTCTCCTTTTTTTTTTTTTTAGTTGTCAATGGACTTTTATTATGTTGTGCTGAGAATCGAACCCAGTACCTCATACAGGCTAGGCAAACGCTCCCCACTGAGCCACAATCTCAACCCTTTGTATTTCTTTAAGAAATGTCTGCTCAGGGCTGGGGCTGGGGCTCAGTAGTGGAGCGCTTGCCTAGCATGTGTGAGGCACAGGTTTGATTCTCAACACCCACATACAAATAAATAAAATAAAGGTCCATTGACAACTAAAAAAAAAAAAGTTAAAAAAAATGTTAATTTATTGATTGGGTTATTTGCTCTCCCCCAACCTCAGTATTAAGTTTTTTGAGTTCTTTATATATTTTGGATATTAATCCTGTCAGAGGAGTAGCTGGCAAAGATTTTTTTTTTCCTGTTCTGTAGGCCATTTGCATGCTTAATTGATTCCTTTCTGAGAGGATGCTTTTTTCTTTTTCTTTTTTTTTTTTTTTGGTGGGGGAAGGAAATTGAACCCAGGGGTGCTTAACTACTGAGCCACATCCCCAGCCCTTTTGGCCCTATTTTGAGACAGAGTCTCATTAAATTTCCTAGGGCCTCACTAAATTGCTGAGACTTGCTTTGAACTTGCGATCCTCCTTTCTCAGCCTCCTAAATCTCCGGGATTATGGAGTGTGCTACCACATCCAACTATAAAGAAGTTCTTTTAACTTGCTGTCATTCCATTTATTCTTAGTTTTATTTCCTGAGCTTTGAGTCACCTTGAGGAAATCAATGCCTGCACCTCTATGTTTAAATGTTGACTGTTTTCTTCTAGCAGTTGCAGTTTCTGGTCTGACCCCCAGACTCTTTGTTCCACTTTGAGTTGACTTTTGTGCAAGGTGAGAGATAGGGACTTAGTTTCATTCCCTTGCAGATGGACCCAGCCCTTTTTAATTCTGAGACAGGGTCTTGCTAAGTTGCTGAGGTTGGCCTTGAACTTTGGCTTTGAACTTGTGATGTTCCTGCCTTAGCCTTTGGAGTTACTGGAATTATGGATGGTACTGTACCACTGTGCCTGGTCCTGCAGCACAAGTTATTGCAGGGACCATCCTTCTGCACTGTATGTTTGGATGTGAATACTTACATCAGATTCCAGGTTCTCTGCCTGTCCCATCGGTCTCTGTTCTTGTGGCAGTGCTGTTAGGCTGTTTTGGTTATTTCAGTTTTGTAGTATATTTGAAACCAGGTAGTGTGGTGCCTCTAGCTTGGTTCTTTTTGCTCAAGATTTCATAGGACTTAAAGGCTCTTTTGTGGTTCTCTATACCTTTTAGAATATTTATTTAGCTATCAGTGCTAGGGATTGAACTTGAGGCTTTGTGTATGCTAGGCAAGTACTCTACCACTTAGCTATATTCTCAACCCTCTTGAGACATTTTTATGGCCTTATTCATTTCCCCGGCTTGCCTTAAACTTGAGATCCTCCTGCCTCAGCCTCTTGAGTTGCAGTTTTCCTATTGTTATGAAGAATGTCATTGGTATTTTGATAGATTGCGTTAAATCGGTAGATCACTTTGGATAGTATGGACATTTTTGTGAATTTTAATTTTCTTCTTTTGACTATTAAAAATTGTACATAAGTTACCAAGTGTTCTGCTCCATATATAGATTGTAAAACATTCAAATCGGGGTAAGCACATGTATGACCTCAAATGTTGATCATTTCGTTATGGTGAAAACATTCAAAATCTGTTATTTTTTTAAAATACAATATGTTATCATTATATAATAACCCTCAAATGCCATAGAACCTCAGAGCTAATTTCTTCTTGCTAACTGCAATATAGTGCATTTAGACCAATCTTTGCCTGTACCTCACTCCTGCCCTCCCCTGCCTCTGGTAACCATTATTCTATTGTCCACCGTGAGATCAACAGGGTTAGAGTGTACAGGAATGATGTCACATATTTGTCTTCCTGGCTTATTTTACTTGACACTGTCTTCAGTTCTATCTATGTTGTCCCACATCAGGACTTCATCCTCTGGGTCCAAATAGTATTCCCTTGTGTGCACCTGTGCAGCACATTCACGATCCATTCTTCAGTTAGTGGCCACTTAGGTTGATTCCATAGCTTGGCTCTTGTGAATAGTGCTGAGGAAGAATGGAAGTACAGACTTCTCTTCGACTTACTGATTTTATTTCCTCAGTGTTTATGCCCAGTCCTCTGTCAACAGATCACAGGGTACTCTCCACGAGACCACAGGTGCAGGCTGAGAGGAGTGGTGTGGCGAGAGTAGGGCTCTGGGCATTTGGGTCGCTTCACATAACTTGTGCCTTCAGGGACTGCTTGGGCTTGATTGTGTACAGATCACTCTCATTTCATGATGGAGTGCATCTGTGCACATCCAAGTTCTGTGCACCACCCTGTTCAGGATAGGCCACATGGTGATGAAGTGGCCCCTGGTTAAGGTGTCCGTGAAGTCCCAGTAACAGGCCAAGAGCTGTCTCTCAGAAGAGTAGTTGTGTTCAGGTAACAGTAGAGCCTTCCTCCAAGGTCCTAAGAGCTTCCTGTGCAGGTCACCAACAGAGCCTGGGACAGTTAGCAAGTCTCTGTCTCAAAACAAAACCAAAAATGGGCTGAGAATATAGCTCAGTGTAAGTGCTTCTGGGTTAAATCAAATAATACTAATAATAGGCATTGTGTTTCTTTTATTTTAATGTAAAGGAGGTGACACAACAGCTTCCCCTTCACCTTAGAAGAGTGTCTCTTACTACTACCCCACTACACCACTAGAAATTGACTATGGCAGGGTCCTTGAATTTGAGTTGGACTTACTTCCTGTCCTCTGACACCTAGAGATCGCACCAATGAGTTCATAGTGGTTGACAGTTCCCACCCAACTCAAGCAGCAAAATGCTGTCAACATTATGAAGTTCATGATGGAGTGCAGCTGTACACATCCAAGGTTAGACTCCACACAGGAGTGACGTCACATCGTATTTGTCTTCCTGTGTCTGGCTTATTTTACTTGACTCTGGTCTTCAGTGCAATCTTGAAGAGAAAGGTAACTGAGGTTTCTGCAAACCAAGTGATGGCAGAGTGGAGAGCTAATGTAGCCTGAGGCAGGACGGTGAAGGTGCCCAGCTGGCCGTGATCTGAGAGAAACCACTTCTGATGAGCCTTATGGGCATATGGAGAAAAGGGCATTTGGCAGACCAGCTGCTGCCTAGCAGTCCCAGGAGCTGTGTATTAGGGAAACAACATCTGGCACACAGCTGCAATTAGAACCACCACTTGGTTGGGCTTTTGATAAATCCACTCTCCAACATCCCATCCAGCTTCTGCACTAGCAGAGTTGAACGGGGACGTGGTGAGACGCACCACCCTGCATCTCTCGAGCTCTTGATGGTGGCACCAATCTCTCTGCCATCCATGGATACCATGTTGTCCCCCAGTTATGGGGATTAAACCCAGGACCTTGTGCGTGTTTCTCTGTCACTGAGCCACATCCTCTGCCCCTCTTTATTTTTTATGTTGAGACAGTCTCACCAAGTTACTCAGACTGGCTTTGAACTTGCGATCCTCCTGCCTCAGCCTCCTGAGTAGCTGGGATTATGGGCATGGGCTACAGTGTCTGACTTTGATATTGCTTTTTATTTACTATTTTCCCACATTGAGGCAGCTCTAATTGCTTTTATTTGGCCTTTCCCACCATAATAGCCTGGTCTATAAGCCTCTCTGACCAGAGAGCCACAGTGCCGAGGACTTCCAACACTATGGTGAGAGGACTGGGCTTTTTGTCTTTTTAAAGAGGCTTTTGCTTTGCGATGATCATGGGGCTTCACTAAAACATAATAGGTTAATTTAAGATGATAAAAGCTAAATTTTATTGCGTTCACAAACTTCCCCCTTCCTGCTTATGAGTAAATTTTTATTCATGTACTTATTTTTAGATATAGTACTTATAATAGTGGGGTTCATTGTTACATATTCATACATGCACATGGCATACTTTGATCAATTCCACTTTTTTTGCTTTTGATGTCATACTTTATCTTTTTCATAATATGTCCCTTAGCAAATTATTGAAGCTCTGGTTGTTTCCAATAGTTTTGCTTCTCGCCTTTTATACTAGATGACTTGCCCACTGCTGGTAGTCTTGGGGTGCTTTGGAATTGAGAACGTTCTTTTGCCTGGGTATGTGGTGCTTTCATATGTTTTAGTGTTACTAATTGGTATCTTCAGCTTGAAGGTTTTTTTTCACTTTTTTTTTTTTGTAAATCTGGTCTAGTGGTGATCAACATTCCTAGCCTTTGTAAGTCTCTTTCACCCCTTTGTTTTGTGTGGGTTTTTTTTTTTTTTAATAATGGTTCTGGGGATTGAACCAGGGCCTTGTGCATGTGAGGCAAACACTCTACCAACTGAGCCATATCCCCGACCACCTCTCTGTTTTTTTAATGACAGGGTTTCTGGGTATAAAATGATCGGCAGTCTTATCCTTTCAGGATTTTGTATTTATATTTTATATTCCTTCCAGGAATATGTCATCCTGCCCCTTTCCAGACTGCAAAACTGTTTCTAAGAAGTCAGTGTGATCTTCCAGGGGCTGGGGCTGTAGGTCCCTGTGTATACGGATTCAATATTTTTTTCCTTGCTGCCTTCAATACTCCTTAAGTTTTGATAATGTGACTGCAATGTGTTCTGGTGTGGCTCTGTTTGGATCCGTCTTTCTTGGTGTCCTCTGGGCTGTCTAGGTCTGGCTTTCCATTTCTAAGTTTTCTGCTGGTATTTCTTTGCACTTGTTTTTCTGTCCCTCTTTTCGGCATGCTGACAACATGCTGGCTGTCTCTGACGGCGCTCTCTCCGTTGCTTAGGCTGTGCTCGTTCCCATTCTTTCTTTACTTTTTGCTCCTTGGATTGGATGATTCGGTGATCTGCCTTCAGGCTCACTGAGCCCTCCGCTGAACCTGATGTGGTGCTGAACATCTTCATTGAATTTTTCATGTCAGTTGTGATTTCTTCAGAAAAGTGATTTCTTTGCTTTTCAATGCTTTAATCTTTTTGTTGAAGGCCTCCGCTTGTTTAGCATTGCTGTCCTGACTTCTGTGAGGGGTGTGTGTTTGTGTGTGTCTGTGTGTCCCACCCAGTACTGGGGCTTGAACCCAGGGGTGCTCTACCACTGAGCCATATCCCCAGCCACATCCCCAGCTGGCCTTGCACTTGCCCTGCTCCTGGCTCCGTCTCCTGAGTAGCTAGGATTACAGGTTTGTACCACCAGACCCAGATCTCTGAGCATCTTTATGACCATTATTTTGGATTCCTTCTGAGAGAAATCTCAAAACTCCACTTCATTTGGGTCAGTTTCTGATATGTATTTTGTTTGGATCTGATTTCCCCATTCCTTCATTTTCTTTGATTCTTTGTCTTGGTTTCTGGACATTAAACAAGAAGACTCTGTCCACGGTAAAACTGGTCTTATGTGGAAGATTTTTAGCAAATCTTCCAGTTTTCTTGTTGGTTTGGTTTTGGGTTTTGTTTCTATGTTGTGTGTGTGTGTGTGTACATGCATGTGTGTGCACGCTGTGGAATGAACCTGGGCCCTGTGCATGCTAAGCAAGTATCCTACCGCTTAGAGACAGACACCGCAGACATTCTGAAATCTTGAGATGCCTCTCCATTCTGTGTCTGTGCAGACTGCTATCCATTGGTAGTGACCCTGGAACTGTAGAATATGCAACATCTTCTCAGTATGCCAAGAGGAGTAGAATAGGAGCAGACTCTTGAGATGCAGCTGGGAAACATGGGGTACTGGTTGTTTTTGTTCAGTCTTCAAGGTGAGGCTGAGCGCAGGCATTTACCTCCCACTCTCTACGCCCACTCGGGAAGACGGTGTGCAGCTAAGGCCTGTGCTTGTGTTTAGGCTGCACTGCCTGATCTTAGCTGCCGGAAGCAAATGGTGTGTGTGTGTGTGTGTGTGTGTGTGTTGGTCTGAAGTAATTCAGGATTGCTAAACCCTACAGTCCCTTAGGGGGTGGTATGGAAGTCTTGGTCCTTGGTGACTGGCCAGAGTCCTTTTCCCCATACTGTTCTAGTGGTGCATTATAATGGCTAGACCCCTTCTAAAGGGAGCACATAGGTCTAGATTTATATCTGGGGTGAGCTGGGGGACATCTCTTGCAGGGTAAGCTCTGGCTGATGAGGGTCATTGCCTGGTTAGTCCCTGAATGCCATCAAGTAGCCACCAGCCACCATGCTGTAAGCCCTGTCCAGAAACAAAACCGCATGTTCCTGCCTGTTTCCTGCAATGCTCCAAGGGAAAGTGTCGGGACACTTATTTAAAGCCACTTCTTTGTTTTGTATTCAGGGAGATTTGTGTGTGACAGGTCCCTTTTGTTTCCCAGACTACTACTGGGTTTAGCACAACATGCTCCGGCGGCAGTTTTAAAAATTGGGGCTCTATCCTAAACCCGCTCTGAAGAGGAACCCGGGGGGCGGGTGGGGGTGTTCCATTTTTTTCAAGTCCCTTCTCTGCGTGGCAGATGAGGTCCCTGGAGGCATTTGTTGCACCCATTTAAATATGCCATGTTCCCCCTGCCTTCTGGAGACCTGTGCATGCCACCTTCCCTACTGTTAGAGCTAGGAGCTTCAGAATGCTGTTCCCTGGTACACTGTGTACACGATGCAGCTCTTGGTGTAGGGCAAATTTCTTTCTCCCAGGTGGATGGTGGGTTAATTTTTATTTTTTTTATTTTTTGGAGGACAGGTGGGTACTAGGGACTGAACTCAGGGGCACTCGACCACTGAGCCACATCCCAGCCCCATTTTGTATTTTATTTAGAGACAGGGTCTCACTGAGTTGCTTAGCACCTCACTGTTGCTGAGGCTGGCTTTGAACTCGCGATCCTCTCGTCTCAGTCTCCCAAGTCTGGGAGTACAGGCCTGCACCACTGCACCCTGTGATGGTGGGTTAATGATTGACACTTCTTTTAACTCCTCAATGTAAGTTAGGCTGCCAGTTAACCAATGTATGGGGGTTCTGTGAGCCCCTTTGAGGGAGAAAACGGGGAGTTGTGCAGTCTTAAGGCTCTTCGCTGCCCCTAGATGAATGACTTGCTTGTACTCACCTGTTAAACAGGTTGTTTTCTTGTTGTTTGGTACTGGGGACTGAATCCAGGCCTCACATACAGTAGGCACACACACCATCACTGAGTGACAACATGGTGATTTTGTCCTCCATGGGATCTAGAGTGTGTGCCTCACTAACAGGTAGTTGGTGGACTGAAAGTCAAGCCCTGAATGCCCGTAGATTAGGGTCCCAAATGTGACAGACCCTCCTCTTCACAGGGAGAAAGGGCACGAGGTTTCCTTTCCCAAGTTTCTGGTGCTGCGCCAGAGTGGGACTTGTGACAGAGTGGCCTTGACTTCTTCTACCCTTTGTGGAGGTTTTCTCAGTTTCCTGGGGGGTAGCAGCCTCTCAGTTTGCCTCTAGCTTCCTCTTAGAGGGAACTGGTCTGCAGATAGAGGTGTCTTTGCATGCTGGGGGTGGGGAGTAGGCGATTCCTGTTGTGCTGTGGTGGTGATCTCGCCAGCCTGAATAGTGTGTATGTTTAAATTTATTTCTTCAGTTGACCCATTTTATTTCTCCCTATTAATGGGGTGCAGTGTGACGTTTCAATACCTGATACAGTATGTGCTGATCAGTTCAGGGTAATAAGCATTTCCCTTTAAAAAAAAAAAAAATGCTTGGAGTCGTCCACTCCTCTCTTGCAGATCTGCCTAAAATGTTGTTGTGGATTGTAGTCATCCCTCTGTGCTAAAAAACTTATGTCTTCTGTGTTGGTAGCCACTCTCCAAGCTCCCTTTACATACACCCTCTTCCCAGTTGCTAGTAATCACTATTCCACATTTAGATCAACTTTTTCTTAGCCTCCATATAGGAGAGAGAACCTGTAGCACTTGTCTTCCTGTTGTCTGGCTTATGTAACTTAACAATGTCCTCCAGTCCCACCAGTTTGCCATGAATGACAGGATATCATTCTGTATCGTTGCATAGTATAGTACTTCATTGTGTATATGCACCACATTTTCTTTAGTGATCCATTTGTTGATGGGCACCTAGGTTGATTCCATATTTTAAGATATTGTGAGTGGCACTGTTGTAACCATGGGAGTGCAGGTGTCTCTTTGGTATTGACTCCATTTCCTTTGGATATGTTCCCCAGGAGAGGGATCATGGGTCAGATCTATTTTTAGTGTTTGAAGCAACCTCCACACTCTTTATGTGGGAATGTAAATTAGTACAGCCATTAAAGAGTGAAGGATTCCCTTTTCCCTCCTCCTTCAGCATCTGTCCCAACTTCTTTGTAATTCTGACTTATACTTCCTAAAGGCTAATGATGCTGAGAATTTTTTTCATACACCATGGGCCTTTATCTCTTGTTTTGAAAAGCATCTATTTATAGATAGATCATTTGCTCATTTTAACATTGGATTACTATTTTTTTTTAGTTCCTTACATACTCTAGGTACTAATTCTTTGTTAGATGAATAGTTGGCAAATATTTTCTGTTATATAGGTTCTCTTCACTGTTATCTCCTTTCCTGTGCAAAAGCTTCTTAGTTGGCTGTAATCTTGTGTAAGTGGTTTTTTTCTTTTGTTTCCTGTGTTTTGGGGACACTACCCCCGCCCCTCCCCCTAATCACTGTCTATACTGATGCTGTAGTTTTCTCCTGTTTGCTTCCTTTACTAGTTTCAGGTCTTCCATTTTGATCTTTGATCCATTTTGACTCTTCTGTAGAGTGAGGAAGGCCAGGTTTCAATCTGTAGCATATTAATGTCCAGCTTCTCCAGCACCATTTACTGAAGAGGCTATCATTTTTCTAATGTCTATTTTGACACCTTTGGTCCCATAAGTTGGGTGCTGGTATGTGGAACTATTTCTGGGCCTCTCTTCTGTTCCATTTGTTTTTCATGCTGTTCTGATTGCTACGGCTGTGGAGTATGTTTGAAATCAGGCATTGGGACACTTCCAGCTTTGTCCTTAAGATTGCTTTGGTTATTTGGGGTCCTCTGTGTATCCTATGTATTCTAGAATATGACTTTTTCTAGCTTTGTGAAGACTTTGTTATCTTGATGAGGATTGTATTGAATCCATAACCTGCTTTGGGTAGAATGGGTTTTCTCACTATATTCTTCTACTCCGTGAATGTGGGAGGTCCTTCCATCTTTTGTCTTTTGTAGTTTTTCACCTCCTTGAATTTATTCCTAGGTATTTTTTATTGGGGGGAAAGGTGGGGTTTACCTGGGATAGGACTCGGGAGTACTTGATCACTAAGCCACTTGATCCCCAGCCCTATTTTGTATTTTATTTAGAGACAGGGAATCGCTGAGTTGCTTAGCACCTCCCTGTTGCTGAGGCTGGCTTTGAACTTGAAATCCTCCTGCCTCAGCCTCCTGAGCTGCTGGGATGATAGGTGTGTACCACAGCACCTGGCTATTCCTAGGAATTGTTTTGGTAGCTATTGTGAATAGAATTGCTTTCATGAGTGTGCGTTGCTTGAGATTGAATCCAGGGCCTACTGTGTGGAAGCGCTCAGCTACATCCCCCGCTCACTTTCATGATTTCTTTTGCAGCAGATTTGTTATTAGTGTATAAAAAGGCTACTAATGTGTGGGATTTTTGTATCCTGTAACTTGAGTTTGTCAGTTCTAATAGCCTTGTTAAAATCTTTTTCAATACATATAATCCTGTCTGCAGACAGTTTAACTTCTTCCCTATTTCTATGCCTTTTATTTCCTCTTGCTCTGGCTGAAAAAAACCCCAGCTCTACCTTGAACAAGAGTAGCCATCTTGGTCTTGTCCCTGATCTTGGAAAAAATGCTTTGACCTTTTCCCCATCCAACAAAATGCCGACTGTGGATTTGTCATGTAGCCTTAGTTACATTGAGGCAGAATCCTTCTATTCCTAATGTATTCAATGCTTCTTCGTGAAGAAATATTGGATTTTATTGAATGCTTTGTCTGTACCTATGATTTTTTTTTACCTCTTATTCTGTTGATGGGTTGTATTATATTTATTGACTTGTGTATATTATATAATTATATATAAATAACATGATACATTATATATTAATCATATCCCTGGGGCAAATCCAGCTTGATAATGGTGCGTGATCTTTCTGATATGCTGTTGGATTTCCTTTGCTAGTGTTTTAAAGTTTTTTATTGCTGTGACCAAATGCCTGATAACAACAACTTCGAGGGGAGTAAGTTTATTGTGGCTCCTGGTTTTAAAGGCTCAGTCCAAAGTTGGTGCACTCAGTTGCTCTGGGCCCTGGGAGAGGCAGAACTTCAAGATGGAAAGGTGTGGCAGAGGAAAGCGGCTCAGGATGACAACTAGGAAGCAGAATGGGCGAGCACTGCTCACCAAGGACACAATATAAACACATCCCTGCCAATAAACTCCAGGACTATGGTTCCTAAGCCTACATTAGTCCATGGCCTCCACTGTCATTTTGGTTTAGGGAACAAAGTGCCTTTTTTTTTTTTTTTTAAATAATACTAGTTGTTAAAGAACCACATTTGACACAGATAGTTGAGAAAATGTTTTTAGTAGTTTTGGGATCCACATGATTGTAAAAAACCAAACAGTGCTAATGGCCACTTTGGTAAAAACACAGTATTCGAAAGGGATTACATCCTTTGGACAGGTTTTATTCCCAGGATATCGAACCCCTTGGCCATGACAGCAGCTACTGCTTCACACAGCAGCATGCGCCACATGTTCACCTTCAATACTTCTCCTGAGAAGAGAGAAGAGAGACACTGATTAGCTTGTTTTTTATGTAGGAAAAATCAGCTGTGTAGTCTAACTACAACCACCTGTAGACAAACCAAGAAGAAAAAGAACTATAGAGGTCTGCAATAATGAAATGTAGATTTTATATTCTCTTGTACAACTCAATTCTCTTCTAGGATTGATAGTATTTAGGGTCATAGTTGGTTCAGACAATGTATTAATGAACTTTTTTAGAAATTTCACTCAGGCACGATCCTCACAAATGGCTACTTGCCTTAACACTTTAAATATACTTCATTAACCATGGAAAGTGTCAGAGAACCCAAGGTAGGAAAGGATCACCTGTTGTTTTCCAAAGGCAGTTTTCTTGGCCTGAGAGTATAGCTCAGTGGTAGAGTGCTTGCCTAGCAAGTGTGAGGCCCTGGGTTTGATTCCCAGTACTCTACTACATGCTCCACAAACAAAAAAACCTAGAAAGGCAGTTTCAAATACGTTCTTGGCCTCTCTAATACTCCGCTTTTGTTGAGAATGCCCTATTCCCAGGGATCTGTCAACTGTCTTTCTTGAAGTTGTAAGGTTCCACCCACCCGCCAATGCCTGAGTGGAGATGCACTGTTTCTGCTACCATTAGTTCTCATTTTGTCCATTTCTGTATATGGTATGGATTACTCTGCAATTCTTTGTTTATTCATAGAAATCCTCCCTTTTCCCCAAATGGGAAACGCAACCCGGCCCAAGTTCCCTCAGAGCACCCATTCTCCAATATGGACAGAGGACAAGATGCTCACCAGTCTGTCGGTCCTTCTCTACACAGTAGCAGCTATCATAGAACTCTGTGAATGTAGTTGCCAGCTCGTAAATATAATCACAGAGTGTGTGGAGAAATAAGTCATCTAAAATCTTTTGTAAAATCTCAGGGAAGCGTAAAATGCACCGGCCTAGTTTCCACTCCTTCTCATGGTCCAAAATGATCTTGGTCTCCCGAGCAGCTTTGCGGAGCATCTCTTCATCAATATTGGCCAGCCGTGCAATAGACCTGGAATGCCAGACAAACACCACTGATCCATTTTGTCAGGCGCACACATTCTTCTCCACGAGAACCCATGTAATTAATTGCTGATAAGACATGACTGATGTAAATCAGAAATTAAGAGATTCTTATAAAAATAGACAATGCATTTACTCTGGGGCACATCCCTAGTCAAAATAAGCTGGTCTGAAGTGTTTTACAATACTGGAAGGAAATATTCTTTTAGGGGGGCAGGTGACGCCTGTTTGGTATTTAAATCTGCCAGAGTAAATGGGAACAGGCTAAGAGGTTCCATATAACTTGTAATTCTAAAAGGGAACACATTTCCAAAGACACTTGTATATACAAAACATACATTTTGGAGCAACTAAGAATACTTTGTTTGCTTCACAATAAGATTACCTGATTCTAGTGAAGGCATACAACAAGTAAGCAGCTGTGTTCCCTCTGTCATCGAGCATTTTGTCAAAGGAGAAGATGTAGTCATTCAGCCGGTTATGGGAAAGGTCAGCATATTTGATACAACCATAAGTGACAGATGTCTGAGCAGCTTTCAATTCCTCTGCAGTTAAGACCTTTGGGAAAAACAAAAGAGCACTTCTTAGCTTACTGACCAGTGCTTTTGCCTAGATGTCCCATGGGCAGAGTACTGGGGTAGGAAGCATCTAATGGCACACTTATCAATAAACAATGATACTCGTAGAATGACGTGGGCTGATGTGCAAAGATTATAAAAATCGTCTGCTGTGCATAATGAATGTTTCTACTATGAGAAATGTGATTGGAAAATAAGCTATCAACACTTTACATTCAATATATATGAAACCTAAAGCATAAGTTAGTATTTATGGTATGATGTGGATATAAATTATTGATTATAGAAAACTATAGTAAAATAAAACAAGAATTCCAGTGGAAGAAGTAATAGATGGCTAAAAATTTTTAAAATACATTAAGTATTTCTGTTCCGGCCATGATAGATGAGGTTGAGCAGACCAACCATTCACTGGAAGCAACTGTGTGACGTCTAGGTAAATCAACTGTGAAAGTTGTCAAAAACAGGGTTGCTGGTATCAATCCTAACAAATAAGTATGGATGGGAAGTTACAAAGGAAGTGTTGTCCTAAGATTGCTAGACAGCGGCTAGCACAGAAGAATCTGCAACTGCTTGGTGGTGGAACCCTGCTGATTTTATTTAGGAACTGGTTTGATAAGGAGTATTTAGGTAAAAGACTTGTCTTTTTTGGAGTCATTTCTAGCACATGGACACTGTCCTGAGGAGTACCCAAATTTCCATAGCATTTATATTCTGTTAAGATTTCATATTTCCTCTAGTGAGTTTTTTTGGTTCTGTGCACCTAATTTAACATTGATTTACAATTTGTGCCTTAATTTTGGTTACACATGTCTATACGTGATTTGCTAATTAACTTCATGTTTCTCAAAATCTGAGCCAAAATTAACATTCTAAATGGTGAGCTCAGGATGGCTAGTTAAAAGCTGCTGGGGTAGTTACCACATCTATGTGAAGAGAACCTGCTCATGAAGAGGTAAGACCATTTCTGTCACTCTGTAGCTAGGTCATCTATCAGGTGAAAAAGAATCTTGGGCATAGCATGCTTACCAAAGCAAGACACTCTGCCTAAACCCTGAACATTCCCTAAGATCGTTCTTAAAGGATTTTCCCCTAAAAGTATGCAAAAGTCCCCCCACAGGGACTCTAGATGGTGAAACTGTAAGATAGTTCTTAACATAGCTTAAGTCATCTCTTTTCTGATGACTTGTTTATGCTAAAAGGGGCATAAATGAGAGTTTTTCTCACCTGAAAGCTAAGCTGATAAAACAACTGAAAATTCCTAATCTAAAAGGAAAGAGCGAGATCGGTATGTATAGAGTTCCTCAAATTATGCCTCTTAAAACAACCTATACCTTGGTTAGAATCCTGAGCCATAACAAAAGATCTCCAACTTGTATATGAGCCAGGAAAAGCTTGAGGGGGAAGACAGAAGAAACCCTACAGTCTCTCAAAAAACTTTCTAAAAATGGTTCCTGATCATTAGATCAAACAAAATGAAGATAACTTATTAAATTCAAGGTCACTTGGAGGTTTATTATTCCAGCCAGTAAACCCCTAAGCTCATTTCGGGCTGGGGCCTCAGTTCAGCGGTGAAGCATGTGCCTATCATGCAGGATGCCCTGGGCTCCATTCCCCACATGCAAGAGGTAGGGGCAAAGGAGGCTTCTTAAAGCAAACTTTTATGGAAACAATATCTTTACTTGCCTTTCTATGATTAAGCTTAGCCATATGAACAGGTGACCCTAACTTGTCCTATTTGTTAAAAAAAAAATTGGATTAAACTGTTGAAGCCATTTCTCTTGTGAGTCTGAAAGGAACTATTTACATGTAAATTCCCCTAAGAAAACGTATTCAAATTGACAGACTTATGAACACCCAAATAAACTTTAGTAATTAACTCAAATGCCTTTTAGTTCATACGATTTAAGTACATATTCAGTAAATTTGGTAAAATAATGTCTTCAATTGTGGCCATCCAGGCTTGCCTTTGAGTAGGCAAGGCTACCTACCTGCTAGATCCTTGAAGTGCTTTACTTAGTATGCAAATGGATTAAATACAGCCATTTAACTTCTAGGGTATGTTTCTTCTTGGAAAAACATTAAATCTTTAAAAGACTATGCCTAATATCTATTCATAGAATAATCCAGATCTGATCGTTAAAAACGTGAACATAATCACTTTAGTAAATCGAAATGACTGTTTACAAGGTAAAATACTGAAACACCAATTGCTAAATATCAATTCAAAATTAAAGATGATGTATTTTATTCCACATTTAACAAAGTAATTAAAGAAAAGATACATGTTTGGAGTTATATCAAACTGTTGTTACATGGTAAACAATTCCCAACCATTTCTTCCTTGGTCTTCACTAGGTATTATGGTTTAAATAACCTTAAGTTTTGAAAATTCTAGGGGTTGTGGTTTAGTGGTAGAGCACTTGCCATGCATAAGGTACTGGGTTCAATCTTCAGCACCATATAAAAAAGATGTTCTGTCCATATATAACAAACTCATAAAAAATTATTCAAGGTAAATTTATTTAAATTTGAAGTATGTTTATTAAACGACTGTTTTAAATCTAAGGAAGGAAATAAATGGGTAGAAAGGAACTAGTAAGTAGGAGAGAAGCAAAGGAAGTTAAGAATTCTAGGTAGTAGAAAAAAACTTTGTCAAATAAAATTACTGGAAATAGAGGGCAAAACCAAAGGTTTAAGCAGATTGTGAAGGATATGAAGGACTCGTGCAGAGTTTGTGAATGACAAATTTTAAAGAAAATCTCATTAAGTTGGTTATAAAGTTGTTCACAGGTTTTTCTAAAAACATATGAAACAAGGATCTTTAAGAACTCTGTTGCTTTAAATGGAATATTTCTGTACTTGGTAAAGTTGTAGCAGTTTTTGACCTTTTAAATGTTCCTTTAAGATGGGAAACTATTCATACATATTTTTAAAGTTTGAGGACAAGTTGATTGTCTAAGCTGTTCCTGATGTCATCAGGAACAAGGTCACCACCCCCTTGCTAATTTTATTATTTACATTCCTCTCTAACATGATGGACATGGTAACACATTCTTCCACTGCATATATTCAAGTCCCTTTTCATTAGGTTTGCTTGTAGATGATGTACATGGGTTTCTCATAAGGAGAAGCAATTATGATGTAGGAGGTTTTATTTTTCCCTTTGGGCAACTGGCATAGAAAATAAAGCCTTCTGTTTGACAATTTTTTTTTTTTTTGGAGGGGTGTGTTATTGGGAATTGAAATCAAGGGCGATCGACCCCTGAGCCATGCTATTGCTGACACTGGCTTTGAACTCATGATCCTCCTGCCTCAGGCGGGCATCATCACCCCTGGCCCCAGATGTAATCTCAGTGTAGCTTACATTTCTCTACTTGCTAGACATGTTGAACATCTTTTCATATATTGATGGTTCATATTTCTTGAAGGGTGTTTAGTTCCTTTGCCTATTTACTGATGTATCAAGGCCATGTTAAGTTTTTGAAACAAATGGAAACATGATGCACCAAGAGGGAAGTCAATGCTCACAACAAGTGGAGCTCGGATAAACAATCTATCGTTGCATCTCAATGAAAACGACCCAACTAGAAGAAATTAAGATCAGAGGAGAGATAAATGTAATCGAAACTTAAAAAAATACAAAAGATTGAGGGACAAGCTCTTTGTTTTGTCAAAGATGAATTGTAGTTAGAGGGAAGACTTGAATAAATCACACAAAGGCAGGCTCTGGAGAAATACAAAGATTGTTATGAAAAACTATGTCACCAAATATGATAACTTGGAAATAGACACATTTCCTAGATATAGCTTCCCAACAATGAACACAAACTCAAAGATACTTCAAAGTAAGGACACTGAATTTGTAGCCAAGAACTCGATAGCTTCATTGTTAAGAACTGGTATTAGTTGTTTTTATTTCAAGATAAAGAGGAAGACATTCTTCCAAACACATTCTGCAAGGCCTATATTAGCTTGATACCAAAACCTGGTAAGAACACAAGCTACAGACAAATATCCTTGATCACAATTCAAGTTGAACTATTCACGCAAACTACTTGATTTGGGGGGCACATGGTGGACAGAGCAACATTTCGGGGTTTTAGTACTGTAAGATGCTTTGAAGGCAGGAAAGAGTTGACTGAATCATTTGATCAGTGTGGAGACACACCTGTTGCTTAGGGGAAAGGAAAATAACTACAGGTCTTCACACTTTCAGAAACCCAGTATGAGGCCTGCCATGGCAAAAATCCAGTTGTGGGCAAAGGCAAGATGAGAAAGATTACTGTGCGGGGAGCAAAGGCATAAGAGTTAGGAGTTCATCTTGGAGCCGAGTACTAGGAAAGAGGCCCCCTAAGCACAGGCCCGAGGGAACCCCCAATGGTGCCAATCCTAGAGTAAGACACATAGCCCCAGTCCATTAGAACACTATTCTGGCCAGCAACACCCATACCTGGTTGCAGTAGTATCAGGCCCCAAGTGTACCACATTAGTAAGCAGCCCACAGCAGCACTGGCCTTAGTCCTCCCTTCAGTGCTATGCAGAGCTCATCAAGCCATGGACTCAGGGTGGCAATAGTGGTCACAGACATGGGGGTAGCTCCCTCCACAATAATTTGGCCTGACCACAGGCTGTTGACTTTGGCACCAGGAGTCTCTGGGATAGAGGGATGGAGTATCCTTTAGATATTCCCACAGACAATGCTCACTGAGAGGACAACTGTGTAGTTGGACAAACCTGGCTTAGATCCCACTCTATTGCTGAAATAATGACAACATAGCACCGTGGACTTGTGGCAAACCTAGGCATATAGTGCCACCTAGTGCTCAAATAGCAGAACTGTTCTTAAAACAGTTTCTGGGAAGATGGGCACAAATTAGGAAGAACCTCATCCTGTAAGCTCTGGCTGATGTCTCATACTGGGCGAGCATCAAGGACGTTCTGGGGGCCATGGCCTAGTTTATTGTACTAAAAAAGGTACCAAAACCTGATTGGATTAGTAAACACAGTGGGAGGAATTCCTAGATAGAAAAATTTAAAACAGCTCTTTTAAGGGAAACTCAAAAGCTGCAGGAAAAAATCTGATATCATAATAGAAAGATATACACAACCGAAACATAAGTCATAAAACTCACTAGTGAGCTAGTAAGAGTAACTATACAAAATCTGAGTGCTCTACAAAGATGGCCTGTAAAGCCACAGCTTCAGTATGAAGACCAAAACAACTGCTGAGCATGGTGGCCCGTGATTATAATTCCAGCTACCTGGGAGGCAGGAAGATCGCGAGTTCAAAGCCAGTGTCAACAAAGCAAGACGCTAAGCAACTCAGTGAGACCCTGTCTCTAAATAAAACAAAACGGGGGCACTCAACCCGGTACCAAAAATAAAAAGCAGTAATCAAAACAAGATGTTGGTAAAAAACCAGAGACAAAAGCCTAGAAGTAAACCCATACACCTACAACCAACTGATTATTTTTCTTCCTCTTAAGGACTGAACACAGAGCAAGAACACTCAGCCCTTCTAGCTGATTCTTGGCAAAGGTGCTAAGAACATGCAGTGAAGCAAGGACAGTCTTTTCAACAAGTGGTGCTAGAAAAAATTGGTTACCTGCAGAAGAATGCAAACAAATTAAATCAAAACACACTAAAGATCAACCTGAAACTACTGGAAGAAAACATTAGAGAAATACGTTATTGGAATGGACCAGGACCCAAAAGCTTCTGCACAGCAAAGCAAATGAGGCAAACTGTATTTGCAAATCACATCTGAAAAGGGATCAACACCCCAAATAATTCAAACAATAGCAAAACCCCCCTAATACTCCAAAAAGATCTGAATGGACATTTCTCAAAAGATGACATATTAATGGAAAAAAATGTTAACCTTATAGTTCCGATTTACATTTCTGTAGTGTTTATCAACTCAGAATGGTTATTATCAAAAAGACAAATGACTGCCTGGATGTGGGAAAAAAGGGAAACCTAGTACACTAGTGGTAGGCAGGTAAATTAGTACAGCCACTATGAAAATTGGTGGCTTCTCAAAAGACAAAGCAGTAGTGCTGTAGGATACAATAATCCCTCTACTGGGTGTGTACCCAAGCAAATGAAATGGGTATGTGGAAGGAGATACCTGACTCATGTTAATTTCAACACTGTTCACAAAGCCAAATGTGGAAGCAACCTAAGTGTCTATCAACTGATGAATGGGTAAGGAAAATATGGTACATATACACAAGGGAATACTAAGCAGGCATGCATAAAAAGAGAACAAAATCCTGTCATTTGCCATAAAATAGATGAAATGGGAGAACATTCTGTTAAGGGGAATAACTCAGGCATAGAAAGACTAGTACATGTACTCTTGTGGAATCTAAGTTCATCAAGTTCAGAGTGGAATGGCATTGCAACAGGCATGGGTACTTATTCCATGCTGTGCTATTGCAGAGTAATATACAGTATATCTCAAAAAAGTTAGGATTTTGAATGTTTTCACCATAAAGAAATGATATACACACAAACATCACATGGTACCCCAGAGAACAATTTTTAGGCTTTTATGTTATCATTTAAAAAAAAAAAACCCACACAAATAGTTATCTCCTACTCAAACAAAGGTGCCAAAAACATTCATTGGAAAAAAGATAGCTTATTCAACAAATGGTGCTGGGAAAACCACATTAACAAAGTGGATCAAAGGCTTAGGCACTAGAACAGAGACCCTGCACCTACTAGAAGAAAAAGTAGGCCCAAATCTTCTTCATGTCAGCCTAGGATCTGACTCCCTTAAGACCTCTAAAGTGCAAGAAGTAAAATCAATAAATGGGATGGATTCAAACTCAAAAGCTCCTTCTCAGCAAAAACAATGTGAAGAGAGAGCCTACAGCCTGGGGGAAAATCTTTAATGCTTTGTCTAAAGTGCATGTGGTAATCTCAAGGATATATAAAGAACTCAGAAAACCCCCATAAATGTGCTAAGCAAAAGTGTTCATCTGTATCAGACGCAAATCTACTCTTAAGATTTCATCTCACTCCAGTGAGAATGGCAATCATCAAGAATAAAGGCAACAATAAATGGTGAGGATGTGAGGGAAAAGGCACACTCATACATTGCTGGTGGGACTGCAAATTGGTGCAACTACTATGGAAATTCTTCAGAAATGGAACCACCATTTGACCCAGCTATCCCAGTCCATACCCAAAGGACTTAAAATCAGCATACTATAGTGACACAGCCATGTCAATGTTTAGCTACTGTGAATTGAGATGCTATAAACTATGGAACCAACCTAGATGTCCTTCAATAGATGAATGGAGAAAGAAAATATGGATATACACAAGGGAGTTTAAAAAAGAATGAGTAATGGCAATTGCCAGTAAATGGATGGAGTTGGAGAATATGCTAAGTAAAGTAAGCCAACCCCCCCCCCCCACACACACACAAAGGCTGAATGTTTTCTCTGATATGTGGATGCTAACTCACAACGGCAGGGTGAAGAACAGTTACCTTAAATAGAAGGGAGAGGATATGGGGATAGGAAGGATAGTATATTGAAACAGACATTACCACCTTATGTATATGCATCACTGATGTAATTCTACAATATGTACAATGAGAATTGTACTCCATCTATGTATATCAAAGTGCACAAATGCATTCTATCATGTATAACCACTTAAAACAGTTAAAAGGCAGCAGAGCTACGATGTCACATTAACAAAGAAGGAAAAAGCCATGACCTTTGGTAATAGCCAAGAACAATACTTTCACAACAAATGCTCAGTACAATTCATGAATTCATTATGCACTAAAATCTGAGCAATATAAGCCTGGCCTAGTTGGACTGACTCCTTGTAATTTTCCTCAAAAATGGAAAAAACGACAGCGTGGCACACGCCTGTAACCCCAGAGATTCAGAAGGCTGAGGCAGGAGGATGCAAGTTCAAGACCACTCTTGGCAACTTAGTAAGACCCTGTCTCGAAAAACTCAAAGGACTAGGAATGTAGCTCAGAGTTCAATCCCCAGTATCAAAGGAAAAAAATTATATATAATGCACAACATACATTAAACAAAAAAGGCCTTGGATTACCTTGTCTCTCTCTTTTTCTTTCAATTTGTCCATAGACCGTTTGAGTCCTTCTTCCAGAAGGTCTATGAGGCGTACCGTTTCCCCTGACCGTGTTTTAAACTTCTTCCTAAAAAATTTAGAAGTCACAACTTAATGAATTTGAAAATGACCTTTTAATTAGAAATATTCAAACTGAAAGCTTGAGGGGCCCGTTTGAAATCAGTCTCTATGCTAAGGTAACAGTGCCCCACTCCATATGGCAATTAGGGAGGGTGGCAAAAGACAACTGTTTGTACGTGTGTCACCTCCAGCCCCCAGCTCAAAGCACCCTATGGGTTAGCCCTAACAGTGGTCTACCTTCGGTTTCCTAAAAGGAAAAGTAAAAAGATTTAATTTATGCATTTTCCTGGAATACGACATCTTGCTTGGTAGTTTTAACCTTTTAGGAAAATTAGTCAAACACATGTTTGCTTCTAGAATTACTTACATTAGAAAATCCTATACTGGAATCTTACATTTCTCTATATAGTAATTGATCTTATTTAGTGGTTCTTAAACCCAACTGCATTTTTTTTCAACATTTCTTTTTAGTTATACTTGGGTACAATATCTTCATTTTGCTGTGGTGCTGTGAGGATCAAACCCAGTGCCTCACATGTGTAAAGCAAGTGCGGTGCCATAGAGTCACAACCCAACCCAGGGCCCCATTCAGACATACTGAAATTAGAATCTCCCTGGATGGGGCACAAGTAAGTACCGACTAGCAATGATAATGGCAACTGAGAAAACTGAATTTTACCTGTTAAACAGAAGTTTGCATGACATCAAGTACTTTTTTAAAAAGTTCAAGTATAACATACAAAAGCATATTTTTCTATACAACATAAAATAAGAGGCACTATCACATTTGGTACACTTTTACAGCTTGATTTACAAAGGCTCTATTTGCCTTTATCATCTTCATTGATATTTTTCTTTATTCAATTCCCACCCTCAACAACCGGCAATTGAACCCAGGGCCTCACACATGCTGGGTAAAAGTGCTCCTCCACTGAGTTATACCCCCAGCCTGCCAAATCTCCGAAGTGTTCAACAAAATGCTGAGGAAGGCTTCCTACTCTGTCTACTTTGCAACAACTGGTCCCATCCGTTATTCCCTCCTCTCACCTGTCTTCCTTCCATTTTTGTTTGTGACAATTGAATACCAACAAAGCTTTTAAAAACACATATGACAAACACCCACTTTAGAATTTTCAAGTCCCACAGTGGGCCCTGGCATGTATATCTTCCTGTACATAACGTGAAATACCATGTGGAGCAGGTGCTCAAGGAATAGGAGATAAAAAGATAAATTATGTCCTAAATATTAAAACAGAATGAGCATTTTAACATATTTAAAATACAGTGAGCTGCATTTAGCTATTATTTAAATTATAGTATCCTAGCCTTTTTTTTTTTTTTTTTTTTAAATCATGCAGAGAGTAGAAACAAACTGATTTAGGATACCTCGGCCATACATGATAAATGAAATAAATAAATAAATACCACCTAAACATCTACCCGAAAACAGTTCAGGAAATAAGATTCTTTGGTTTAAGCACTCTCAGGACCATAGGATCCAGTGTCTTGATTCCACAAAAATGTCATACAATATTTCCAACAAATTCACTGACTGCTATAAAATCCCTACCAAAATAATATCTGTGGACAAACTAACTTGTCTTTCATATGCTCACATCAGGGCTTTTGACCACTCTCCAGCCAAATCGAGTCACCTCATGTGGTTTTCAAAAGCATTACCACCTGTGTGATGTAATATCTAGGCATTATTAAATATAAGATATCAGTTTTTTTTTTTTTTTTAAAGAGAGTGAGAGACAGAGAGTAAAGAGAATTTTTTTAATATTTATTGTTTAGTTATCGGCGGGCACAACATCTTTGCTTGTATGTGGTGCTGAGGATCGAACCCAGGCCGCACGCATGCCAGGTGAGCGCGCTACCGCTTGAGCCACGTCCCCAGCCCAGATATCAGTTTTTAAGAAGTGCTGTTTAAATGGCAAGTGATCCTAAAATACTACTGAATGTTAAAGTTTTAAAATATGAAAAGTTTTGTGCCTTTGGACTGATGAATATCACATATAAATAAAATACCTAAGTGTATTTACCTTTTTAGAGAGACAAATGTGAAGAATTAAAAAATGATAAGACATTATTAACATGTAGGCTTTGATAACATTTTTGAGATGGCCAAAGAACAAAAGCAGTGAATCAAACCTCTACTGAATCAAGCTTTTACCAAGTGTGTAACTGTGAAGGAAAAGACATTTACAAAATGTCTAGACTGAATTTTTGCATAATTTTTCTGAATTCTGAAAAGGTACCACTATAGATTTTAGAACTTAACAGATTTAAGTCTCGAATTTCCTTTTCAGTTGACTTCATGTATATGTCCCCTTTGAGACTATATCCTCTGGCAGTGATGAGAATATATAGAATGGCTCAGCTGAATTTATCATAATGTACAGACTAAAAAAACTGAATTACCTAATGTTATCAAAAATTAACAACCAGGGCCTCTTCCAGAGAAATTGGTGAATCAGTATATTATTACCATCTTCAGGTTTCCCAGACTTACTTGTCTTCCCCAAGTACCACACCAAATCCAGCATGGGACACTCGAGTTACTTTAGGGTCATACCAACCAATCATCTGAGCAGCAGCAAATATTGCTTGGAAGTGCATAGACTATAAAAAGTAGAAAAAGAGTGTTACCTGCTAGTTTTCTAATAATTTTTTAAAAAAGGGCTTATTAAGGCTTTTATGCCTAGACGATGCCTGTAAAACACAAGTCATTCAAGTTTTGTGGCATGTTATATTAAAAGTGTTTCTTTTACTCATTATGTGAGAAACAGTAAGAGCAAAGCTGTTACCATACTTTCCACAAAGTTTTAAAAGCAAATGAATTAAAGGTAAGTTTACACACAGTAACTTCAATTTTAATTTCAACCACATCCTTATTAAGACCAACTGCTGAGGTTCAAAGACATCACCTTCCATTTTTTAGAGAACACCTGGAAAACTGTTCCTTTTCCCACAATATACTGATGTTCCCGATCTTAGCACTGAACAACTGTAAATATTCCCCAAATACAACCTCACCATATTGTCTACCTCCAGACTGACAATGTAAAAACAGACAAAACTACAAACTTACTTGTCCATTGTCTACCACATAGATAATCATATCTGCTTTTTCCTCAACTAGTCTTTGTTTAATAGCAGCCAGGTCAGATGTATCATAGGTGTAACCTCCATCGGATTTCACTATGGTTAATGGTATGGAGCAACCTGGGACAAACACAATCTTCCTGCCATCATCCACTTGCACAAAGCCTAGGGGAAAAAACAAACAAACGTCACTAATAATGCTAAAAGAGCTCTGAAGGTACTGGAATCTTGGTCATTTTGAGGACTAGCTAGCTAGTCTATGAATATTTTAGAAAATATTTCTTAGCTGCGAAAACCACAAAATTTTTGTCTTATCATGACCTACTAGAAGCCTTGGAAAATGGCTAAGGTCAAGGCTATCTGGGAGTGCAGGGTGCTGTCATAGTACAGGTCAGATAGAGTAGTTTTCTGGACTCACTCTACACTTGGCTCCCAAGCCCTTCATAGGATGTGTAACTGGAACTCACTCGCTGTGCAGGCCAAAGGCATGAAAGTCTCCCAAGCTAGAGCCAGATGCTATTCCTATACAGACATTTTATAATGTGATCAAACAGTTGGATTTAGCTTTTGGAATGAGAAGCAGAAAAAATGTATATTCATGATGAAAAATGCAAGAGTCTTGGTTTTAGGAAGAGACAGGAAAGAACATGATGATAATATCACCTATATTTAAGTGCTACTATGTGCCAAATATGCAAGTCTTAAATTTAACTTTTGCAGCAATAATGCAGTAAATAATTACCCAGGTTTAGTTTCCTAAACTAAGAAAGTATAAAGTAAAATCAGTGGTTTAAAACATAGGCACTGGTATTGTGGCTCAGCGGTAGAGCGCTCGCCTAGCATGGGCAGGACCCGGGTTCGATCCTCAGCACCACATTAAAAAAATAAAGGCTCTGAAGACAAACTGCCTAGGTTTGAATCTGATTCATCATGTATTAACTATGTTACCTTGAGAAGGTCCTAACTTCTCTGTGCCCATTTTCTCATCAATAAAAATCATTAGGGCTAGTGGTAGAGCACTTGCCTAACATGGGCAAGGCCCAGGGTTCAATCCCCAGCAGTAGCAAAAACAAACCCAAAACACACTTATTTTAAAAGTAATGGTTCCAGGCTCTGATTAATAATTACCATTTTCCTATTTAAGGAACCAGCTTTCCTTGGAGATGTGGCTGACTGCAGATCCAGGACAGGAAATCTGTGAATGAGCCTGGAATATTGTACCAGAGCACATCAACTATCAGACTACCATGAGGAAAAACATGAGGGGGGCTACCATTAACTAGGGTAAATTAACTATTACAAAGGACAATTACGGACTGAAAAAATATGTATCTTTTACATATTGTAAAAGCTTCATTTGCAATAATAAGTCAAACTCATTGTATTTATGAAATAAACATTCTCACAACTAATAAAAAAAATCAAGCACTTTTGATTGCCTTAATTATGTGAAAAAGTTATACAAAAAGAATCCTAGGTAACAACAACAACAAAAAAATTTAACAGCAGTCAAAACCACCAGGGAAAAGTCTGATAGGAAACTTAAGGGATAGATCAGGCTGATAACTAATCACACTAAATTAATATCACAAAAACAGTGAACCAGAAATTGTTTTCATTCATGCAAAAAAAAAAAAAAAAATCAGGAAACAAAAAAGCAAACGTAAAACTGAATCTAAATTTTTGGAAAATAATCTCATATTTGGAGGCTTAGGCAGGAGGATTTCCAGTTGTAGGCCAGCCTGGGCAGCTTAGTAAGACTGTCTCAAAATAAAAATGGGCTGGGGATACTGCTCAGTTGTAGATCATTTGCCTTAAAAATACACAGAAAATATAGACACAAGAATTATGCAACATAAGAAATTCTATAGGACAGGTAGGTCCAGTTTATTCAACAGTAAAAGAAGTAAAAATGGGCAAGAGGGAAACCCATGAATTTCTAGAATGTAACATACATAACGTCATGGGCAGACTCAAACTAATGATTAAAAAAATTATTTACCTTAGGAAATGTGAACTCTAATGCTATTAAGAAATTATTAAGCTATGCTAGTGGCACACGACTCTAATTCCTCATTCCAGCTACCTTGGAGGCGAGGCTAGCCTCAGCCAACTTAACATCCTGTCTCAAAAGGGGAGAGGCTGCTTGGGATGGGAGGAATCATTCACTTTCATGCTGTGATAGGAAAGTCCCTTCCTCTAAAACTTTTAGAGACACATACCAAAGTAATTGAAAGCTGAAACAGGATGTAAGAAGTATGTATGGGAAGGCAGCATTCATAATCATTGAAGCTGGCTGACAAGTGCTAGGTCTTGGGAATTAGTAAATTCTCTCTACTTTTGCCTATCTTTGAAAAAATTTTAAAAATATGCCCCTCCCCTGTACCAGGGGTTGAACTCAGGGAAACAACCACATCCCCATTTTGAATTTTATTTACAGAAAGGGTCTCACTGAGTTGCTTAGCGCCTCGCCATTGTTGAGGCTGGCTTTGAACTCATAATCTTCCTGCAGGGATTACAGGTGTGTGCACCACCTTGCTTGGCTAAAAAAATCCCCCCCGCCCCACAAGTATAGTGCCTACCTTTATCTTCAAATTCCTTTACAACAGCATTCATCCTATCTTGATAGAAAGATTCTCCTCTCTCTATCAAGGAGATGTCCAATGCATCATAGATTTTATTAAATTCTAGGGGAGAAAATGCCACAAAGGAAAATGAATAAAAACAGGAACCATGAACCTTACAGCACGATAAAATTATTTGACACATACGTAAACAAGAAAACTAAATGTATGACACACATGGGTAAGACAATTGTTAAAATGCTAGGACTAGGGATGCAGCTCATTGGCAAATCAAATGTTTAGCAATGTGAAGCACAATCTGTAGCACTAGCCTTCCTGCCGCCCACAATAGATCATCAACATCAATCAACAGTGATTGGGACTACACATAATTTTTTTTCCTGTCTACATCCCACCCCCCCAATAAGAAACAAATATATCATTTCAAAAATTCATTTTTTTGTGTGTGTGGTACTGGGGATTAAACCAGGGGCCCTTACCACTGAACTACACCCCAAGTTCTTTTATTTTTTAATTTTGATATGGTCTTGCCATGTTGCCCAGGCTGGCCCTGAACCTGTAACTTCTACGGCCTCAGCATTCTCAGTAGCTGTGATTACAGGTATGGGCCACCACACCTGACCCTAAAAATTTATTCTTTTAAAAAATGTAAATAAAATATTTTTCTACTCAGCAAACATTTACTGAATTTTCTTATAATTCTTTTTAAATCTGTATTACATGTCTGATACCCATGTGTCAGTGACACAGCATTACCTACTATAGCATTATAAAACATTTTATTACCCAGTGCCTCTAAGCAGTCATTAGCCTTCTTAGAGACTATGGACTATTTTATCCATTTACTATTTTAGCAATCTTTAAAATTACTGTCAAGTGTGAAAACTTGAAATTGTCTTACAACTATAAATGAGTGGAGACCATGGAAACACTGGTGAAACACTCTACATTTTGGGCCTACACAATTCTGGATAAATCCACTCCACAGTGTTATACAGCTCTGGCATAACATTCTCTCTTTTTGGTGGTTCTGGGATCAAAATAGGGCACTATGCATGCTAGGTAAGTACTCTCTTATTGAATAATATCCCTGGTTCAGTTTTATATTCTAATGTTTGCATCTGCCTGTCTTCTTCTTAGTTACTTCAGAAACATATTTAAGAAAATATCTATTAGCTCATTCTCAAAAATTTATGAAGTGTCATTCAAGATCCATAGGGAAGACAGGCATGGTGGTATACACCTGAATCCCAGCAACTTTGGAGGCTGACAGAGCAGGATCTCAAGTTCATGGCTAGTCTCAGCAACTGAGACCCTGTCTCAAAATAAAAAGGGCTGGGAATGCAGCTCAGTAGTATAGTACCCCTGGGTTCAATGCCTAGAACAGTAAGGAAAAACACAGAAAAAGAAGCCATTTGAATAAAGACTGAAGGAAACTATATCATAGTACTTGAGGATGAAGGAATGAAGCTCAGAGACTCACCTTCACGGGACACATCACATATAAGCTTCCAAGCTTTTATAATATCTGGATTTTTACTCTGGAGAAGAACAACACATTGGTATGCTCGCTTCTTAAATTCCTCCTCAGTATCGAACCTCTTCTTAGACTCCTGTTTTTTAATAAAAGCATGGTGTATAAGAATCCAATCCTGTACTTCTAGAGAAAAAAATTATGCTTTTCTAAACACACCATGAAAAAGTGAAGATTTAGAACAAAGGAAAAAATGTTCTACCAAAAGTCAATTACATTATCGCAGGCACTAGGGCAATAGCTCTGTGGTAAAGTACTAGCATGCATGGGGCCCTATGGAAAGACCTCAGGTCTGTCCAAAGGAAATAGAATACTCTTACAGATTAAAATGACAAGCAGCTGTATTCTTTCAATATTTTCTTGAAAATACATAACTATCACTATAGTTTTTGTTCTACTTTCCCAATCCACAAAAGCCTTGTGTGTTCAAAGAGGTAGTGAACCCATAGGACTGAATTTTCTGTGCCTTAATCTCCACTTTGGATATGGTGATTTTTTTCAATTAAAAAGAAAATTGTTTTCATTGTTTCATTTTGGAAGCCAATACAAGCTTGCTGAAGGGGAAGGACAAAAATCAATCTCAAACTATTTTGGTGTATAATTCCAGATTTTTTTTTTTGTTTTTTTTTTTTTTTGCTAATATATACCTATGTTTCAAGAAACACTGAAAGTTACTTTTCCTTACTGCAGTTTATAAATTTTAGCAATAGATTACAAATAATTTCTTGTATTAACAGGTCTGCCTCATTGTATTAAAAAATGAGAACCCCAAATAATTTTATTGTAGCAGTTTCATATCAATAAACATCTTGCTTATTTTCATTAAAAAATACCAAAAGAAATGAACTCTACAAACATTTACTTTTCAACAAAGCAATCTTATTTTGGGGACTTTAGGGCAATACTGTAAAGTTTGTTACACCAATCCAACAAAGTAATGTGTAGTTATGTCAAAGCAATATACAAAAATGTACAATGTTAAATAAGCACAAAAATATGATAAATGATATAAATGTGTATGAATTAGTCAAGGAAATCAAAGAAAGGTGACCACTGTGGGTGTTTTAAAATTATGGATGATGTGTAAATCTGTCTTCTAAAAGCTTTCATATATACTTAGTATTTTTAAAATACTCAAAATGTTTTTAAAATATATTTTTTAGATGTTGATAGGCCTTTATTTTATTCATTTATTTATATGCAGTGCTGAGAATTGAACCCAATGCCTTATACATGGTAAGCAAGTGCTCTACCACTGAGCCACAACTCCAGCCCCTCAAAATGTTTTAAACATTTAAAATGGACTTTCATTAACAGCCCCCTGCACAGCTTGGTGGCGTGTGCTTATAATCCCATATATTTGGGAGTCTGAGGCAAAAGGATCCCAAATTTGAGTCCGAATTCAACTCAGAGAAAACCTGTCTTATAAAAAAACGCAGGGGGTGGTTGGAGGCTGGGGACATAGCTTAACGGTAGAGTGATGGTGAGCTCAATCCCCAGTATTGCAAAAAAACAAATGAACATATTCACTTAATAGATAATGTGCTATAATTTAGTTTTTAACAACACCAAAGAACAAAGATGATGTGTTAAGGGGTGAGCAGCTTTTTTCTATGCACAGAACCAAATGCAATGGATCCTGCGGCACTGTACAATTTTTATAAAAACAAAGTGCAGTGGCTGGCATGGGTGTGGATGCCTATGATCTTGGCTATTTAAGATGTTGAGGCAGCAGGATTTAAATTTTCCATAAGACTGGTCATCTGAACAAGACTCAAAATTAAAAAAAAAAAAAAAAAAAAAAAAAAAAAAAATTAAAATCCAGATAGGCATGTAGCTCAGTGATATAGTGCCCCTGTGTTAAGTCCCAAGAACTACAAAAACAGAACAAAGGATCCAGGAATCAAGTTTTTCAAGTAGGTGAACTCAGTCAAGCAGCTTTCATTTTTATCTGTGTGGTAAAATATTGTTATGGCTGGGCCAGCGTACGTACACGTCTATTCCACTTTACATGTTTATGTTTCTTGCATGTTTACATGTTAAGTAATTTGAGTTCAAGAGGGTCACTTCTGTATCGGTGAAACCATGACTTTCACTTAACCCCATTAAGCTCCAGTCGTTTCAAATATTATTTCGAACTTCCCAAGAAAAATGGATAATTATGACAAGTGACAGATACAAATATATCAGATAAATGGTATCAAACCTTATAAAAAGCCTGAAGATCCCCAATAGGAGGTGAGACTGTCAGATAATCTGGAAATTTATCCTGCAGGTGAGCAATGAGCATGCCAAACTGGGTCCCCCAATCTCCTACATGGTTTAACCTAATACCAATCAGAAAATATAAAATAATTTACAAAATGACAAAGATGTTTAAATAAGAACAAGTACATTCCATGAGAAACGATAACATTTAAGAGGTAGCACATGACATGTGGTAATATTGACTTGATTACTTCCTCAAGTGGACTGCAAACATCAAAAGCAAAGCCTTTATTGGTTACTTTTAACTTTGTAAACCTAGTCACAAGCTGAAGATAGCAGTCACCAAGATTTGCAGAATTCTTATCAGTGGACTGCAATCTGTTTAGTGAATTAGGACAATCATAGTTGAATCAATGTCGGTTATTCTCACAGTATTATAAAAATTTTAACTTTCAATGAATTGTTTAATGTAAGTTAGACCAATGGTTCCTAAATAACAATGGACAAAATTCTTCACTATCTAATCCCAAACCATCAGATCCACTCAAGTAGATGATTATGATAATGAGATACTCATTTATCATTGGTTTCCTTTATTTGTCTCATGGTAGCCAGAGTAATCTTTTTGTGTGTGTGTGTGGTGGGGGGGGGGCGCACCGGGCATTGAACTTGGGTGCACTTGACCACTGAGCCACATTCCCAGCCCTATTTTGTATTTTACTTAGAGACAAGGTCTCATTGAGTTGCCCTAGCACCTTGCTGTTGCTGAGGCTGGCTTTGAACTTGCAATCTTCCTGCCTCAGCCTCCTGAGCTGCTGGGATTACAGGTGTGTGCCACGGCACCCAGCCCAGAGTAATCTAATTAAACTCTGGTTGTTCTCCAATGGCTTCCCACTGTACTTAAATATCTGCAAGCCAACCTCAGCTCCCCAACAGCTCAGGAGGCTGAGACAGGAGGATTCCAAGTTCAAAGCCAGCCTCAGCAAAAGTGAGGCACTAAGCAACTCGGTGAGACATTGTCTCTAAATAAAATACAAAACAGGGCTAGGGATGTGGCTCAGTGGTCGAGTGTCCCCAGTTCAAACCCACATACCAAAAATAGAAATATCTGCAGAATGAGTGCATGGAGGAGGTTCATCCTAGTTTAACCCGGAGTCTTAAAAACTGTAACAAGTAAAAACAGTTCAAAGGAGATGTCCAGGATACATTAAAAAGCTTAATTGGTGATTGTAAAGCAGAATTAAGCTTTAGAAACGTTAATTTAATCAAAGGATTGTTTTCTCAACTATGATGTATCATTTTCTATAGAAATTTCCAGAGCTGGGGATATAGCTCAGTGGTAGGACACTCACTTTGCCTATCACGTGTGAGGATCTCGGTTCAATCCCCAACACTTGGTGGGGGGGGGGGGGGGGGGGAGAAAATTTGAAATTCCCAGGCAAAAACACATACCTTAACACATCATAGCCTGCAAATTCGAAGAGGCGGCTCGTACTCTCTCCTATGATAGTTGACCTAAGGTGGCCTACATGCATTTCTTTAGCTATATTGGGAGAGGAAAAGTCAACTATAACCTGAGATGTATGAGAAAAAGAAAAAAGGAGTATAAGCATTTTATTCTGTTAACAGACTAACATTTAATAATAAACTCAGACCTAAACATCAGTCTGGGTTATGATTCAACTACGCTAGACTTTCTGTTGAATCTACTTATATAGTTTTAACTGAAAAAGAATCAGAATTTATTTATATAAATTACTATTTTAGTATTGCCTGCATTTGTATCAGGTAGCTACTTTAAAAGCTTATGAAGTTTAAAAAAGAGAAGTTCAAAAAACTTAAGGCTAATTAGAAATACTACTTCACAATTACATTAAATAAGAGCAAGTACATTCCATTAGAAACAATAACATTTGTAATCAAATATTAATGATTAAGTGTCAATAAAAAAATGAAAGTCATTCCTAGTTATAGCACTCTTCATGAACTTCTAAGATATTATTACATCAACAGAAGACTGTACATATACCTTTTTTCTCTCTTCAAGGGGAGGTAGCTGAACTCCATTCACCAGAAGATTGGTCAACTGTTCTGATACAAAATCCTTTCTTAGATGGACATTAATAAAACCTAACAAACAGTGGAAGAAAAAATTTCAGATAGTCTCCCATCTTGAATGACTGGTCACTCCCAAGAATTTTTCCCAATTTCACTTATGTTGCCTTCAGAAAGTTCATCAGGCTTTGGTAAAACATTTCAGGATTCCAATATCACCTAATATTTTCACTAAAGCCCTCTTGTGATTTCTAGTCTCAGTATCTATTTCAAACCTTCACCCTCTCCTGAGAGCTTCCTACTTAATTCAGGACCTTTCCACCTTCAGCAGATAATCTGTTCATCTCTTGACAGAAAAGAGGATTTTTTTTTTTGATATTTTATTTTTAGCTGTAGTTGGACAAATACCTTTATTTTATTTATTTGTATGTGGTGCTAAGGATTGAACCCAGGGCCTTGCATGTGCTAGGTGAACACACAACTGCTGAGCCACAACCCCAGCCTAGAAAAGAGAATCTTTTGCCATTGTCTATTCTCTTACTGCCGATAAAAACTGAACCACAGAGAGAAAAAAACTCACCCAAGATCAGGCAGTTAGTAGTGAAGTCTAGACAAAAACTTCAGCATCTTAACTTGCAGCCAAGGTGCTTTCCCATCTTGTTCAGTGTATAAGTGTTCCTTTTTTTTCCCAGGTGGTGCTGGGACTGAACTTAGGGCCTCCCAAATGCTAACTAAGTGCTCTCTGGACCAGAGAGCATGCCCAGCCTCAATGTGTAAACTTTAACTGTTTTCCCTCTCTCGCTCTTTTTTCCCCCCCCAATTTCAGAAAGAATTTATCATCAATACAATTATTAGAAGGATAAATTTGTATCATACCAGGACCAGCAATTTCAACTTTTTCAATACATTCATTGTTCGGCAGGTGTCTAGTAATGTTTTCGGCAATTTCTCTTGGATTAACTTTCTGTTCCTTGGTTTTGAGCATCTATAATGCAATATAAAAAGTTACACAACAGGTTTTAGCAAATTACTTGGAAATGCATAAGAGACAAAACATGAGATGTACTTTGCAAAAAAACTCATCACATGCAGAAAGCATCAATAATGCTAAGAGAATAGAAGAGCAGCAAAACCACATGATCTCCACTTCAAAATAAGTTATATCTTCCTTAAAAAGGTCCAGATATGTGTGTATGTCTATAGTTATGAAGCCTGATGCTAGCATATTTATATTTCTGATGGTCAAGTCACGAAAGTGTGCAATATTCAGACTTGAGTAATAAATAGCACTCTCAGAAAAAGGTGTGCACTTGTTAGAGTAAGCGTTTCATATTCAACAACAACAACAAATACGGAAAGCCGAAAGTTACAAGAAGCCTGGTGTAATAAACCAGAGACACATTAGGTAATATAATTATTCAAAATAGGAAACTAGGTCAGGCTGGTGGCACATGCCTATAATCCCACTCAGGAGACTGTGGCAGGAAAATTCCAAGTTCAAGACCAGTTGGGACAACTTAGACCTTGTCTCAAAATTTTAAAAAGGGCTGTGGATGCAGTTCAGAGGTATAGAACTCTTGGGTTCAATCCCTAGTACTACAAAAACAAAGGAGGGGGAATTCTGTTTAAAAATATAACACATAAGCCTAAGTCAAAGATACCACCACTGTGCCAAATATTTGATGGAATGCTAGGTATTAATTGTCTTTCTTTTGGTAGTTGAGATCAAACCCAGGGGCAATTTACCACCGAGTTACATCCCAATCCTTTTCATTTTGAGACAGGGCCTCACTACGTTGTTGAGGGTCTTGCTAAGATGCTCAGGCTGGAGTTGAGCTTGTAATTCCTCCTGCCTCAGTCTGCCAAGTCACTGAGATTATAGGCCTGCCCCACCATGCTAGGCACCAGCAATTGGCTAACTTTATTAATTACTTTCAAATAGTCATTAAATATACTCAGCAATCCTGGATTAACAGGAAAAACCAGAGCAAAACAGTACCAAACACTGCTCCTTAATAATGACAATAAAAAAATAAAACTGAAAATTCAAATTTGTGCTTTTAATTTTTTTAAAGAACATTAGGAATATGTTCAACTTTTCTTTTGGAATTAGGGATTGAACCCAGGAGTGTTTAACTTCTGAGCCACATTCCCAGCCTTTTTAAAATTTGACAAAGGTCCTCACTAAGTTGCTGAGGCCAGCCACGAACTTGTGATCCTCCCGGGTTAGCCTCCTGAGCCGATGGGATTATAGGTGTGTGCCGCCATGCCCAGCTCAAGTTTTTCAAACTTTTAATGTGGGAAGTGTCTTTTTCGTTATAGATACAACAACCTGCTATGATTCACGTAAATGGTAATGACGACCATACCTAAAAGAATCAAATCACCCAGAGTGAGTCATAATAACACATCACCTGAGAAATGCCCATGGCACTATTACACTGATAGTCCCCAAACTTGGGCTGCTGACTTGGTGTTACTATCAGAGGAGGATTTTCCAGGTCTGGATATGCGGCCTTAATGGCACACCCAAAGACTTCTTGTAGGCGTCTATTGATGTTAATCATATTTTTAGTTGGTTTGTTCCTCTCTGCCTGAAGACTCTGCGGGAAAAGAATGGAAATGTATCAACAAAATATCATCATACAATTTCCCCAAATACTGTCAGGAACTTTCATATGTCTCCTACATGAGATCTGCTGAGACATGGAGTAGGACAAACCCATCCCAGGACACCCAAGACATGCTTAGACATGAGACCTTAGTTTTTACATTTGTTTTATCAGAAACTGGGAAGGACCTGGGGATGGGGGCATAGCTCAGTGGTACAGCAACTGCCTAACATGTGCAAGGCCTTGGTTCAATCTCTAGCATGACCTCTTCTTCCCCTGAAAAAAGAAAACTGGGAGGCAGAAAGGGCTGAATCTCAGCATCTCCAAAGCTCTGAGTAAATAGAAGTATAAAGCCAGTGCTGAATCACTTCACATCAAACACTGGAAGTGAAACTCACTGGACAAAAACTACACACGCAAAATATATTATTTCCATCAAAATGCTGATTTCTTCAAGGCATAAAAGGGAAAAAAATTTCATAAAATTCCACAAAAACAGGCAGTTTTGGGCTGGGGATGTGGCTCAAGCGGTAGCGCGCTCGCCTGGCATGCATGCGGCCCGGGTTCGATCCTCAGCACCACATACAAAGATGTTGTGTCCACCGATAAATAAAAAATAAAAGTATTAAAATTCTCTCTCTCTCTCTCTCTTTAAAAAAAAAAAATAAATAAATAAATGCTAGGACCTGAAATATAAGAGGTTATCAAAAAAAAAAAAAAAAAAAAGCAAGCTGGGTGTGGTAGTGCATACTTGTAAACCCAGCACCTTGGGATGCAGGCAGGAGGATTGTGAGTTCGAGGCCTGGACAATTTAGTGAAACCCTGTCTCAAAACAAAATAAAATAAAAAGGGTTGGGGGTGTAGCTTAGCAGTGGAGTTCTCCTGTGTTCAATCCTCAGTACTGAGGGAAAAAATAGTGAGTAACCTGGCATAGTGGTATGTGCCCATAGTCCCATCTACTAATGGGGCTGAAGCAGAAGGATGGAGTCCTGGAGTTCAATGCCAGCTTGGGCAACATATTGTGATCACATAGCCAAAAAAAAAAAAAAAAAAGGCAATGGGGATGGACCTCACAAATACAAACCTTGTTTGCCCACCATGTTTATGCAAGGCCCTGTGTTCAATCTCCAGCACCTGCCTCCCACACATGTGAATGAACACATAAAATACAAATGGAAACACTTACGTTAACCAAATTATCTACAGAGGTCAGGGCAAGACGGTAATCCCAATTACTCAGGAAGCTAAAGCAGGAGGATCACAAGTTCAAGTTCAAGGCTACTCTATATAATTTAGTCAGACCTTTCTCAATAAAAATAAAAGGGCTGGGGATGTAGAACACTTCCCTAGAAGAGAGGCCGTGAATTCAATCCGTAATATTATACACTGCACCTCTCTCTCTTTCACACACACACACACACCCATGCACAAAGTATGAAAGAGTAATGGTAACAGACTATAAGCTTTTATATAAAAACCTGAGCTAAGTGCTTTGTTATCTTACTCCATCTACACAACAACAATGAGTTTACTATTATCATTATTTATATGTGAACAAGAAATTAAATAATTTGTCAAAGATAAGAATAAACTGCAAAGCCAAGATTCAAATGGAGTACTGGAATGGAGAGTGTGAGTTCTACATACTCTCATCACCCTCTCTCTACCCTAAGAAGAAATTACACACACACACACACCAGGGATTGAACTCAGGAGCACTCAACCACTGAACACTCCTATTTTGGGTTTATTTAGAGACAGGGTCTCACTGAGTTGCAAAGCACCTTGCCATTCCTGAGCCTGGCTTTGAACTTGAGATCCTCCTACTTAGCTTCCCAAGCCTCTGGGATTACAGGCATGCATCACTACGCCTGGCAAAATATTTTTAAATTCACAAAAAGATCTGATTTTGAAATTTTGGTTGATCAATAGTTAACTACCCACTATGAAAGATCTTTAAAAAAAGAAAGACATGCTTTTCACAATCTAAAGATTTCCTATGGAAACCACTAAGTTATTTAGTTATGCTCTTAAGACCCCAAATCTACTATAATAAATGTAAATATTTTAAAAGATAGGGGTATTGGTATACATGCATATTCTAAAGGTGTGTACATACATAAAACATACATAATAACCACTGATTTCAGCAACCATGAAAATATCTGATTAAAATAAATGTAACACTTTGTTTCACATGTCCAAGTTTTTTCTCCTTCAAAATGGTAAACTCAATGAACGTAACAAATATCACATGCTAGGAACATTTCTTATAACTTGAAATGAACATTCTGAAAAACTTCATATTATGTAAAAATTACATCCTAAAATAAGAATTTTTGAGGAAATTAAGATTAAAAGCAGATTACTCAAAATCTATGTGATCCATCAATAGCACTATCATAACAATCTTAAACTCATCAGTGGGAAAGACACCCATAATAACTAGTAAATAAATACTACATATGAGACTTTATCTTAAAAAATGATACTGACAGCTCAATGGAAGCAGGCATGAGGAAAACCAAGGCTAGTGCTAAGTTAATGAGATAACAAGGATAAAGTGCCTCCCATCCATCCCATAAATGCTTCAAGGTACAGCATGTGGCCAAGTGAATCAGGCAGGGTGAATGGTCATCACACAGAGTACTGTATTCCTCTGTGGCTTGCTCTTTCCAGTTGTGTTGTTGTACCTTGTTTAGCTGATGTGAACCACGGCAAGCATTCTCCCATCTGCACATCAGTGCTAATTTGTTAGAGATGTGCATTAGAATACAGACTGCCTTTTGAATATTTTCCTTTACTTTAGCACACAATATTTAATTAAAAATATAAGAGAATTCAGTATAAATAAACGCAGAACAAATGATAAACACAGAAAGAATTTTTGTAGGAGAGGATTCCATGAAAAAGTAATATGTGATTTGAGAAGATTCAAGGACAAAGCTCTTTCAAGCACAGCAATAAAAGACCAAGGAATTGGGCAGGCAGAGTATAAAGTGAATAGGCACAATCCTCTTTGGGGAAAAAAAAAAAAGATGTAAAGCCCATGCAGCTGGTCTGAAACCAATACCCACATATAGGAAAACAATTACAGAATGAGGTCATACTCCATACTCTGGGATGTGTCATCAGGAAACGTGGAAAGCAGGCCAAAAACTTGAAACAAGCTTTTTTTAAACTGATAATCATTGTTAGGTTAGGAGGCCATTAAATAAACAGAACACAAGATTCATGGAAAAAAATATTTGAAATATTAAGTGGGAAAACCCCCAAATCATGTTGAAAACATATAAAAATTAAATTGTAAAAATACAACTCGGGGTAGAGAAGGTATGTGGGTATATTTTAAAATATCTCCTTTATGATACTGGCAGAGGCTTCAAAACCAAACATATTTTTATTAAAAACAAACAAAGAAAAACCACACAGGCATAAGCTGTTGAAAGAAACATCTCAACCATACTTAAATCTTTAAGCTACCTAAACATTTGTATGGTGAAACATTCTGAAGGGTCCTAGAAGGGTATGACCATACCAACTTCTTCATTATAAGCACCAAGTTCTAGCTTGGCTAATGCAGGGAAAAGCACAAGATTTCTATTTTCCCTTATCTGATTTCCATAGGGTACATTACAGAATCTTCAGTAATAAAAATCTTAAACACACACACAAAACAACAACAACAAAACACCCAGAGTACTCACCTTTCGAAGAATATTCAGTCGATACTTCAACTTTAAATTTTCTTCTCTCAACTGTTCCAAATTTGGAGAAGCTTCTAAATAGCCACAGTTTTTCAACCGGTCAATTTCAGCAGTTAGAGACTTAATCTCTTTTTCCTATAAAAGGAAGGGTAATTTTTCAGTCCAGTTTGATGGATGGTTTCCACAATCTAGTAAATTGGACCATAAACTTACTTCCTCATTTCCCTTCTACACAAGACAAGGCAGAGATGATGAGAATGGATTTTCTCTTTGACAAATTGTGATTTTCCCTTCTCTGAAACTCTTGCATATTATCCTTGATAAGATAAAACTAAGTGTGTACTTTAGGAGAACCAGGAATACTCAAGAATATTATGGTATAAGAGGAGTGCAATGGCTCACACCTGTAATCCTACCTATTCAGGACACTCAGGCAGGAAGAACACAAGTTCAAGGCCAGTCTGGGAAATTTAGCAAGACAAGACCCTGGCTCAAAATGAAAAATAAGGGCTGTGGATGCAGCTCAGTAGCAGAGTTCTTGTCTAAGTGTGCATGAGACCCTTGGTTCAATCCCAGTACCTCAAAAGGAAAGAATGGAATAAGCCCCATCCCTAGTTCCTTCTTCATCTCAACAAACCACCCTGTTAGAGTATTAGCTAACTTTCTGGCTGATCCACCTGCCTCTGTTTCTAAGTTTTATGACTTGATACTCTTAAACCCAAACACCTGCCCTGCAGCCACCCTGCCCTCAACTGGGGATCTGGTGCACTTTCCTGGTATCATTTGATTCGAAGCACTGCAAGACACCTTCGGTCAAATTCGAAATAGCTCATGTGTCACCTTTTATCCTTTCTGGGACTAAGTAATTTTCCCATTTTTGCTTGTATTTTCAGTGACTTGAGTCCTAGGCCAGGTTTTGTACATTAACTTTGTACATTAACTCCAAAAACTAAAGCAAAATTCTGAATTAAAAAAACTTCTAAGTTAACTGCAAAATCCAGGGGAAGAGTTCTCACCTGAAATTTCAGAAGAGATACTAAGGAAAGCTACACCCCCCCCCTCCAAAAAAAAATAATTGGCATAAATGAGCATACATTGTTCCAGGTGCTGGGCACTTCTAAGAAATTATCTTTATGAATCTTATCACAAACCAGTGAAGCAGCCCTATGTCCCCAAAGCAATAAACATATGGCTCAGAACAGCAAGGAGCTTATCCATTTCCCTGACCAACCTGTACTCTGTGATTGCTGAATCGGCACAAAGCAGTTCCTGTAATAGGAGAGAACGGGTAACGATTCTCTTATTGCCTCTTCCCACCTGGACATAAAAGCTAATAAAGCAGGACCTACTTTGGCTTTTATAACTTGTGACTCTTTTTTTTTTCCCCCTACGAATGCTGAAGGCAGAAAGCAAACCCCAGCTTATTAATATGAACCACGTAAGGACCCTCTCAGGAATCCTCTTGCTTGTTAGAGCACCCAGGCAGAGTCGCACAGCCGGATGCAGCCGGCCTGCCCCGCCCCGCGCGTGCCCTAAGGCGGCACAGGTGCGTGGGGTGGAGGGACCGCGGAGGTCCGGGAGTGCAAGGCCGGCCACGTCTCAGAATGTCACGGTCACACAAGCCTTGGAATGATTGGTCTTCGCCTCTCCCACCCCTTCCTTCTTCCACAGAAAACAGTCACCGGGGAAAGCATGTGCCTTGGCATTGCAGGCCAGGGATTCGGGAGTTGGACTCCTGCGTCAGAGACCCGAGACCCCGCCTCGCTGCCGCACCACCAGCGCCACTCCGGCAGGAGTCGGGGCCTGCTTCCTCCCCTCCGAGGTCCCAAGTTTACAGACCTGCTGCAGCAGCCGCGCCGAGCACCGAGCCACTAGAGCGTCCATCCTACCGTCAGCGCCTTTCAAGCCAAGTGGCCGGAAGCGGAAATAGCTAGCGGCGCCCGGAAGCGGAAACCCCTCCCCTAGTCCCCAGGGCTTGAGTTGTTCTAGGGCCGCCATCTCTGCTGCCCCCTGGCGGGACCCAGGCGATATTGCGAGCAGATGACAGCGTGGGGCTGGCCAGGCATTTGGGGGCTAGGGCAGAGGATTCTAGGGGAGTCCGACCCAAGCTGCTCTGTGCTTGGGCTGTCTCGATCATAGGTACTTATGTAGACCCTCTGTCTCTCAATGGCCTCATTTTGCTCCTCTACGAAGTGGGCACAGAATTAATAAACCCATCCATCCATTCACTGAACATTTATTGTGCATATTACTGTGTCTGATGCTCTTCCTGGCTCTGCGGATATAGAGAAAACAAGAAGACTTCGCCCTCGTGGGAACTACATGTTAGAGTGGAGAGTTAGTAAAGAAAGTGACAAGCCCAGTTTTTAATTGGCAGGAAAGTAATGTGATGGACTGATTTGGGTCAGAGAAAGCCTCTCTGAGCAGGTGCTTTTGACTTAAAATCTTTTAAATATATTTTCTCAGCTTTATTGAGATATAATTGACAACCAAAATTGTGTATACTAACGGTATGCAGCATGAGTTTTGAAACTTGTATACACTGTGAAATGATGACCACTGTCAAGCTGGCTAACATACCTCACTTCACCTAGTTATCATCGTGTGTTGCGAACATTTAAAATCTAGTCTCTTAGGACATTTCAGTATTGTTTAGAGTCACCATGCTAACGCCTCAGGGCTGGGGCAGGAGGATCACTTGAGACCAGGAGTTTGACCTAGCCTGGGCAACATAGTGAGATCTCATCTCAATGAAATCACCACGTTAAACATTAGATCTCCAGAATTTATTCATCCTGCTAAACTACAAGTCTATATCCTTTGCCCAACATCTCTGGTTTCCCCACCACAGCCCCTGATAATCAGCATGCTACCTTCTGCTTCTGTTAGTTTGACTTTTTAGAGTCCCACATAAAGTGAGATCAGTCAGCATTTGTCCTTCTTGCCTGGCTTATTTTACTTTGCAAAATATCCTTTCGTTTATCCATGTTGTTCCATATGACAGGGTTTTTTTTCCTTCCTTCCTTCCTTCCTTCCTGTACTGGGGATTGAATCCAGGGTTGCTCTACCATTGATTGACATTCCAAGTCCTTTTTACTTTTTTTTTTTTTTTTAAATTTTATATAGGGTCTTGCTGCATTTCTGAGGCTGGCCTTGGACTTGCAGTCCTCCTGCCTCCGCCTTCTCACCAAGTTGCTGGGATTACAGGCATGTGCCACCGTGCCCAGCAGGATTTCTTATTTATTTATTTTGTAGACCTTTTTATGGAGCTTCCTTTGTTTCGTTCTCAAGAATTCCTCTTCAGGAAAAAAAAAAATTTTCTTGAAGTGATCCTTGATGGGTTCCTATTAATTCACACTCAGGGCAGTGGAGGGTGACTTTCCCGTGGAAGAGTAGATGCAAAAAAGATAATTGGGAAGCCGGCACATCAATTTTAAAATGAACTACACAAAAATTCAGGATTTGGAGATGGAATCCCCTAGTACCCAGGGACCCTTAGAATGTCTTTCTATGGTGCATCCAGCCCCTTTGGAAGACCCTTCGTTTACAGCAGTGCTTGTTATAGAGCATTGATCAAGAACTTTAAAAAAAAAATGTTTTTATTTGTGCATCATAATTGTACATAATAGTGGGGTTTATTTAGACATATTCGTAAATGCATATGACATAGTTTGCCCCATTTCGGTCCCCAAAGAACTGTTTTTTTAACTGGCTGAAGAGGACCTTTCTGGGCAGTGAAGGCAGCAAATTCAAATGGCCAGAGGCAGGAGCTTAGTCTACTCAAAAATAGAATGGAGGGCGAGAGATGGAGAATGTGATGGAGAGATGACAAAAAAGTGAGACCATACAGGAATTTATTGGTTAAGGAAGAGGCTTTTAATTTTGATTTTATTCAGAATGGGGACCATGAGGGGGTTTGGATGGGAAGGTGTTATGGGCTAAGTGGTATTTCCTGCAAATTCCTGTGTGAAAATTCCAACCCCCAGTACCTCAGCATGTGACTCTATTAAAGACAGGATCTTTAAAGAGGTCATTAAGGTAAAATAGGTTCATGAGGCCGAGTCCTAATCCAAAATAGCTGGTGTCCTTGCAAGAAGCTGGGATATGGAAACAGAACACACAGACCACGGAAGTCGTGGAAGATAGACATCTCCAGGCCAAGGAGAAACCATTCTTGCCTACTGCCATTTTGATCTCTGACTTCTCCCCTGGGGGGGGGGGGGCGGACTGTGAGAAAATACATTCTTACAGTTTAAGCCACCCTCTTTGTGCTACTTTGTTACAGCAGCTCAAACAAACTAGAGGAGATTTCCAAAGCATCCAGGTGGGGATGATGTACTGAAGTGGTAGCCGGGGAGAAATGGATGACTTCATAATATATTTTGGACGTCACATTGGCAACTTACAGTTGGGCTGAGAATCCAAAAGGAAGAGATGGGTTATGAGATACAGTCCCTGCCCACCAGGAGCTGACAGTCTTGCAGGGGTTGGTGGTGGGTGGGATGGCCTGGCTGGGGGGTGCCCCGGGGGGAAGGATTTCTAGAGATGGTGTTTGGGATGTATATGGGATGGGGAGGGGCATGCCAGGTGGAGAGAGGCCTTGTGGCCAGGCAGAAGGACAGGGCTCCCTCTGGCCTTCTGGGTTTGCACTTGCAGAGAAGGGGTCTTGGGGATGGAGTGTTGGCAGTGGCACCAACACTACTCCTGGAGTTCTATAGTAGGACTACGGTGCACACTGATCTCTGTCGTCTCTGTCTTGTCAGTAATGGAGGTGGCTGAGGCTTGGAGACTGGCCAACCAGAGGCTGGGCTTGGAACGAGGTGGGGGGGCTGCTGTCACAGGAGCCTTTGGTGCCTCTTGGCATTTCCAACCGCACCAGTAATTCTTGAGAGTGTGCATGGGAAAGGGAGAGACCGTGGGAGTTTCTAGATAAGGGGGATGCCTTGGGAAAAGGTGGATTCCACACTACAACTTGATACATTGTTTTAGGAGACACATTGGTGCATCTTGGGGACAAGGGCAGAGAGATTACACAGAAGACACAGGACTAATTAACCCAGGGCATGTGCACCTAGGGGGAACAGATCAGGTGGGGTGGGGCTGGTGGGAATAGGAAACACTGTCTCATATACAGCCGAGCTAGCCTCCTGTGTTGGCCCAGCCAGGTGGTTCTCAGAGGCCTCAGACGGAAGGAGCTGGGAGACAGTCCAATACACTGCCTCAGCCCTACTCCTCTTTCCTTGGTTACCCAGAGCTCAGCTTACTTCCAGCACCGATAGCTCCTGGGCCTCAGTTTTCCTCCTCCATGAACTGAGAAGACTGTGCTAGGCGGCCACCTGGAATCCTTCCAGATGTAGGAACTCAGCCTTTTCCAGATGTTTCCATTATCACCATTCCTTTCTGCCATCTAATAGTACACTTTTCCTTAAATTGATTACCTTAAATTTTACTTCTCCTCCTCCTAAGCAATAATATCTATGAAAATAAGCATATGGTTATAAGAACCTTTACCCTCAGCCTACGAGTGGCATCTGTGCTCCACTTTGGGAACACACTGCATCTCGCCATTGGTCATCACCACAGCCAGCCGAGGTGGCCGAAGCGCACATTGTGTTGTTACTGAGCAGAATGGAAATAGAACTTTGGTTGTATTTCCATACACAGAGTAATTGAGGATCCGCAATGGCTAGGGACTGCACTGGTCCTGGGGCTGCAGTAGTGAGGAAAACATATACGGGGCGGCCCTTGCAGCTCCAACATCCTAATAAGCAGACAAAACCAGAGAGTCAGATACATACACATGGGTGGTGAACGCTAGGGAGCCTAGCTATGTGCTTGTTCTCTCTGACCAGCTTCATGTATTGGCTTCCAGTACTTACTGTACTCTCCTCACTGCAGGTATTCAATCCCAAGTGCCCTGGGAGAAGCCATCATATGTTGGAGGCCAAACGTGAAGATGTGCTATTCCTAGAAGCATCTAGAACATAACTTCCCCACCAGACCCTAACTTAGTTCCTAGTCTCTACAGTTTGTTACCTTCTTGAAGACAGGTGTGATATCTTGCTCAAAATCTTGCAGGTATAGAAGGGTCAGGCTGAACACAGAACTCAGGATTTGCGGGTTCCAAAGTCCCATCTTTTCCTGCTCCTCCAAGCAGTGGAGATGGCACGCAGCTGAGAGCACTTTATAGTTTCACATGGAGCCCTGAGGGCACATTTTAAAAATGCATGCAAGCCAGGCATGGTGGCACACGCCCGTAATCCCAGCTACTTGGGAGGCTAAAGCAGGAGGATCACAAGTTCAAGGCCAGCCTGGGCAATTTAGTGAGACTCTGTTTCAAAATGGAATGTTAAAAAGCCTGGGGTGTAGTTCAGTGGTGGAGCAGTTGCCTAGCATGTGTGAGGCCCTGGGTTCATTCAATACCCACTACTGGGGGAAAAAAAGGGTGAAGTAATTTATCTACAGATACATTCATACAGGTGTGAAAGGATGTATGGGTAAAAGGAGGCAAAGGACATTGTTTGAAAAAGCAAGTGATTATCTACAACCTAAGTGCCCTTTGATTAACTTATAGCTCATCTATTCAGCAGACTGTTGTTATTAAAAAAGATGAGGAGAGTTCCTGATATTGAGAAAATGAGTGTTTATTATAGTTTTTAGGTGAACCCCCCCCCCCCACACACACACATCTGAAATTATATATGCATGGCCTCTTTGGAAGGATGTGGAAGAAACTGGCAATATAGGATGGCTTCAGGGAGGGACCTAGATGGGTGGAGACAGAAGGGTGAAGTGGACTTGCCCCTATCCTGATGTGTCTTAGAAAACATGAGTTTAATCCTTTTTCTGTCACTTACCAACACTGTGGGGCAGGTAATTTAACCTTTTTGAGCCAGTTTCCTCAACTGTAAAACAGGGATGATTGTAATAGCACCTACCTATTATAAGTATAAAGGAATTAAAAATAGGTAAACTTGATCTGAAAGTACAGTGTCTAGGTCTGTAGTGAGTGGAAAGATTTGCTACTACGGCTTTTGTTAATCATTGGGATTTGCTATAGCATGCATTAGTGCTTAAAATAATAAAACTGGCCAGATCCCAGTAACTTGGTAGGCTGAGGCAGGAAGACTGCAAATTCGAGGCCAGCCTCAGTAACTTAGGGAGCTCCTGTCTCAAAATAAAAAAAAAAAAATGAAAAGGTGGCTGGGGGTGTGTCTCAATGATGAAGCACCCCTGGCTTCAATCCCCAGTACTTAATAATAATAAACTAATTGTTACAAGAATTGATTGATTTCTGAGTAATCTAACTAAATTCAAAGGATCTAAACGTTGTGGTTGTAATTGTCCAATCACCACCTCCTGTTTATGCTGGAGGGTTACGCATGTTTGGGGGCAAGGATTCTGTGCGAAGCTGGATCCAAGGGACTGGCACCTGCCAAGAACAGCCTTCAGTCCCCCAATTGCCCTTACAACCTTGGTGGCTTCCTGAATAGTAATGACAGAGGTTAGAGACCGAACCTTCAGGCAGACTCTTCATCTCATTTGTTTGATTCATTTTGCCATCTTTATCAAGGCCCCTCTGAAAACAAGGCATCCAAGTCCCCGTGGTAAGTGCTTGCATTCTGGAGTCAGGACGGTGAGGAAGGATGTTCCCAGTCACTGCGCACCATGCCCTGGAGTAGACAAGCCAGGTTCTAGAACAGGAAGCTGAGACTAGGGTGCCCAAGGTGGAGAGGGCTCCCCCTAGGGGTGAGGTCTGAGCTGAGATCTGATGGGTGGAGATGGGCGGGCGTGTGAGAATGGTGGAGAAGAGCAGACAGAAGGAACTGGAACTGCAAGCCTCCAAAGGGAAGGAGGCAGAGGAAGGCCAGCACGGCGTCTTTTTATGTTGCCCAGGCTGGTCTCAAACTCAAGGGCTCAAGCAGTCATCCAGCTTCATCCTCCTGAATGGAGGGACAACAGGCACGTGTCTCCATGTCCGGCACCTAGAAGAATCCATCAGCCTTCTCGGGAGGCAGGAAGCACAAAGACTATCAGGGTGAATATCACAAAGGATCCATAGTTCAAAAGGCAAACCACTGGCACCCAGATGCAATGAGGTTTGCAGAGTGTCCTTTTGCAGTGTCCTGACTTCCTCCCTGAGCACACAGAGAACAACAAGATTCCATAATTTTCAAAATCAGAAGTTCTAAGTTCCTACAATGAAGGCTTCATGTGACGTGGCAATCCACCATGGAGCAGAGACTGCAGCTGGAACAGAATGGAGATTTTGCTAGAAGTCAGGATTTGTATCCTGGTGTCTGGCCATTTATTATCTGTGTCACCTTAAGCAGCTCAACCTTGACATTTCTGGGCTTGTTTCCTGAAGGTTCTGGAGAAGATTCATGCGCGATTCCAAGTAGATGTTTTTTTTTTTTTCTTTATCCTTTAATTTCTCTCTTTGCAAACAACCTAAAGTGTTGGTGACTTGCCAGGGAACCGTCTATAGATTTCAACACCATGGCTCAAAGGAGACCTTCTGACTTCCACAGAGGTGGTCTGGCTCCTCCATTCAACGATAAGACACACTTCTGGTGGCAGAAGCGGTTCCACGTAGCTTTTCCCACACACCAGGAAGGTGTTTGAGCTCTGCTTCCCTGATGTAGAGGGGGTGGGAGGGGCTGACCGTGGTTGGGAGGGCCGAACATGGAAGAAGGTACAACTGAGAGGCAATTTTATCTCATGACCTTGAATGTTTTGGTCAGGTTCTCTTGACTCAGCTCACCAAAAGGACTACAGATAGTGCAAGGAGCTGCTATCAGTGGATTCAGCCCATTCCCCAGGATGCCTCCACTCCAACCCACCTCTGCCCCTGCTTCTCTCTGCAGGTTGGCCTCCCTCTCTAATCCTGTTTGCCCCATGAAGCTGGAACCATGACCAGATGTAGCTTAATGAGTCACAGAAAAGCATGAGACACAATCCTTATGCTCCATGACCTACTACAATTAACTTAGGGATGATGTTGGTAGTCATATGTGGAAACAATGACATCAACCTTTAACATGTGGGATAGAATTCCATGGAAGGAGAGTAAATACATCAAAGCCTAATGTGTTTTGAGCTATGAAGCCATGGGGAAGAAGGAAGCCCAGGTTGGTGGTGATAAACTGGATACTACCCAGGGAGACCTTCTGTCTTAGTTTATTTTCTGTTGCTATAACAAAATACCTGAGACTGGATACTTGATAAAGAAAAGAGTTTTTAGTTAGCTTGCAGTCCTGGATGTTCAAGAGCAGGTGGCACCATGATGGTGGGAACATGTGTGGGAGCTTGTGTGAGGGGCAAGTGGTGCACTCAGAAGAGTGTTCGGGGAAGGTGCCAGGCTCCTTTGACAACGACCCATTCTCAGGAATGAATTCAGTCCACGAGATGAGCACTCATCCCCTCTGAGGCCCCAGGGCCCTGGCCTCGTTACCTTTCACAAGGCAAAACTATGTCTTAAAGGTTCCACCACCTCAACACTGCACACTGGGAGACAAACATCTCCCAGAGGACACATTCAGACCACATTCAAACCGCAGTTCCTATCTATTGAAAGCCCTTGAAGCCACATGGGTAAGAAAGTGATTCCATGTCCGTGGAGGTGCAGTATATGTAAGAAACAGCCAGGCAAGGAGCCGGGAGAGAGGGGAAGAGCCTCAGCGGCAGGTGAAGGGGGCTCCTCTCCCCCCGTAGGCCCCCAGCATCCCCCCTTCCTGGAGAAGCCGTGCACATCGGCATTCCTGGTGGGACTCACCAGCAGAAGGCCAGCCTCGCCTTTTCAGCTCCATCTCTGTCTGGGATTCATTCAATTTATATTAGTGGGTCCCTCAAAACTGCACCTTAGGGTTGGGTGCATCTCAATGGTACAGCACTTGCCTCGTATGTGCAAGGCTCTGGCTTTAATCCCTAGCACCACCAAAAAACCCAACCAACCAACAGAACCAAAAACAAAACCCTGTGCTCTGTGTAGGACTCGCAGTGGGGGTTGGGATGTAGTTTGAGATGTAAAGCACTTGCCCAACACACATGAGGCCTTGGGGTCCATCTCTAACCACCCCCCGCCAACACATGCTCAAAAGAGAATACGTGTAAAATGCTGGTGTGTGGGCCCATGCCAGTGTGACTGAGGGTGGTTCTGTGGGTCCAGAGAGGGATCCAAGAGTCTTCATTTAAATTTTTTTTTTTTTTTGAGACTAGTTCTTGCAATGTTGCCCAGGTTGGCCGCAAGCTTCTGGGCTCAAGCCATCCTCCTGTCTCAGGCGCCTGAGCAGCTGGGGCTGTAGGCATGTACCATGGTGCCTGCTGAGAGTCGGCACCATTTCTTCTTTTTACAGTGTTGGAAATTGAACCCAGGGCCTTGCATATGCTGGGCAAGGGCACTATCACTGAGCACCAAGAGCCTCCATTTTTACCCGGCTACCCACGTGCTTCTGATCTGGCTTGGCGCAACATACTTCTAGAGAAGCTGCTCAGGATGACATCAGGGAGAGCAAGGGGGACGAGAGTCTGTAGTGGTTGCTGTTTGTCTGTCCACAGCTGATTTCTGACTCACTGCAGTCGCTTCTGGAAAGTGGAGCCCTGTGAACATGAGGGCCCACGAGGGCATTCCTGATGTGACTCCCCCAGAGAACGCTGGCCTGGCTTCTTGCACAATACCACCCGTGCACTCCAGGACCCACAGCACTGAATCTGGGGGTGATGTGGATTAACACTCGCAGGAAGAAGCTGCAAAGTTACCTCTCAAGGTGGGGGGTGGGACTCCACAGGAGAGAGCAGGCATAGAGAACATTGCCCTCTCGATCGGGAATTTTAATCTAATGAGCACATAAGCAGAGTGGGCAAAAGAAGAAAAAAAAATCCCCTTCCTCCCCCAGACTGGGGATGAGAGAGGAGGAAATGAGAAGAAAGAGAGAGTCCAAAATCAGGGAAACACAGATGGGAGGGATGGCAGAGAAAAAGCAAGAGGGAGGAGATTCTTCTCAAAGGCCACTTTATTGATGGAGACACAACTGGATGGAGTTCTCCGCAGCCCTCCCTCACTCCCATCAGTGGCTTCACGGGGCATCTGAGAGCAGTGTGGCCCATCGCCAGCCCGGGCTGGATGCTCGGCCAGCTCTGCGCTGCCCACCGCAGTCAGGCGGCCACATAAAACACGTCACAGCTCATGAAGATTCATGGATGCACCTCTCAATCCCCAAAATGGTGTCTTTGCATTTTTTTTTAAATATTATACAAAATATGTTAACTAGGAAAGGTTAGCTGTGCTGTGTCATCTGTAGGACGTCCTTTCAGGATTATCGTCCCTCAAACATGACTTTTTATTGCAGGAAAACCTCTAAAAGGTGTGACTGTACAAAAAAAGGAAAAAAAAAATCTAGATTTTTAGGAAGAGCAGTAACTTAACACTGCTTTAGTTCATTTAAATTTTCTTTCCCAAAAATACATTCCTAAATATACAAACTATACAATCTTGTCATTTTTAATGCTGGTTTTTTTTTGTATTTTTTTTTAATAATAACAATAAAACCCAAACTAAAAAAATCGGTTCATCTTCAAACCAACAAGAGCTAGAGGACTTGTGACTCAGTACCTTCATATAACACCACATAAATAACTTTAGCCACAGTCAACATTCACAGCGTGGTCAGAGGGACAAAGGGAATACTTTTCTGGTGATTAGACATCATCTGCGGAGAGAGCTGGGATGTTCATCCGAGGCCGGGTGAAAAACGCCATCTTCTCCCTGTAAAGAGGCATCCCTTAGGGCGGGGCTTGGGGTCTCTTGAGAGATGTTCGGTCCAGGATCATTCTTTCTCTTTGGTGCCTCGTGCCTGTTAGCACCCACACTACCACTGGGCTACACCTGCATCTTCGGGGGGGGGGGGGCTGCCCTAGATGTTGTAGGATGTTTAGCAACGTCCTTGGCCTCTAACCATGAGTTATCAGTAGCCTTCCAGGGTTCCAGGTGGGATAATCAAAAATGTGTGGATAATGGGCATGGTGGTGCACACCCGTAGTTCCACCTACTCTGCAGGCTGAGCTGGGAGGACTCTTTGAGCCCACAGAGTTTGAGACTAGCCTGCATAACATAGTGATATCCTGTCTCAAAAAAAAAAGGACACTGCCAAATCAAATGTCCCTTGTAGGGAGCGGAGGGGCTATAAAATCATCCCTGAATGCTTGGGTGCAGTGGTGCACCTGGCTCAGGAGGCTGAGGCCAGAGGATCGTGAGTTCAAAGCCAGCTTCAGCAACTTAGCAAGGCCCTCAGCAACTCAAGGAGACCCTGTCTCTTAAATAAAAAGGGTTGGGGATGTAGCTCAGTAGTTAAGTGCCCCTGGTACCAAAATAAATAAATAAATAAATAAAAATCCCTGGTTGCAAACCACTGCTTTAGGGGACACTTTTGTATGACCAACCATACAAATCAGAGGCATCTCCGAGTTTGAAAGGGCACTTGGACCTGGGCTCAGTGATACACACCTATAATTCCAGCTACCTGAGGGGCACATATTACGAGTCTAGCCTGACCCAACTCCATGAGACCCCGTCTCAATGTAAAGTAGGGAAAAGGGCTGGGGATGCAGGTCAGGAGTAGAGCACTCAGGTAGCACGTATGAGGTCCCAAGTCCAATGCCCCATACGGCAAAGAAAAAGGTCTTAGGGTGACTTCCAGCATTTCTTTGTTTCAGATTCTCCATTTGTTAAAAATTTGAGAGACACCCAAACATAGTTAAATAAATTATAGAATATTTTAGATATTTATATTCCACAAAGGGATCTCTTTAGTACATACACAAATACATGTGCTTTGTCTGGAAAAGACAACAGAAGTCGAAACCCAAGGTCCTTTGTGGGTAGAAAGCCCAAGCCAAATGTCATTTAGGGGCTCCTCTGATATGCCTGAGTCCAGTGTGGCCAGAAAGTGGATCCCTGAGATCCTGGCAGGCAGCAGGCAGGCAGCAGGCAGGGCAGGGAGGCCCTGCGGGGTGGGCAGCTACGCCCCCCAGGCTGACTCATCATTCAGCCAATCCCGGGCAATCACCAGTGATGGAAACGCTGGGAGGGGGGGGCCTGGAGCAGGTGGCTCGTTCATGAACAAGAGGATCTAGCGAATTAGCTGGAGTTGTGTGGGGACAGATAAAGACAGGCGGGGGACGAGTACCGAGAAGCCCAGACAGGCAGCGACGCTTGACAGAGGATGAACATCTGTCACAGCACGCCCTACAGCTCTGCTAGAGACCCATGCAGGGGACTAGTGCAGCGAGGCCGGGGAAGGAGGCCAGGGCTGGTGAGGGCCGCTGACTTACCTGAATGACTGTACTTCTGGGGGCTCCTTACAGCTTTGGCCGCGCAGCCTGTGCACATCCTTCGCGGCCGCCCTCATCATCTTGTCTGTCTGCAGCTCACCCTTGTGCTCTGTGCGGTCCATCTGGGGGGTGAAGCAAGCAAGGCCTTGAGGTAGTGGAGGCCTCCTGGCCTCTAGAAATGTGTGCTGCCTCATCTAATCCTCAGGCCACCCCGGGGGGTAAATTTTGTAATTCCTTCTATTTACCAACCAGGAAACTGAGGCTTAGGCATGTCAAGAAATTTCTTTAACATCAAATAAGTGAAACAAGGTGAAAACCCGATTCCAAGTCATGCTGTCATGCATAAGTGCTGTAGGTCCTTTATGACCCTTTTACTGATATAAACCTACGTGAGGGCATTTGAGAAAGAGGCCATGGAGAGCAACACACTCTCCTCATGTCATACCCTTGAAAACATGGCACAAAGAGTTTTGGTCAAGGAAGCCATCATTTAAATGGGTTGTTAGAAGAAGTAATAGATGTACTGTTTTTTCTATTTGAAAGCACAAGTTTTCTTAGATTGTGTTTTCTTAAGGCAGGGCATATATGTGCCTGTTTTCTCATCTGTTTTTGCTATGACTACCAGGAAGCTCAAAGGTAACAGTAACTACAATTAGGTTACATTAGGTTTGGGATATATTTACTTCCTTCTCCTCCTTAAAGCTTTCTAACTTTATATTCCCGTCCCCCATGCTCTTCTTACAACCCCATTTATAAATATATTATAATATATTACTAATAGGGAAGAAACAAACATTTTTGAGTTGCCAGTCAGTTTGAAGCTCTTGGACTAGTCCAGATGGAAGAAGTACAGCATCATCTTACTGCCCTAAGATATCACTGCTTGTACCGAGAGCTAGGATTTTGGCTGATGGCCGGTGAGATGATCCAGGTAGACCCCATTTGTCTGGCTGTGTGAAGAGGGAAGCAGCAAGGTCTTTCTTGCTGTGGTGGCAAGCAGAGAGAGTAGCAGGTATTATTTATTATAAGCAAGTCAAATATGGTCTCTGTATATTGGTCCTATCCTGTTTATTTCTTCATGATAGTCTGGAATCTGCTGGCCTAGAAGTCTGGTGGTGCCCAACTCAAGTTCTCACCTAATTATTTTACATACAGCTCAAGTAAGCAAGCAGGTCTTTTAGCCACTTGGAACCTTCCTGCTTTGCAAGACCTGCGAAACCGAAGGGAACATCTGCTAAACATGGATGAGATGAGTCCAGAGCTCTGAGAGATCCTGAATGGCTCCTGCACTTTGGAATTCTCTGACTCCCAGACTGTTCATCGTGTTGTTGAGGGGACATCATCTAGATGTGTAAGTCTCCTACTCATTGGGGGTTTCCTTGCACTGTCCCACCGGGTAGCAGTCCGCAGCGCCTTTGGAATTCTCAGGCTATGAGGGGCTTTGCCTGCATGTAAAACCTGCCGAGAGCGCAGCCCACATAAAATCCACTGTGTGCTACTGCCGCCCTTTGATTCTTTTTCCACAATCAACTGGAAATTCCTTTCACTCACTACAGCAGGAAACCCCCTCACCCAGGAGGGAACTCTAGGGCATCTTGTCAGCCCAGAGCCCGGCAGATCAGCTCTCATCTCCGTAGCGGGGTGTGGGGCAGTGGGGCTGCTCGCTGGGACTGCCTGCCTGGGCAGCCATGGTCAGGGTCCCAGCTTTACCATGTTGAAGCGCATGTCGGGCTTGGATTAGGTTCCGGATGTGCATGAGCAAGGAGGTCAGGCAAGGGAACGCATCAGTCCTAAGGACTCACACAAACGAGTCAGCCCCCCAACATGCCTCGTGGCCGCCTCAGTAGTGGGCAAAAGGATACCTGGGTCCCTTTGCGGATGGGAATGAAGGGTTCTTGGACCTAATGGACCTTGAGCGGGTGTCTTGGGACCCCTGGAGACGGCACTCACCCTCTTCTCTAGCATCCTCAGCAGCAGGCGGAAGCGCTCGTCCTCGCGCAGCCACTGTGGCAGCTCCTTCTCCCCGTGGCTCTTGGCTTGCTCCAGCCGCTCCTTGAGCTCCCGCAGCACCGAAATCTCCTGAGTCAGTTGGCTGTGCCAGGTTCGCGTTGCCTGCAGGTCCAGCTCAAGGTCCAGCGAGGTGCGGATCAGGCGCTCGGTGCGCAGGGATTTCCCAGAGGAAGGCTGTGGGGTGGTGGGTGTTACCAGTTACCAGCTGGCTCCCCCCCCAGCGAGGCGCGTGGCGCTCCCCCAGAACCCCAGATCCCCTCCCTTGTCCTCCTTTGGAGCCCTGATAGATGCTCCGGCTATGCGGCTTATGCTTATTGGGCATCTACTGTGTCCCTGGCACCAAGTTTGGGGATTTATGTCCGTTGTCCCATCTCATCTTCACAACCCAACTCTTTTTTTTTTTTTTTTTTAAATATTTATTTTTTTTTTAGTTTTTGGCGGACACAACATCTTTGTATGTGGTGCTGAGGATCGAACCCAGGCTGCATGCATGCCAGGCGAGCGCGCTACCGCTTGAGCCACATCCCCAGCCCACAACCCAACTCTTAGGATCGGCACTACAGATGAGGCTCAAGGTGGTTAAATCACAGAGCTGAAGTCAAGCTGAGCCTGTCCCCTGCGGTGATCGCAGGCCCCACCCACTCACTGTACAATGAGTCACTTCAAGCCTCAACATTTATACCTGGCTAATGGATGCTGGCCCCTGTCCTGTTCTGCAGTGGTTTCCTCCATGCAGGCCTGATCCCCTGGAGCAGAAGTCGGGTCTTCCCACCTGTATGCCTCTATCTATGGCCCTCTAGTGTTTCTTCAGTCCTGGGTTCATCCCCAGGGCCCTCCTCTTTCCTTAAGGCTTTCCTCCTCTGCCACATCCAGTCTATCTGGTTTGTGGGCATACCAGGGACAGGGATGTCACCTGAACCTGGTCAATCAGGATCTCAGTGCAGGGGTGAGTATGCTGTCTAAGCCCAGCCAATAATAATCACTGCTGGCACTTTGCTCAACCTCTTGGAACAAAGGCAACTTCTTTACACAGAGGGTTGCAAAGGCAGCAAGATATACCTGGAACTGATATAACATGGTCATCTTTACCATCATATGGGGTGATCCTGCTTAAGAATTGAGCTATCTGGTAGGAGCAGTGATAATTCAGGGGAAATGAAGTCTGACGACATTGTTTCAATTGCTGGATTAATCCAAGCCTGAAGCTAGATTCGTGGCACAGATTTTCCTTTCTTTCTTTCTTTCTCTTTTTTTGTTTTTGTTTTTTGTGGCACTGGGGATGGAACCCAGAGCCCTGCATGTTCTAGGCAAGCCTCAACCACTAAGACACTTCCCCAGTGTTACTGTTTGGTTCTTAAATGTCCCCTAAAGTCCCATAGGCTGAAGGGTTGGTCACCAGCCTGTGCTGCTATTGGGAGATGACAGAACCTTCCAGAGGTGGGCTGAGTGGAAGGACCTGAGGTCGCTGGCAGTGTGCCCTTCAGGGGGATACGGAGACCCCAGCCCTTCCCTACCTCTCCCTTTTGCTTCTGGGCTGCCATGAGGTAAGCAGCCTTCTCTGCCACACGTCCCTGCATGATGTACTGTGCTGTCACAGGTCCAAAAGCAACAGGGCCAAGTGACCATGGGTTGAAACCTCTGAAAGTGTAACCCCAAATAAACCTTTCCTATTTTCAAGCTAAAAGTCCAGCTATTTTGTCCCAGCAGCAGAAACCTAACTAAGATACCCAGCCTGGACTTTTCCATTAAATGGGACAGTAAATTCCCTCGTTTGTTTTTAAGGTGCATTAGAGTTGGGTTCTTTCGCCATCTGTATGCAGAAGATCTTGATTAACACAATCATCAATTCTCCCTCCATCAAAACTAAAGAATTACTAAATGGCTGTAAGAGGCAGAATCCTCAGATGGCTCCCAGTATTTCCAACCTTAATATACTTGCCCTATATAATCTCTTTCCCTTCAGCGTGGATGTGATGGGATATGTCACTGGGTGACTAATCAGTTGACTTTGAGTTAATCAAAAGGCAGATTATCCCTGATGGGCCTGACCTTATCAGGTGAGCCCTTAAAAGATGGATTGAGCTCTTCCTGGCTGGGTGACTCTGCTGGCCTTGAAGAAGTGATGCATGTTACAGAGAGGGTCACATGGCAAAGACCTAAGAGTGACTTCCAGGAATTGAGAGGGGGCCTGTGGACTGCAGCTAGTAGGGAAACAAGGAACTGATTCTGCCAACAACTTGAAGGAGCTTGAAAGCAGCCCTTTCCCTGGTCAAATCTCCAGATCAGGATGCAATCAACACCTACACTTCAGCCTGCTGAGACCCTGAGCAGAGGACTCAGCTAACTTGTGGCCCAACTCCTGACCCACAGAAACTGAGGTCATAAATATGTATTATTTTAGGCTGGTAAGTTTGTGGTAACTTGTTATATATAGCCTTACAAAATAGACACAATGACCAGTAAAGGGGTTTGAGATATGGTATAAGAAACACTAACTAGAAGACCTCTCCTCACCTTGCAGGGCTGACAAGCAGTTTCAGGAACATAAATTAGCTCCATGCAGAGGTTCTAGAATGCTTCTCTAGGGTGAACATTATCTGGTCTGTGCTTATAAGTGAGGGGGGGCCAAAGGAGCCCGGCTGAGTGATCTATGCGGCTCAAGTTCTCAGAGCAGCTGTTGTGCTTTGCTATCACCAATGTCCAGTCTTGCCTGGTTGGGCTGCCACAGAGGCACAGTTCAGGCAGCAAGGAGAAGCATGGACCCAAGACCTGAGCCCAGCCTCTGGACTCTGCTGTTCTTATGGGCTCAGACCCACCATTGGGGAGCCCCTGAGTGGGCCATCCCCTGGCTAAGGGCAGGATCTGTAGGGCCTGCCTGGAAGGGAGTGGTAGGAGCAGGGGGTCAGGTAGGAGTTGCGCAGCAATGTTTCTGCAGGAAGGGCTGGATCCCTCACACAGCTGAAAATGTCATTCCCAGTCTAATGACTTAGATTGACGGTGAGTGTGGGCTTGGAATCTTCATAGTGAACAGGATCTGCAACAGCAGATCCACTGGGTGGAAAGGTAGCCTGTCACCTGAGGCCACATCCACAGTGCCACCCTGCCTTTCTCTCACACCTTCTCTGACTGCTTTCCCTCTTCTGCCCTCTCTGCTGCCTCTGTAGACTTTCTGGGGACAGGGAGAAAGGTGGCACTAGGCAATGAAAGGACCACATTTTTGCGTGTGCAGTGCTGGGGACGGAGCCTAGGGCCTCATGCATGTTAGGCCAGTGCTGTGCCAGAGTCACAGCCCAGCCCCGGACCCACTCCTGTTTCTGGCTGTCCACTGGCAGGCCTGCAGGAGAGGTAGAGGGCCTTCCGGGCCTCAGGGTGAGGTCTGCTCTCCTCTCTGGCTCTTTCTTTAATCTCTTTCTGACCTTCGGGCTCCTGGGTTTCTTCTGGTTCTGCAAACGCACCAGACAGAGGTGCTTCCCAGCCATGTTGAAAGCCTAAGGAGGAGCATCTCCTGCAGTCCTGTGGTCAGAGTCCTAAGAAGGGGTCCCTCCTTTTCTGAATGCCACCCCCTAATCTTTCAGCCCAGTTGCACTGGGGCCTCTTCCCTGTTCCCACCTGATTCCAGGAGGTGCTGAGCATGATTCCATCAGACCAGGTGACCATGACATCTGGGTTGGTTCCTAGTGACTTTGATTTCCACCCAGGTGGTCAAGCACACATACCCCTGGTCTCACCCATCTGTCCCAATCATAAGGCTATGGTCACCCTTGGGCTCTTTCTCCAGTGCTACACAGGCCTCATTGCTCCCAAACTTCCATTTGCAAATGCCACCACCCTGTGAGGACAATGCCCTTCAAGCCAGTGGCCAAGGAGAAATGGCCACTCAAGAGGGCACGTGTGGGCAGGATGCAGGCCTTCTGGAAATAAAGGCGGAGTGGACACACAAACAGCTTCTGGTGGCTCTTACCCGCTTCATCCTGACGCTGCGCCGCTCCAGGGAGTTTCGCACAAAAGGTGGCTTTTTGGAGAGAGTGGAGCTGTCACTGTCGCTCCGATTCAGCTGCCAGAGAAAAGGGAAGTCAAGCATGGTCAGAGCACACTCTGGAAGGAGTGCTGGGGCCTGCAGGGATGTTCGGTCGTCCACTCTGCCCCATCCTCCCTCTCCTCGTGCAAACACCCCGTTGTCTATTCTGAGCTCGCTGTGGCCTCCCTTTTCTTTATTTGCAAACCAGCACCCCACAAACACTCACTAGGGATGTTCGGTCATCCACTCTGCCCCATCCTCCCTCTCCTCGTGCAAACACCCCGTTGTCTATTCTGAGCTCGCTGTGGCCTCCCTTTTCTTTATTTGCAAACCAGCACCCCACAAACACTCACTGAGCATGTCTGCATGACGCTTGCTGCTCTCTGCATGACGCAGAATGAGAGAGTCCTGCGACAGCCACTGTGATGGGAGCACCACACTTTACAAACAAGGGCACAGACTGTGCCTCAGATTGGTGAGCTGACGAACACCCAGCAGGGTTTGACAACATCAGCGTCGCCGTAGGACATCCTGTCCCCTTGACTTGTGACACAAAGGGCTATTTGCATCACCTCTTCCCTGTCAGCCACAGAACCCATCTTAGCTGGCTCAAATAGAGCCACTATCAATGCTGACATCTGAAGGCTGGGGGTGTAGCTCAGTCTGAGTGCTTGCCTAGCATGCTGCAGGCCTTGGGTTCCACCCCCAGCACTGCAAACCAACTCCCCACAAACACAAATAAAAAGCCCAGCTCCAAGGCAAAGCCTGGGGTCTGTATCTGTGGAGTGGTAGGCAGACAGGGGCTGGAAGGGTTAAGCTGATCATAATTCTCCTCCTGCAGGATCCCCCAGTGCCTTAGTCACTTCCACTCCCACACAGGGCTCGGATTCTCATTCATGGTCAGAAACCAGGTGTCTGGTCCAGAAGGGATGCTTTTCTACTGAGGGTGTCATCCCCCCTCCCAAGAACCAGAGAGGACTGTTGACAGGAGGTGAGAGCAGGTGGGGCTCCTTTCCCAAGCTGTTTCCACAGTCGCCAGGGCTGGCCCAGGCCAGGCTACTGCACCTATCTGTCTGTCTGTCTGGCAGCTGTCAGTTCTCGGTGGCAGGCCTCTCTAGAGTAGCCTCTGGTGTTTTCATATTTGTGGTTATTGATTATTACTAATGATAGTGGCATTAATAGTCCTGCTGAGTTGATGAACATCGCAACTTCAAGGACGCAACTGGTGAAACCGGTATTGTGCCAGACAGAGCCTCAACCACAACCAGAAACAGGATGGCAGATGCTAACACCGATGATGGCCACTTGGATAAGCACCTACCAAGCACCAGGTGCTTCACCTACAGTTCCACTTAATCCTCAAACTAAGCCAATGATGGTCCAGGAGAGAAAGATGCTTTTACAGGTCACAAGCCAGAGCTCAAGGCCTACTGGAAATGCCAGGGTCATGCCACTTCTGGCCCCAGCTGCATGTAGGACTCAGGAATGAAACCAGTGTGCAGATGGAAGGAGATGGTCTCAACAGCTGGGGTAGATTCACAGGGATGGAATGGCTGCGTGCGGTTCCAGAAGGGGACTATATCCCACACTAGGCAAGTCGAACACAGCATTGGAAGAATATATGTCATACCACCAGAAATGGGTGTCAGATAATTGACCCTTCAGTTGTGACTGCTGATGTTTCAAGGATCGTGTTGTAAAAGAGAGGGGAAAGCTACATTAAATTCTTGAACTTTGCTTTCTCTTATTTCCAGATTTCTTTTTCTGGGCACTGGGGATTGAACCCAGGGATACTCTACCACTGAGCTACATCCTCAGTCCTTTTAATTTTTTATTTTGAGACAGGACCTTGCCTGCTTGCTTCAGACCTCACTAAGTTGCTGAGGCTGGCTTTGAATTTACGATCCTCTTGCCTCAGCCTCCTGAGTCACTGGGATTATAGGCGTCCACCACCATGCATAGCTATTACCAGATATTTTAATGCCGTTCATCTCATACATGGCTGAGGATATCACTGCCTCGTTATTACTTCCATTTACAGCTAGGGAAACTGAAGTAGAGAGAGGGACAGTAATTTGAAGTCACAGGGAGCCTGTTCAGGGATGAGAATTTTGGAGGGACTGGATCCACTGGTCAAAGTGGGTCAACCAGCAAATGGGAAAGTACAGCTGATAAACACCTGGGTGTCGTAGAGACCTGTAATCCACTATCCCTATCCTAGGGGACTTCAAAGTTAGGTGTGACCCCAAGCCAGGGAACCTAACCATGGGACATAGGACATGCTGAGGAGCCAAGAAAGAAACCACCCAGGAGGCAACACTTATTGTACAAAGGTGTGACATGGGCTAGGAGAAGGGGCTGCTCACAACTGGAAGCCCCTCAGGCGGTGGCTCTGGGTGATAGAAAGCCTACAGGTTCTGGGCTTTGTACTCAGCACCTGTGTGCCCTGGACCAAAGTACTTTGACATCTATTAAATGAGGTGGACACAACAGGCCTTGCAGGGAGATTTGTAAGATTAGTTTTTTTTTTTTTTTGCAGGGGAAGGAGAGGTGTTGTCGATGAGCATTTGAAATCCCATTCTGTGGGTGGGCAAATCCACCTCATGATTCTCAGTGGGAAACAGCACTCTCCCCAAGCCCCAAGCCTTGCTTTCATAGCTTCCCTTCCACTGAGAAGGAGGACAGGACTAAGCTGTCACCTGGATGCACCCTACCTTAAGTCCTGAATCACAGCCTGGGTCGCTGGACCCAATTCTCTGTTATTGTGCCCTTCAAATTTAAACAAGGTCCTCTATCCCGCTACACACAGCATGCTTGTCAGTATCTCAGGGAAAGGCCATTAGTGAGGAGCAGTGGCAGTGGCAATAGCAGCAACTAGAGGTGGCCAGTGGGGACAGAAAACTGGGGAGGCTTCAGCACAGCAGTCCCCCCCACCTTGGGGATCTATTCCAAGACCCATCATGGATGCCTGAAAGTCACGGGTAGTACTAAGCCCTATATAGACAACATCTTTCTTACACCTACATACCTGTGATAAGAGTTCATGTATAAATTAAGCACAACAAGACATTAACAATAATTTACTGTAAGATTTAGCAATCTCAGAATACAACAATCTTCCTTTCCTTATTAAGAAGGGAATGTTCACCTTTTCACCGAAGGAAGCAGTTCACAGCTTTCCTTCGTCCATTCTTAATGGCCAGCAACACTGCTCTTGCATTTTAGGGCCATTATGAAGTCAAATAAGGGTTTCTTAAACATAAACACTGCAGTAGCTGACAGTTGAACTGGTAACAGAGATGGCTACTAAGAGACTCATGGGAGAGGGTAGTGTATACAGCATGGATACGCTGGAAAGGGCTGATTCTTGTCCCAACTGGAATAGAGTAGGGTGGCTTGAGATTTCATCATGCTGCTCTGAATCATATGCAATTTAAAAACGTATAAGTTACCTCTGGAGCTTTCTATGTAAAGTTTTCAGACTGAGGCTGATTGTGAATAAGTGAAACTACAAAAAGCAAAACTGCAGATAAGGGAGGACTAATGTATTGAATTCCAGAGGCAGCAGTAAGACTGGCTGGGCCACGTCCTGCAGCGCATTGTATTATCCTCCCCTGGTTGGCTTCATGGAATACTTTTACCTGTGGTCTAGTCTGCCTTGTTCCTACCTGACTTCTCAGGCTGGTTATATAGCCTCGCATTACATATGTGAACTACCTAATTTCAAAAAATTTCCCCTACATATTCTGCTCAGTCTGTTGCCTTGGTGGTAGGAAGTGACGTGCTGTCAGTCAGAGACTAGAAAGCATGGAGCTGGTGGTGCCGTGGAGGTAGGTGGGGGCACCTCCCTAACACTGTCTGTTGGGAGTTTGTCGATGCTCATTTTGTGTATGCAAAACAGAGGGTGAACTTGCTACCTGTTGTTCCTGGGGAGATGTACTCCATGCCTAAAGAGTTTGAAGATAAATGACAGGAAAATACGCAGGATGTTGTAGCCTGCGATTTCTTGTACCCTTCAGTAAGATTCAGCAGCAAAGAAGGAAAAATATACGGCATTGCCAAGAAAGGCCCCTTATGGCACGTGGTCCATGCTGACTGGGAATCTCTTAACTCGCAGGCTTGCATTCTGGCACAGATCATAAACCACAAAAGGGCTTAGCCAAGTACCGGATAGTTACAGATGCATAATAAAAGAGAGCAGAGGTTCTTGTTATTCGAGGATGCCAATCTGGGAAAAGGGACACTTAAACCCATTTAAACAGGAATTTGACAGTACAAATTGGTGGGGTAAGAAATGGAAAGTCCAGTGGTCTATTTTCAGAATATAGTGTTTCATCTTAGATGTAAAATTACTGAGAGAAAATCAGCCAAGGAGGAAATAGAACAAATGGTTACCAGCACTTAACACCTGAGTGTGACAGATTCACAGTCCCTTGACAACCAGGAGGAAGGGGGAGGGGGCCTGCCTGACCAAACAGAGATAAACTCCATATGTGCCCAAATGCACTCAGTCCCACAAAGGCCTTCCTGCCACGGGAGAACAAAGGGAGGTGAGGACAATTCAAGGTGTATTTCTTTAAATAACCCAATAAGAGACAGTAAAACTAGGTGACATTAGGGAAGACTGTGGGCCCCATTTACTCAGCCAATGAGGACCTGGGGAGGTACCACGTGTTTAGGGGTAAAATGCTGACTGTGACATTGCTGGGGGTTGTCTGCTCGCCCCCAGAGGCCTGATCTTACAAGACCTTTGTCTCTCAGTCCAGGCTTTGGGTTTGGACAGGTGAGTGAGCCTCTCACAGAAAGTGAGCTTTTAGTTAGAAAAGATAAACACGTTGCAAAAGTTATTCCATTTTCTATCTCCTGTTTAATAAAACAACAACTGCATTCTAATCCTGCTGAAAAAGAAGGAGGCCAACTTCTTTGGGTGTGATTCTTTTTCTGATGAGTGACATTTTTCCTTCCCATTTGATTTCCACTGCACGTTTATAATGGTGGTAATTTTGCAAAGAGCCCAGGGTCTTATCTGATCTTAGCAAATGGTCTCAGGAGAGGGAAGGGCAGGGTGTGAACAAGGAGGAAGTAAGTTGTTGGGAATTATAATAATAACGTGGATCAAATGCAGATGACTGAGCCTTGCACATTCTTTAGCTAAAATGATCCTATGAGGAAGAGGGAGACCCCATCCATATGAATCACTGACAGCAAGTCAGATGGGGTTTTTGTTACAGGAGCTGGTGTGTGTTGTGTGGTATACAACGGAAAACTAGTGACATCTTGCAGCAATCCCAAACCAAAGTTGCTTGCATGCTTATGCTAGCAAAAGTCCCTTTCAACGTATTTACATGGAGAGCATCAAATAGACAGGAAGCAATCAGATAAACACCCCTCCCGTGGGAAATGACAAGAAAGACCTCCAGGCTAGACTGATTCCTCTGGCCGGACCCCTTTCAGGTTTCAGATCTTGGCTGTTGGGCGCCTGGTTTGGCCACTCGGATTCCTAACTTCTGGCATTTAATAACTATTTCTCTTTCCATTACTTTTTGTTGCTTGGGAAACCCTCATGTTTCAAAAATATACACAAAAGAAAAAGGAAGAATATTTAATCACTGACCATGAGTAAATACTGTGGATATTTTTGTATAGACTTTCTAGTTTTTTTTTCTGTTCGTACTATTTATTATTATTATTATTTTTTTTTTTGAGAGAGAGAGAGAGAAAATTTTTTTAATATTTATTTTTTAGTTTTCAGTGGATACAACATCTTTATTTTATTTTTATGTGATGCTGAGGATTGAACCCAGCGCCCTGCGCATGCCAGGCAAGCACGTTACCGCATTAGCCACATCCCCAGCCCAATTTATTATTGTTTTTTAAAATGTTTTGGTGCGGGCTGGGGATGTGGCTCAAGCGGTAGCACGCTCGCCTGGCATGTGTGCGGCTCGGGTTCAATCCTCAGCACCACATACAAACAAAGATGTTGTGTCCGCCAATAACTAACTAAATAAATAAATATTAAAAAATTCTAAAATAAATAAATATATAAAATGTTTTGGTGGTATTGTATTGGAGATTGATCCCAGGGGTGCTCTACCACTGTACCACATTTCTTGTCTTCCCCCCCATACCAGGAAAGTCTTTACTCTCTTTTATTTCTGAAGGCTCTTTTTATTTTGAGACGGGGTCTTGCTACATTGCCAAGGCTGGCCTCCAGCTTGAGATCCTCCTGCCCCAGTCTCCCGAGCTGCCGGGATTATAGGCGCACACCACTGTGCCTGGCTCCTCTACTTTTAAACTTAACTAAAGCTAAATCATCCTGTGCCTATTGCTTGTCATTGGCTTGTTTCATAATGTCATTTTCTTGTGCCACTAAATAATCCCATCAATCAATCAAGCAAGCAAGCAAAAGATCAACCCTATGAAGTGGGTCTGTGAACCTGACAAAACCAAGGCTTCGAGGAGCCCCCCAGCTGGAGGCTACCTGACAACGTGAGGATCCAGATTGGCATCCAGAGCTGGGTGAGGGTCTTAGCTACCCAAGGGAAGGAGGAAGGTGCCCAAGGCTAGCTTACCCGGCACACGTACTGGCTCTGGGGCCCTGGGGAGAAGGTCTTGGAGCGGATGATGGTGCTTCCCCGAAGAAATGGCCCTGGCGATGGGGTGCCCACACGCCGGTCCTTGGGCCGCACCACTGTGGGGGATGGGGCCACCGTGTCCGTGTTGGTCTCTTTGTCCACCTGAGGAAGAAGTCGCAGGCTTGAGGACACCATGTCCACTGAGTGTCGGCTACCCACCCCGAGTCTACCCAGCCACTCTCCACCTGACCTGTGCCTCTTTGCCGTGGGCCCACAGGCACAGCAGGGTCAATCAGCCCAGTCCTGCCAGAGCGGTGCCCAAGGCTGGAGGTGCCCATTCTCATTCTTCCACCCGTGGCTGGGGGGCTAGCGGGAACCCCCAAATAAACTCACATGGTGAGGTACCTCGGGCACCAGCATCCTGGGCCTCACGTCCTCATGACCTATGTACCCCCACATTTTGACAAAGACATTCCCCAGCTCTCCACTGCCCTGGTCCAGAACCACAGATTTTTTTTTGAATTATAGAGGCCACTGCCAAGTCTCCTTTTTAAAACAAAGCCAGTGGGCTTTCTGCTGTCCACACACAGCAATCCCAGGTAAAAGAAAAGCAAGCAAAAAGAAAAGCAAAAGCACTTAAGCTCAGGAACTCTGTTAGCCTGAAGGGCGCCGTGGTGTGATTTTGAGAAAGGTTCCCTGTCTGGCTGGAGAAAATGTAAAGGGGAGCTGGAAGGGGGGCTCAGCTTCTGCTCCAGCCACTTGTTCAGGTGCCTTTGGAGCACATCACACCTGTAGCTCTACCCTGGGGGTCCTGTTCAAATGCAGTGGGTGCTGTAGCTGCAGGTTGGAGATCTCTATGGAAAGAGAATCCTGCTACAACACTCCAGTGCCGCCAGAAAGCAGGAGGCAAAGGAATGTGGCTGGACTCCCTTTTCTCGTTGCCCTTTGGCCCCACCGAAATGAAGACATCTATTCTTTGGAAGCCTCTGAAACTATCTGCAGATTGGTATTACTGCATCCATCTTAAAGTCGGGAAACAGAGGCCTGAAAGGGATGAAATCACCTGCCCCAGATGACAGAGGCAGGGAGTGACAAGGCCAGGGTTTGAACCGAGACCATGTGACTGTAAAGCTTGAGGTGCATCCAGAGAAACAGAGGAGCCACAGAGAGCAGAAGAAAACAGACAGCCTCTCCTGGTTTACTGTCACCTAAATGACCTCAAGTCCCTGGGGCAAGGGATGCTCCTTAACAATTTACTGCAGGTGGCCTGTTCTGGTAGCCTGTCCCCTGATGCTAGACGATGAGACCTTGCCCCAACCTTTTCTGATTGCCAGGGCTCAAAGGCTCTTCCTACCTTCAATGCCGGGTGATCATCTGGGGAGGCTTTCTCTGCAAAAAAATCTTCTTCTCCCTCCGCTTCCTCCCCCTCTTCGTCCTCCTCCTCCTCAGCCACAGCCTCATTCTCGCAGGTCTCCTCCTCGTACCTCCTGCAATGACAAGACACTGTGGTTATTATCCCAGAAGCCATGCCACTCACCTGCATCCAGGGGAAGTGCATCAGGAAAAAACTCCCAGGCTTTTTCATCATTGAGAGTACATTATTTTCAAAATCCCCAATTTAGGGCTGGGGATGTAGCTCAGTGGTAAACACCTATCTTGCATGCCTGGGTCCTGGGTTGGATGCCCAGCGCTACAAGAATACAAAACATCCAACTGCAGTGAGGTGTGATTTATATATATCAGCAAAATGCATTTTCAGTGTACAGCTATCAAGTTTTGATCAGTGTACTCACTTGTGTAACCACCACCACACTCAAGATCTACAACATTCCATTGCTTTAAAAAATTCCTTTGCATCTTTCCCAATCTTCCCCCACCCCTGAGCAACCACTGATCAGCTTCTTATCATTATAGATTAGATTCTTATACAGTTCCATGTAAGTGGAATCAGTATGTATTTACTTGTCTCTGGCCTCTTCTGTCAGTATAGCGTTTTGGAAGTTCCCCCAGTTCCTACAGGCATCGGTAGTTATTTTTGTTGATGTGTAATATTCCCCTGAGTGGATATGTTGCAATTTGTTTAGTTTTCCATCAGTTGACCCACACTTGGATTCCTTTTTGTTCTTAGCCATTATGAATAAAGCTTGTAAGACCATTCACATACATGAATTGTGGGCCGATACAGGTTTTAATTTCTCCTGGATATTATATGAATGGGCTGGAGCAGTTGAGGTGAAATGCTGCAGTTCTGGAGGCTGAAGCCCAAGATCAAGGTGTCGGCAGGTCTGGTTTCCTCGGAGGACCCCGTCTTTGGTTTGCAGAGGACCACCTTCTTGCTGGGTCCTTACTTGCTCTTTCTTCTGTGCTCACACGTCCCTGGTGTTTGTGTGTACAAATTTCCTCTTCTTATAAAGACACCCGCCAGACTGGATTAGGCCTCACCCTCACTTTAAAAGCATCCTGTCACCTAGTTGCTTCTTCAAAGGCCCTGTCTGCAAATACAGCCACTGCCTGATGTGCTGGAGGTTAAGGTTCAGTGAATGAATGTGGGGAACTTGGTGCAGCCCATGACACATACATAATCAAGAGCAGATTGACCGGGTCATCCCGTGAATATAAGTTTATCCTTTATAAAACCGAAAGTGACTCTTCAAAGTAATTTTCTCGTTTTATACTCCCACCAGCAATAAAATGAGAATTCTGGCTCCTCATTAACACTTGGTCCGTCTGTCTGTCCTTCTGTCCTTCCTTCCTTCCCTCCTTCCTCTCTCCCTCCTGTGTTGGGGATTGAGCCTAAGATCTCCAGCGTAGCAGGCAAGAACTATACCACTGAGCTGCATCCCAAACCCTTGTTGGTCCTTGAATTTAGTCATCTACTACACCTGGGTTATAGGAGATCATTCTATATTATGCACATGAATCCTTTGTCAGGTATTTTTATTGTAAAATATTTTCTCTAGGCCTGCGGCTTGCCTGTTCATTTTTTTTTTAGATGGTATCTTCCAAAGAGCAGAAGTTTCTAATTAGGATGAAGTCCAATTTATTCATTTTCCTTTTACAGTGCTTTTTATGTCCAGAGAAATCTCTGCCTTCTCTGACATGGGGAAGAATTTCCTATAGTCTTCTTTTAGAAGTTTCACAGTCTCAGTTTTCACTCAGGACCCATTTGTGTTATTTTTTGAACACGAGGTGAGATATGTGTCCGAGTTAACTTCTTCCCCACGGGGCTTCCTGTGCAGCACGACTGGCTCAAGAGAATCTTCTTGGCGACATCCTTTACAGCCGTCCTCTGCCCTTGGACTCCTGGGTGGGAAAGATTTAGTGTGACAAATGGATTTCCAGTGTTACACAGTCATCTATCTTGGGCCTCATCTTGACTTCTCAAACACGTACAAACCTGCCAGGCTTCTGAGCAGCATGACATGGGCTTGCCACGCTGAGCCCACAGAATTCTAGCCAGAAGCGGAGAATTCGACGAGGAGCTGGCTCATCAAGGCTGAGGGCGAACCTCAGATGTCCCTGAGGATTTCCCAACAGGGAGAAGGGATCCTGGGTCTCTACCACCAACCCTGCCATGCAGACACCTGGGACCTCAGCTGGGGATTCTGGCCACAGAGGGACCTGTCCTTCCCTTCTTGGCCCCAGCAGCTCCTCCATCTTCTCGTGAAGAAGACATGGAGCCTGGGAATCCATGGAAGCCCCTCTAAGAAAGAATGCTGCATCCAGGGGAAGTGCATCAGGAAAAAGGTCAGCAGCAGAACTCGGTGCTTTTGGTGCTATGCTTCATGGTTCAACAGCGTTGGGAGAGCTCAATGCACTTCACAGACTCAAAAAGCGAGGGGCACAGACCCTCAGGTTCCATGTGCCAGCAAGGGCGCTCAGTGGTAGCATCAAGTTCCCAGGGGGATTTGTCCAAGCCCATTGAGGCTCGACCACAATGGCAGTCTCTTCCATTTAACTGAATCTGATCTAAACATTCCAGGTCAGGGGGAAAAGCCCACTCCATCTCAACGGCAAAGAGAAAAATTATTAAAATACACAACATCTTTTCACCCATTGCCATGGCAAAAAAAAAAAAAAATCTGATAATATCAAGTGCTGGTGAAGGTAGAGGAGACAGGCAGATCACGGGGCGAGCATAAAGGAGAGGAGGGAATGTATACTAGGAACGAGGGCTAGCGGCGTCTTTTAAAATAAAAAGTATACATATGCTTTATTTTTATTTATTTATTTTTGCAGTACTGGGGATTAATCCCAAAGGAGCTTTCTTTACCACTGAGCTATATTCCCAGGCCTTTTTTTCTTTTTTCTTTTGAGACAAAGTCTCAACTAAGTTGCTGAGGTTGGCCTAGAACTTGCGATCCTCCTGCCTCAGCTTCCTGAGTCACTGGGGTTACAAGTGTGTGCCACTGCACTCAGCAGAAGTGTACATAATGTTGACTGGGCATGGTGGCACATGCTTGTAATCCCAGTGGCTTGGGAGGCTGAGGCAGGAGGATCATAAGTTCAAAGCTAGCCTCAGCAACTTAGGGAGGCCCTAGCACCTAGGTGAGTCCCTCTTTCAAAATAAGAATTTTTTTTAAAAAGGCTGGGGATGCAGCTCAGTGGTTAAGCACCCCTGGTTCAATTCCTGGTACCAAGAAAAAGGACTCATAATGTTGATTTAAGTATAGTAGTTCAATTAAATCGACCATCTGAAAGGGGGCAAGTTAAGGAAACTCTCAATCACTGCTATGGGAACATTTTCTGTACTAACAGAGACATTTGGGAACTACTCTACCACGGCTACTATTGAAATATAAAACACGCATGCGCTGGGGCTCAGAAACACCACTTCATATCTGCCCTAGACAGGAACACACAAGTTCCTGAGAAGGTAAATAGGATGGTTCATCCGTCTAGCATGGTTGTGATTATATTCTATGTTTTCTAATAATCTTAATTTTATTTTGCTACGGCTCTTAAAAAAATTATAATTCTCTGCACTAAACAAACCTAGGTAAGGCCCCCTGTCATCCCAAGGACTCGGGAGGCTGAGGCAGGAGGATGGCAAGCTTGAGGCCAGCCTCAGCAACTTAGCAAAAATAAAAAGGGCTGGGGATGTAGCTCCATGGCAGAGAGCCCCTGGATTCACTCCTCAGCCCTGCAAAACAAACAAACAAACAAACAAACAACAATAAAAGAAACCTAAACAAATACAAAGAGGGAGAGACATGCCATGCTGGACCCTTGGGCTGAACTGAAGAGTGTAAATTAGAAGGCAGAGCTGGCCTTTGGCAGAACTCCACCTGGGACTCCAGAGCTAGGCAGCCACCCTGGGACCCAAAGAAGCCTCCAGCTTGGGGGGAGATGGCCGCAGATGGACGGACCCGCGAGGCAGCTTGGGGGATCCCCGGGCCTCTTTGTGAGTAAGAGGCTGGGGAAGTTTGAATGGCAGGGGGTGGGGATACAGGGGGCCCCAAAGGGAGAGAGAACAGAAGGCGGTTGCTAGGAGACGGCTTGAAAAGTCGCAGCACAAGCTTGGAATTTAGCGGAAGCCACTGATCTCGTGCCAGGGTTTTGGGAGACAGGTCCTGGGCCTATTTCTGGCATCAGATCTTGGGCTGTGTGAATTACAGTACAGGGTGACACAGTCGTGCCAGAGAGTAGGGTGGGGGGGGGAGGCAGAGGCTGAGACAGTGTGGAGGACCCTAAAATAAACAAAAGATCCCACAAAAATTCCAGGAACCTTGCTGTACTCTTTCTCACAGGGAGAAACAGTCCAAGAGGACTAACAGAGAGGTCAGCAAGCTACAGCTGGTGGGACAAGTCCAGCCCACTGATTTTTTCTGGATAGTCTAAGCTATGAATCGTTTTTATATTTTAAAATGTCTGGGGAAAAAATCAATAGGAGAAGGCTAATTCATGGCAGGTGCAAGTGATATGAAATGCAAATGTCAGTGTCCGTAAATGACATGTCGGTAGAGCACAAACAGGGTTGCTGGTCTGCAGACTGTCCAGGGGCTCCCATGCCACAGAAGCAGTCTGGAGGCGCTGCGGCAGGATCCATATGGCCCACAGAGCCGACGATATTTGCCATCTGGCCTTTTCCAGAAAACATTTGGTGATCTCCGGAGTCAAAGATATGAAGGGAAGGCTCCTTCTGAGACCAAATATACAAAGTGGGGCTTAACAGAAAGATCATCCAAGAGTCAACGTACAGCTTCCTCTGGGTCAGGGTCTGTGTTAAGTGCTAACGTGCATCATTTTATGGACTCTGCAAAATCCCCATGATATAATGGCTATCTTTAAAATCTCTGCTGCACAGATGAGGAAACGGAGGTTTAGAGTGGTGGTCCTAACCAGGTGTGAGGTACACACCTGTCATTCTAGCCACTCAGGAGGCTGAGGTGGGAGGATCATAAGTTCAAGGCCAGCCTCAGCAACTTAGTGAGATCCTATCTCAAATAAAAAAATAAAAAATAAAAAGGGCAAGGGATGTAGCTCAGTGGTAAAGTACCTCTGGGTTTAATTCCCAGTATCAACAAAACAAAATAAAACCAACATAAAAACAACAATAATAAAAAGAGTGGTGGTCCTCAGCCCAGGCGGCACCTGTCAATCACTCAGGGAGCTCAGACCACACCCCAGACCCAGCATGCCCCAGGAAATTGGCTGAGCTAACCTCTGAATGCTTATCTGTCTGGATTCCAAGCACAGGAGCTGAAGACCAAACTCTACTTCCTCCCAGATGGCAAGATCCATAGGCAGTGGCCAATCCTGGCTGGGATCTCTTTGCCCTAATAATATTTTCTGTCACTTACTAAGTGTCTACTATACACTCTGTAGTTTGTCTTCACTAGTGGCTTCTCTTCCAGTCTTTTCCAGAAACCCTGGGTCTTAGGTATTTCCCCACCACCCCAGTTTTCAGGGGAGGCTCAGTCAAGGTAAGAGGAGGTGAGGGTAAAGATGGGAAGGAGGCGTGGTTAGCTCCCACGGTGCTGGTGCGGCTCTGCTTCTGTAGTTTCTGGAGGTTGGCTGAGCTGAGTCCACTTGCATCCGCTTTCTGCATGTGTGTTATTCTGCAGTAAAACCGCACCTGTACTCTCAGGTTTGCTGCAGTGCAAGTGTCCATCATCAGGCGAATGGATGAAGACAACGTGGCATGTATACACGGGGAGGACCTCGGGGCCATAAATCTTGGTCATCTGTGAAACGTGGGAGGGTCTGGAGGGCATTATGTTGAGCTGGACAGGGAGGTGGAGGGGGGAAGAAGAGAGGTGAGGGGAGGGGTATGAAGTCATGCATAGACAGGAGGAGCCAACTGTGGTGAGCCCTGGACGGAAGTGTGACCATGGCCAAGCATGTACAGTGCGTGTCAGAAGAGTTAGGAGAGGGGACTCCGAAGGTGTCAGCACAACGAAACGACAGCTGTTTGAGGTGATGGATATTCTAATTAACCTGATGGCATCATTACACAATGCACATATGTCTCAAAACAACATGGTCCATTTGTACAATTATTGTGTGTCAATTTTAAAAAGATATTAGAAAGTGCTAAGGTGACACACAAAAAATGAAGAGGGCAGGATTGCCACCCTGGTCAATGTCAAGGGTGCCATGCGAACTTTCTGCTTGTGAGAAGGAATCACAGAGCATCAGGTCAGAGTGAGAACGCTGCCCTCCCTTCAGTACCTGTCCCATCAAGGAGACAGTCTCCCTGGCAAAAGCACTGAGACACTGGCTCAGCTCCTTTTTAACATGGAGCCGGAAGATGTCAGGCCCAGCTGTTTTCGTTATGCTATGATTTCCACAGCTACCTCCAGAGGGGGACCTGGCATCTGGCCTATTTCATATCCATTCCTACTTTTTTCCTTTAGTGATGGACATCTGATTTTTTGAACTTGTAATCAACAGTCCTAATTTTCCAGTCTCCCTCGAAGTTGGGCAGGCCAAGTGGCGGACTGGACAAGAAGAAGCAACCAGAAGTCATATGACTGTCCTGTCTGCTTCCTGGTGAAAAGGTGCACAGGCATGTCTCTTCTATTTTTTAAAATGAAACTAGGGCTGGGCTAGTTGAGACTACCAGCCACACTGAAATTATGTGCAGGGCTGGACATACAGTGTAGTGGGAGACCACTTGCCTAGCAAGCGCAGAGCCCTTGATTCAAGCCCCAGTACCACAAAAAATGGAAAGAAAAAAAGAAATTGTATGTGGCTTAATTTTATCTGTGGGGCTGGAGATTAAAAACCAGGGCCTTGTACATGCTAGGAAACTGCTTTACCACTAAGCTATACCTTCATCTCCCAGAGGCACATTCTTTGGTTTTTTCCTCTTTCCTGAATAAAGACTGTGTGAGGGCAGGTAGTCCAGAGCCATCTTGGGCTATCAAGCAGCCCGGATGACGGAGGTCTCATAGTAAAGACAGCAAAGCAGAGAAGAGAAGCCTGGGTTCCTAACAACATAATCATGCTAACAGAATTGGAAACTTTCTTATATTCTTTTTAAGTAACAAAGAAACTTATTTATATTATTTTGCTCCCTGTTCTAGCAGCCAAATGCAATCCCTTACTGATGAACTTTTAATTTATGGCATATGATACAAATTTTTCATTTATACCAATACGAAATTTAATCAAAAAGTTGTTGACCAAAAGAAATGTCAGCCGGATGTGGCAGCACACACCTGTCATCCCAGTAGCTTGGGAGACTGAGGCAGGAGGATCTCGAGTTCAAAGCCAGCCTCAGCAACGGTGAGGTGCTAGGCAACTCAATGAGACCCTGTCTCTAAACAAAACAATAAATATGGCTGGGATGTGGCTCGGTGGTTGAGTGTCCCTGAGTTCAATCCCTAGTACCCACCACCCCTCACCCCAAGAAAAAGCAAAAGAAATGTCAGTGCAAGACAATGAATAACATTAGGTGTGACCTTGCATAGGTGATCCATGGAACACAAAATGCCAAATTGGGAAGGGATTATTTTGAGGGTGGTGGTAGCACTGGGGACTGAACCCAGAGCTGTGCATGCTAGGTAAGTACTCGGCCACTGAGCCACATCCCTGGCCCTTTTCTTAAATTTCATTTTAAGACAAGGACTCACTAATTTGCCCAGGCTGACCTTGAATGTGGGATCCTCCTGCCTCAGCCTCCAGAGCAGCTGGGATTCCAGGATATTAGTTCCTAATATCCCTGTCCCTCCACATCCAGAGGGACAGGGATATTAGGAACTACCGTACCGGCTATGGTGTCTTATTGCCTGTAGACAGTCCATGAGGGGAAAGGTTCTCAGTGCCCCGAGGAGAACCTGTCTGTTGGTTGCCCTGATGTTTGGGGGACCTCATCCCTGGACCCAGGTCCAAACCCAGTGGCCCTGAAGGTCCAAGGGAGCGCTCACTTACCAGCTGTCTCCCAGCGCCCGTGAGCTGCTGCTGCCCTCCTGCCTCTTCTCCAGCTCCACTGCCGTCTGCTCTAGCAGGGCAGACACAGCGTCCTGCAGAGACCAAGGGTTAGTGGAGGGACCATGGATGCTGCCCAACCTGCCAGGAGTCCGAGCATCTGAGAGCCCTGACCCTCCTGGGGAACTGAGGGTGCAAACTGAAGTCCAGCGCGGCCAGGTGTCTTGCCCAGTGTCACTTACATCCCGGAACTACAGTTCCTGGTTCCTCTCCCTCCAGAGAATAACCCCGTGGTGCATGTGGAACTGCTCAGTAGGGTTTTGGAAGGTTAAGTGAGAGAATCACAGGTCTGACTGTGAGGAGAACAGAGATGTCAGGGAGACCAATGCGTGTTCCATCAGTAACCCAAAGACATGGGAAGGACCAGGATCGCATGTTTGGGAACAGGAACTGCAGCAGGCGTGGGGGATGGCATTCGGGGAGGGCGTCCTGGAGGAAGACCGTCTCTACTGACTGGTGTCTGCAGTGAAGAAGCGTGAGTGACGTGAGTCTCCTTTAAGGGTTGCCATGGAGACCAGTCGACACAATTTATATACAGTACCCAGAAGAGCACCTAGCACACAATTGGCACTCAGCAAATGGGAACTGAGAGTAAAGCAAAAACTAGGACCTGCAGTTTTCTGGGCCCATGGTGAATTTGCAATGGGCCCTGGGAGCACAGGTCAGAGTCTGGATAATTCCTGACATTTTTCTTTTGGGAAAGGAAAGAAAGAACAAAAATCAATTGAAGGCCTGATACTGGCCAGGAACGAGGTGGACAGTTTATACATAGCATCCTTTTAATCCCACCATGATCCCGATAGGCAGGCGTTACTGTCCCCCTGAGGGATGGGACGGAGGCAGTTGTGCGTGAGAGTGGAAGGTGCTTACTCAGGGTCAAGTGCTAGAAGGGGGAGGAGCTTCGTTTCAGGACCTTGGCCAGCTCACTGTCTCCTCGGAGTGAGGGGGGGCGGGGCAGGGTGTGCCCCTGAGCTTTGCAGCTGGTTGATGGACATTGATAGTGTAATTTTGGTTCATCTTTCTGAGCTGTGGGGCACTGCATGTAACAGGTCAGCAATGGACACAAAGGGAGTACAGAAGATGACAAGAGAAGACCAGGGGAAAGAGAAAGAGAAAACAGACTGAACCCGGAGCCTCATCTCTAGCACACTTGACCTATTCAAATACCCGAGACGGTTTCCTGCCCTTCGAGGTCCACACCCGCTGGCCAAGTAGACTACCGGCCAGGACTCAGGGGAGCAAGACTCTGTTGTTACAAAGCACTAAGACAGGAAACTTATTTTTTTTTTTAAACCCCAAAGAGGCAAATGCGAAATTCTTAAGTAAGTCAAAATAATAGCGAAACCGTCACCATTTCTCAAGCCCCACGCCCTGCTCTCTTCAGACCTCACAGCAACCTGTCAAGGCTCACACAAGAAAACCACGGAGGCTCAGATTGCTGCGTGCCTGAGCCCTGCGGCCGGCTGGGGACACCGGCCTTCTGACTGTCCCTGCCTTGGCTCCCGCTCCTCTTCTCTGATTTCTGGGACGGGCCTTGCACAGCAGGGTCATAAGGAAGGTTTCCTTTCTACCTTGCGACCTTCTTTCCCACTCTATTTTTTGGTGCTGGAAACAGAACCCAGGGCTTGGCACATGCCAGGCAAGCGCTCCACCCCGGCTCTCCCTTTCTAAGCAACGTGAACTAAGGTGTTTAGCAGGCGAGTGATGTTAGATAGTGCAAAACACAGAAGGGGGTGGGGAGACGCAGAGAGAGCGGGTTCTAGACGGGGAGCTCCTCGTCCCTTAGTAAGGCCCTGCCTTCCTGTCCTTTTTCTCACTCCTTCCTCGTCCCCACCCCATTTCCTGCACCAGTGAGCCCTGCCTACCTGACTCTGCTAGGGAAGAGGCCGCCCCACCCTCTAGCGGCTGCCTGTGTGAGAGGTCGGGGCTCCGGGATGGGACCCCAGCTCACCGTGCGTTCAGGCCCTGGGCTGGGGCCCGCGGCTCCAGCTGCCTTGGGCCCGCTGCTCTGCTTCTTCAAGTATTTGTAGCTCAAGAGGTTGTACCAGCGAGTCGACCTCTCCCCAGAGCGGCACACCTCTGCCAGGCTGATCTGGGCACCTCCCTGTCGGGGGTGGAAGGAAAGAGAATATAAATAGGGGGTGACAAGGTGTCCTCAGAATTTGGCTCTTGGGGACAATATGGAAAACACCACCACACCGCCACTGCCAGGTAGAGATGGAGGCTTAAGAACGGACTAGGCATTATCCCCAGTAACTCATTCACTCACTGGCAAGCTCATTTGCCAAATCTTTTCTTTTTTTTCAGAAGGGGTCTCACAATGGTGGCCAGGCTGGCCTCAAACTCCCAGGCTCCAGCAATCCTCTTGCCTCAGCCTCCCTAGTAGCTGGGACCACAGGCATGCACCACCATCTCTATACCGTTTTTTTTTGGTGCTGAGAACTGAACCCAGCATCTTGATAAGCTCCATCACTGAGCTACACCTCAAGCCCTCCTTCAACAGATATTTTCCTGAGCATCTATCCTGTTTTCTTTTTCTTTTTTATTGTGTTTAAAAAACCCACATGGTTTTTTAACCTTTATCATCTTAAGGGTATGTTTCCTTAGTATTAAGCATAGGCACATTATTGTGAAACAGATCTTCAGAATTGTTAAATCTTGCAAATACGAAGTGCTACACTTTAGTACAGTGCCCCTGTCCTCTATTCCCTTGCCCTTGGTAATCCCATGCTTCTACTTCTATAAGTTTTACTACTTTAGATGTCTCATGTAAGTGCAATCAAGTGGTATGTCTTTTAGTGACTGGCTTATTTCATTTAACAACATCCTCAAGGTCCATCCACATTGTAGCGTGTATCAGAAGCCCATTCATTTTCATCGCTCAGTAATATTCCTTCATGAGCACAGACCACAATGTCTACCTACTCATCTATCCATGGACATTTGTGTTACTTCCAACCTCTTTAATATTGTGAAAAGTGAAGTTGTGCACACAAGTGTGGACATACCACTTCCAGACTCTTCTTTCAGTTCTTTTGGATAGATATCCAGAAGTGAGACTACTGGGTCACGTGATAATTCTATTTTTAATATTTTGAGAAAGCTCCACTGTGTTTCCTATGGCGGTTACACTGTTTTATGATGCCACCAACACTGCATTGGGTTCCACTTTCTCCACAATGACACGCTTGCTGTGTATCTTCTCTGTCGTGTTTCGATAGGCAGCATCCTAATGTGTGGGAGGTGATATCTCAAGGTGGTGTTGACGTGCATTTCTTGGATGATTAGTGATGCCGAACATCTTCTGTGCACATTTCCCATCTGTATGCCATCTCTGGAAAAATGTCTATTCAAGTGATTTGCCAGTTTTTAATTTGGGTTATTTGATGTTTGGTGTTGGAGACCTCTCCTACATTAACCCTAATGAGCATTAGGTTGTGTGGTACCTTCTAAGGATAATGAAGGTCCCCAAAACAGTCTCATCTCCTAGGAGCTAGTGGTCTCTAGGAGATGGAATGGGACATTGAACAAGTAATTACAGGTCAGGCAAAAAAACCACCTATCACTCACTTCTCCCCTACAAAACATGCACTCATCAAAAAGCCAACAAAGCACATTCTCAGGGAGGCTAGGGGAACAAGCAGTCTCTCACTTAGCAGGTGGGAATAGAAAAGGGCTGAAACCCTGTGAAGGGAATTTGGCCATATGTAGCAAAAATACAGATACATTTAACCCTTCGACTCAGCAATTCTCCTTGTGGATGTCTGGGCCACAGACAGCCCTGCATAAGCAGGGTAAATGGGAAAATGACCCATGAAAAGGAATCTTCATTTTTGACTCCTTTTGTAGTAGCAGATTTCAAACAAGTCGGAGGTCCAGCAAAAGGGGACTGTTTGAATAAAGTACAACCTCTCTATACAATGGAAGATTATGTAGCAGGTTAAAAAATTAACGCTCTTTGTACCGATGCAGAGGTGTCCAGGACACATTGTTAAGGAGAAAAGGAACATGGTGCACAAAAGGATGCCATGTATAAGCAAATATCCCAAAGAAATGGTATACTGTTTTGTGTATTAAAAATGGAGAACATACGTATCTTTTATCTATCTATATATATGTTTTAGGGGGGGGAGTTGGGGATCAGTACCCAGGACCTTATGCATGCCAGGCAAGGGCTCTACTGAGCCACAGCCCCAATACTTTTTATTTTGAGGCAGGGTCTTGCTAAATTGCCCAGGCTGGCCTCAAACTTGATGATCCTCCTATCTCAGCCTCCCAAATAAACCAAATAAAGTGGGATTAGAGGCATGCACCACAGCACCCAGTACCTTCTAAATACCCTTCATTGTACCATGTTTGAGGCACAAGGGGAGTGAGTATGATCACATGATCATATATGAATCAAGAACTAATGGGAGGTAAAGAAGAAACTGGTCAAAATGGTTCCATCAAAAATATTCCATGGGGGAAGAGTGAGATTTCTTATTAGTGAGATTTCCATACAGTTTTCCTTGGAATCATATAAATACACTCCTTATGATAAAAATAAACTGCAACCAATGGACAAATCAGATATAATGTCATAAAGAAAGGCTTTACTGCAAGTTTCTCCTTAGCGGGAGGAACCACAAACTGACTTCAATCATTGCTCAGGTTTTACTGCTTCCGCCACTCCTTTTTTGGAAAGCCCCGGTTAGATCTGGGATTTAGCTCACCTTCCTTCCCCTCCTCTCTCTCACATCAGTGGCTGTGCCTGTGGCTGGTAGAAATAGCAACAGAAGTTTGCAAAGAGGGCTTGCAGCCGGCCATGGCCAGGGATGGATCCCAGGATATGAAACGGGCTCTTCAGTCCCCCTGAGACCCTCCTGCTTTCTCCTTCTCCAGGATGAGTGTATCTAATCCCCAAACCCAATATCCAAAATGCTCCAAAACCCAATGCTTTTTGAGTACCAGTGAGATGCCACAAGGGGAAAAATCTTTGTTCCATGCACAAAATTATTACAAATATTTTAAAAGATTCCCTTCAGGTTAGTTGTAGGAGGGGTACGTGAAACATAAAGGAATCCTCTCCTTAGACTTGGGTCCCAACCCCAAGATATGTATATGCAAATATTCCAAAGAAACGTTCCCGGTCTCAGGCAATTTGGATAGGGATACTCAACCTGCGTCAGGATGGAGTGGAGCGGAGCATGGACTGTGCTACGTCTGGGTGGATAAAGGTGATTTCTGGGAGAGCAGTGCTCAGTGGGGAGGGGAAGCCGACACCAGGCTGACACTTGACTTGCCTGGCACCTGCATCCTCATCTGGAAAAACAGAGAACGGCTCCTACATGTAGGCTCCCGGGAGGTGGGAGAGAAGATAACAAAAGTGGGAGACCAAGGAGGAGACTGCTGCAATCCCTCAGGTGAGCGATGACAGTGGCTTAGGCCGGGGGACGTGGTTGGGTTCTAGGGATCTTTAGAAGGTGAATTGCACAAGATGAGGTGGGAGAACAAGAAAGGCCACTGTGTCTGGCCTGAGCAATGGACAAATAGGATGCCATCAGCCCAGATGGCAAAGACACAGGGAGACACATCGTCGTGCTCTTGTGGCCACGCTGGCTTGACATACTCTTGAGACGTGTAAGAGAAGATGCAAACAGGCGCTGCGAATCTGAGGTCTGAGGTAAGCAGAGATCTAGGCTGCAACCACACCTGGCAGCATGTTTGAAGACGGGGAGAGTTCACCAAGGAAGGGACTCGGAAAGCGGAGATCAGCTAGGATGGAGCACTGGGGCCCTCGGACATAGGTCAGGGAAATGAGGAGGGGTCAGCAGAGGAGACCAAGAGAGAAGCCAGTGACGTGGGAAGAACACCATGAAGGTGAGGTGACAAGGTAAAGAGAAAACGTGGAGGAAGGCGGAGCAGGCAACGTGCCACACGTCGCTGGCTGTTCAGAGGATGAGGGTGGAGAAGGAGCCACTGCGCTGAGTGACTGGGAGGTCACCAATGACCACGAGGAGCAAAGCACGAGGCCAGAAGCCCTCTGAGATTGGGTTCCAGAAGGAAAGTGATCTCTTTTGTCTTCTGCTATAAAGAAAAGGGAAGAAATCGTGTCATACTTGGAGATGGAAATGGGACGAAAGGGGTTTTGCTCGTTTGTTGTGAGCGGAAGAGAAACAGCAGCACGCTGCGACTTGGGGAGGCTGCACTCAGTAGGGGAGGGAAAATTGGGGGTAGGAGAGAGCAGAACAATGGTGGGGTGACGTCCTCAAGGGGGTGGCTTCTGGCAGGAGTGTGGAGGAGCCCCAAGGACAGGCAGAAGCAGCCACGTGGGGGTGGAGCCGGGGCACTCGGTTCTGCCTCCTCTCTCGGGGTGAGGGTCTGCGCACAGGTGGGAATAAAGGGTCTGGGAGACGCAGTCTCGGGCTGATCATGAGAAGTCAGCACTGTGTAGCGAGGTCGTGTGCATGATCTGTCCAGCTGCGCACAGATGGGGAGGTCGCTTTGGCAGGGCTGGGGTTTTGCCAAGTGAAGGAACGCCAGGGGAGCCGTGTTGATATTCCCCATGGGACCTGGGAAGCTGGCTGCCTCTGCAGGACCTGAGCTGCCCGCGTTGGGCTCAGCAGCTGAATAACAGGGAGCCAGGGACCCTGAGATGCCATCCTCGAGCATCCGGTGGAACTGCCACCTGCGGTGCTGGGGAAGGCAGGCAAATGTCCCTCTAAACCCATAATCTAGGTCTGGGGACATGAGAGCCCTTACAATAACCCTGAGAGGCATTGAGCGGAATTCGTATTCAAATCCACGCTGTCTCTCCACGCGCAGGATGAGCTGGGCAGGTGACTTAGCCTTTCTGGGTCTTGATCCCGTTTCTACAAAATGGAGATCATGGGTTCCTTATCCGAGGGGCTGGGTGGGGAACTGAATGAGACTCTGCACACGTGAAGTTCTTGGCCCAACAGCAGACACGCAGACAGTAGTGCTGGCCCATTAAATGCTGGAACCCGACTGGGGATTCCTCCTTCCCGGCAATGCAGGGAGACTCCACGTGGGAGCAGCAAGCCCCCTCTCCCTCTCGTCTCACTTCCTCTCCTCCTCCAGCCACCAAAACACGGCAGCCTGACACTCCACGTCCGCACTCCTGCGGGAAAGGAGGTTTCCCATTGGCCACAGGCAGAGAGAAGCCGCGGTGAGATGAGCGCTTTGGCTGCTGCCATGGCAACCAGCGATGGCCAGACTTCAATTAGGAAAGAGGAATAAAAGGGATCCACTTAGGAGAAGAAAATAGGGTTGGGGCTCCTCTCATGTAGGAATGCCCAGGCTCAGGAGAGGCTTCACTGCAGGTCTGGCGTTGGAAAAGCTTTCTGTTCTTTTGTTCAACGTCCACCACGCTTGCCAAACCCTTTAAGCCACCATCCCCACCTGTAGCTCCAGGGAGCCCTGTGCTGGCAGAGACAGCACGTCGGGGCTGGTGTGGATGGGCTTCACAGGGGAATGTGCCTGCGTTCAAATATGGCTCTTGCAACTTTCCAGCCATGTGACCTCAGGGAAGGTCTTTTAGTTCTTTTAGCCTGAGTTTCCCTACTGATATACAGTACCTACCTCATTAGACTGCAGCGAGGATCAACAGAGAGAATGCATGCCAGGGACTTAGCTCAATGTCTGCCTCATGCCATTTCATCCTATGTACACCTGCCACCGCGTTATTGTTAGCATTGGTATCACCATAAATGGCAGCAACCCTGTTATGGACCCCAGTGAGCAGGAGAGAGGTGGGAACTGATGTCTAGTGGGAACTGAGTGAGTGCAGACACCATCATACATCCTTGCTACACAAAGTGTGACCCAGGGCCTAGCAGCATTGTCACCCCCTGGGGGCATCTCCAGCCACACTCCAGAGTTACTGAATCTGAGTGTGCATTTTAAGCGGAGCACCAGGGAACTCAGTGCAAAGTTTGAGAAGCGTGGCTTTAGTGCTTCATTGAATCCGGGAGAACAGCTTGCTAAGGAAACAGCACAAGTGAGATTTTACAGATAAGGAAACTGAGACCGAGAAGTGGAGATTCTCAGGTGATGGCTGGGATGGGCAGGCCTGATGACCAGGCTGAGGACTGACATTCCCTGTGGCTCCACGGTTCCACCAGAGAGGGTGTTCCAGCAGAAGCAGACCCAGGCAGCTAAGATGTTCCTGCTCCAGGCAAAGGCTGTGTTCACATCAGACGACCAGCCTGTCAAGGAGGCGGGGAAGACGGAGAGGCAAACACAGCCTGCATGGCTCCTCTGCCTGGGACCCACATTTGCTCCTCTCACCTCAACCCACGTTTCCAACACGGTCCCTGCCAACTTGTCTGAGTGTCAGCCGTCCGAGCTGGCTCCTCATCTAAGAAATTCTCCCATGGGCCTCCAGCACCCAGCATGGAGTGGGCACTTAGGGGATCAGCAAAGGCCTCATCTTTAACGAGAACCGACCATGTATCAGGCACTTCGGTGTTTCACATGTACCGAATCCTCATGTAACCCTGACGATGGGCGTGAGGGAGGAATTATCTGCATTTTATTAGCAAGAAAAATGAAAATCAGAGACGTTTTAAGTAACTTGCCTTACGTCACCCAGCTATACAGCAAGTGGTAGGTGGGATTTGAACTTATCTGTATCTGTGTTTCTTGTCTCTGAGACTGGGAAGTAAAACTGAGGCACAGGGCTAGTGTTGTCCAGGTCCTCTAAGGTCCATTACGCCACCTCGCCGGAGAGGAGCCCCCCCAATGTTCCCCATGCAAACACCTCTGCCTGGAATCCAGGCTTGACCCACATCACAGCATGCCTCTCCTTCCAGCCTTCTCAAAGCTCAGGGTGGACCAGTCCCCAGAAGGACTGAAGGCCAGATGGATGTATGGACAGACAGACAGACAGACAGACAGACAGAAGACTCAGCCCTCACCAGGCACTCTTCCACGTGGCTCCTGTCGGTGGTGCAGACATCGACTCGTAAGGTCTTCTGGTGAAGGGCTTGGTAGGACGCCGACACCCAGAACATCTCGTTGAACAAGAGGGTGTCCGAGGCGTCCAGGGGCCGGGTCCTGAATAGGCAGGTGGTGCTTTCAGAGCAAGGGAGGATAGCCACGCGGATGTTCCTAAAGGGGGACAGAACCACCGGGAGGTCGGGTCAACCCAGGTCTGAGGCTGATGTGCTGGTTCTCAGCTGCTAAAATCCCCCAGGAAAGCGCAGTGGAGCAGGCAAGCTGGGGGTGTTGTGCAGGGATCTGCAAGGGATGCCTGTGACCACTGGGCAGGGGGACCGTCAGGCCCCTAATATAGAGAAGGCAAAGTGCCACAACCTCTTCAGAGGAGAACTTGAGGATTTGAGCACAACCACAGATGTGTTGATCCTCGGGGCCAGACCCCCACCCTCTAGGCACTGTCCCAGATACCCCTGCACGGGTGCCAGCGAGATGGGGGAAAGGTTGGTTGTCCTGCCACTGTTTGCACAGGCAAAGCCTGGAAGTGAGCCAAGGGTCCAGTCTTGTCTTCCTTCTGCTCTGTTGGCTTTCCCACCCTCCATCTTTCTTTCCCATGTTCCACCCCCATGGGGGCTAGAAGTTGCCCCTATTGCTGTCCGCTAGGCCTCACGGTCTAGTTACAGGAGAAAACAGGTATTCAGGTGAGTGCGAGGAAACTAAACCCGGTCTGCAGGGGGAAGAGCAACAGGGAGACGGCAGAGGTGTGTACCATCCCATTAGCCTCCGGGGAATACCCAGTCACATCCTGGCCAAAAAACTGGCATCAACTCTGAAGAGTGGGAGGCTCCTTTCTGGGTAGAACACTTGAGAAGACAAACAGGACTGTGCCCATTCTTGGCTGAAGTCCTGAGGGGCAGGGTCCATGAAGGACCGGCTCGCCACCCCATCCTGAGGTAGGTACCCAGTTTGCATTGGGGAAGGAATGGGGACTGCCCACAGCAGCTTTCCATGGTGTCTGTAAGGGCATGAACAGGATTGACACTGAGCATCACGGTCCCATGCACGGATACCTGCAGGACAGGGAGGAAGAGTGTCCCCAGGGATAACCAGAGAGGGTGAGGGGAGAACCCACAACCGCCCAGCCACATACTCACACTCTCTGGTCTTGCAGCAGGGACAGAGCAGAAAGGTTACTCAGTTGGATGATTAATATTGCAAATTGTTTATTCTTCTCATCATACCTGAAATGAAAAGGGGCAAGAGCAACACCTGTTAGTAATACATCTCTCTCTCTCTCTCTCCCTTAATAATCCCAAGATGTGGTTGTGGCTGGTGGGAACTGCGGGGAACCAACCTGGCGACACAGACCTAGAGCCATGTGAAGAGGCAGGTCTGGAGCTGTCAGTCCTCTGAACTTCTAAAGAGACGCCAGAAGTTTATGGGAAGTTTTCTGATACTGAAATGCTAGCAATTAATTCCTACTTAAAAAATATGGAAGTCATTTCCATTAAGAGGAAACCACGCTTATGTGGGCCATGCTCCCCCTACCCCGTGTTCAACTTGGATCCAAATCATTGGAATCCGAATGGGGATGGACAGATGCCACAGTGACAATGAACAGACACCCTGGCGGGCAGGAGGTCTCAGGCCTGGTTCTGGCTCTGCCACTGCCCAGCTCAGGTGCTGGGGCGAGTCACAGTCTTTAGAAACCTGTGTTTCTCATCTGTGGGGAGGTGGGGAAGAAGCAGGTACGCTTTTATTTCAGAGCCTCCCTGGTGGTGAACAGTCCCCCCTGGTGAACAGGTCCTGCCGGTTCTGCCCTCCTCCCCAGGCAGACATGAGGGTAAATGCTGGTAAAGGCCGTGGGTGGAGGAGGAGCCCCTGCAGACCCCATCCCTCTGCCCTCATCTTCCACTTACTTCAGGGCAATCTGAATCCGAGTGGCACCTGCTGCTTCTGATTCGTCACTGTCGAATGCAGCAGTGGCTTCTGAAGCACCCAGTCTGAAAGGTACCGGGAAGAGGGAGTGAGCTTCCCTGCAGGGGCCCTGGGACAATTTCTGGAGACACAGTTCTCTCTGGGAGGTTGTCACCGGGGTCCTCCAGGAGGAACAATAGGGGTGTGCCCAGCATCCCTCCAGACCTCACCTCCACCCCTTTTGCTCTGGGTGCCTCTTAAAGGGCGTCCCTTTTCTAGCATGCGCTTCTCTGGCAGGCACTTTGCAATAGCTGCCCTAGAACGGGATCCCACAAATATCCCAAGCAGCTCCAGCCCCAGGAAAAGCCACGCCTGTGGGTTTCTGCGGCTGCATCTTAGGCACAGTCCCAAACGGGGCTTTGAGGGCAGCGGGAGCTGTCACAAATGACCTCTTGTGCACCTGAGGGGTCAAAGGCCAGGTGCTCCCACAGGCCCGCTTTGCATACCTAGGAGTCAAGCTCCCCCGGACACACAGAACCAGCATTCAGGGACCCACCTCTGCACAGAAGCCTCGTACACACCACTGTCCCCAGCCACTGACTCGTCTGACACTGCGGCTGAGACACAGGCCACTTTGAGGCCGCACCCTTGGGCTGCGTTCACAGCTGGAGGAGGAGGGGGGAAAAGGAAAGAGAGCAGGGCAGGATCAGACGCCAGGACAGGGGTTGGCCTCACAGTTTTGATTCCCCTCTGTCCCACCAAACTCCAACCACCTCTGAGCTCTGAGCAAGGCCCTGCTTTGCTTCGGGGCAAGGAAAGGATGGTGAATGACTTCACATTTAACACGCCAGACCCTGGAATCAAACTGTCCAGGTGCAGACACAATTCCACCCCCACAGCTTTACGACCTTAGGCCACAGCTAACCTTTTAAGCCCCAGATTCCTCCTCTGTGGAATGGAGATGCTGACACCTACTCTATACCCGGGGGGGAGGGGGCAGCATAGGCAAAGTCCTCAGTGCAGAGCTTGGTCCAGGCCAAGGGCTCCACCAAGTTCATTACCACTGTCCACCTCTATCACTATGGTGATGTCCTCTAGGCCAGTCCCTACACACTTGGAGCAGAAATACAGGCCCGACTCCTGAGCAGGAGCCAAGCGAAGGATGAGGTCCCTGCTCTCCCCCTCCGCTTCCTCCCCTGAGCACAAGTCCTTGAGTCTGACTGGGGTTTACAGCTAGGTGTGGTGCCACACTATGCACGTTCCTTCCTGACCCAAATAATGGGCACCTATGGTATGCAGGCCTGTCGCCAGGTTTAGGGCTACAAAGTTTCTGGCCCTTGTCGGGTGGGGAAGGACAGATCCAGGCCTTGCGACTTCACGGCCAACACTTCTAAGCACCATTGTGTGCCAGGCACCGGGGACAGATGGGAGAAAGGGGCTCACCACGTGGCAGTGCACAGAGTCGGGGCACAGTGACTGGGAAGAGGAGGGGTGAGCAGGAGAACAAGGGAGAAGAAACGTGCTGGCATTGGGAAGCGGCTCTCCCAGCCTGCATCCCACGCCGAGCCCAGGAGACCTCCCGCCTTCGCCCCGCGCATCTCCACCCTCCACTAACCCACTTAAGGAGATTAATTTGTCTGCTGACTGAGCAGCGGCCCTAATCGCATAACCTGCTTAGCGTCTGAGCTCTGGCTGGCATTGCTCTCTGCGGGGGAGGCTTTGAGAGATGGCACGAAGGAAATGTGTCCAGCCCTGGGTATAGTCTCTGGCCCAAGAGCCCCAAGGACACCGTCTGGGAGGGGAGGGCAGACATTCCCCAGGACCCAGCAGGGGTCTGAGTGTCCTGACGCGGCTCAACGTCAGAGACACCCCTTCAGCCTGGTGAGAGGCACCACCTGTACCCCCTTCCTCTCCAGGAAACCATTTGCCACCTGCTGTAGGAGGAGGCTTGTTTTTATTTTTGTTTGAGAGCACGCAGCAAGACTCCCTTCTTGATGAGGGAACCCCAGGGATCTCTCGGCTCCTTTTCTAAAGCAACCACTGCCACTCAGAGCCCTGGTTAACCAGGGCTGGCTCCTACTGGCTCTTGAAAGTAAATGGACAATTCTGGGCCCATGAGTGTCTGCCCTGCCCATTCCTGGAATCATAAGGCTGACATGGGTCCAGCTTCTCCTGCTTGGCCTCATGAGGAGCCAGGAGCTTGAGCCATTTGCAGACAGAGATGGGCATATGCTACAGAGGGGACCTGGGCAGGGGCCAATCCTCATTCTGTCACTGCTGTGCAACTAATCTTAAGACAAGACTTTTAACCTCTCTGTGCCTTGCCTTTTCCATCTGTAAGATGAGGATAATATCAATCCCACTTCAGAGTTGTGAGATTAACATGGGTAAATGTGCATAATGGTCCCTGAATTCTGTATACCTGGGTCAAGGCATCATGGCTACTATTGTGTTTTGGGTATGTGTGCTGCAGGGACAGGGTGCCAAGAAAATGAGGAGCCCCAGGTGGGCTTACTGGGCACCTGCTCTGTAATGACCATCAGGTCCTGAGCCAAAGGAAATTGGTGGGGCTGGCAAGCACTAGGAGTGTCACACATATAAACACTGAGCTGCCTCCCATCATAAGTGGGAAAGGAGCATGGCTAGAAAGCTCTTGGGCTCTGGGATTGGCAAACCCTGGGTCCCAATACCAGCTTTGTTGTTTGCTGCCTGGGTCACTGAGGGAAAGCGATGTTGCCTCTCTCAACCTCAGTTTCCTCATCTGTGAAATGGGCAAAGGAGAAGCAATCTCTTTCACCAGCGTATAGTACATCTTTAATAAATGTCAAGCACTGTGCATTGTTATGTAGTTGCTGCTAAAGATAAACTTCTCCTCCTAATGGACCTCCGCTTAACTCAGCCTTAGGTCCCCTATCACTGACTCACAGCTGGCTCCTTTTTGTCATCTAAGACTCTACTCCCAGGTCACCTTCCTTTACAACCCAGTGTGAACTGGCTGTCCCTCTCCGGCCTGAAGGCACTATCACATGCCCTGCATGATGTACTTCTTCGTACTTTCATCTGGGTGCATGTTCTCCCCTGTGTCTCCAAGGAAAAATCAGCTTCCTGAGAACAGGAACTTGTGTGTCTTACCCACTGACTGAGGGACTCGCCCAGTGTTTGGGACGTGGCCTGTCTGCTGAATGCATCTGTCAGTGCAAGATGTGGCCTTCAGTTTTAGTAGGTACTTAAACATCTGTTGAACGAGTAAGTTCACCAAGAGAAAGGCCTGGTGCAGGACCTAGCACACACAGAGCTGATGTGTCTCCTGAATAACTAAATTATCTACCGTACGAAGACCTGGCATACAGGAAGTGTTGGCCACAGTCACCACAGGGGCCCTGAGTGCAAAGCATCGCCCCACTCCTGGTTCCACCCCGTGGACACGGCGCTCCTCACCTTGGCCCAAAGGCTTGCCCTCTGCTCCTGGTTCTTCCAGCCGGTATCTTTCCCGGGTGCCGCTCCCGAGGCTCAGCTCACACAGAGTGGCACTTAGCTCTGGGTCTTCAAACTCCAGCGGGCTCAGAAAGGCATCTCCAGTCAGAAGGGGGTCAGCAATGAGAGGGGAGCAGGGCGGGGACGGGGAGGAGAGGGAGGAGCGTGGGGACAGGGAGGTCATGGACTTTGGGGTGCCAGACAGGGAGCGCAGGGCCTGCAGGCGGCCACCTCCCTCTGCCTTCTGGGTCTTGGCCACCTCATCCTCGTGGATAGTGGTGATGCAACCCGAGGGCCGGAAGCCCGTGGTGCCTTCCAGGAGCAGAAGCTCCACCTTGCTCTGCAGCTCCGAGTCCAGCTGCTCAAAGGGGTCGTAGTAGAGGTCAGTGAAGCTGGCCGAGGCGGAGGAGTCCAGGCTGCAGGCGGCCAGGGAGCCCCGGCTGGATGTGAGGGAACCAGGGCTGCTGCCCGAGGACAGGGACTGCATGCTGCTTGAGAGGCTGGGGACAGGGAGAACAGGGACAGTGACTACCCAGAACGTTAATGAAGTGGGCCGCTGGGACTATGTGTGAGCGTCGGAGAACGAAGCAGGGCTCTTAGAACACGTGGTCCCACTGGGCCCGCTTGGCGGCCACCTTGCACCCCTCCTTCACCAGAGGAAAACACACACCCAAGAAGGCCACATAACCAGAGTGGCAGGGCCACACTTTGAACCCAAGAGAGATGCCCGAAAGTCCACTTTGCCTCCTATGCATTTCTCAATTCTCTACTGGCCACATTGCATTTTCATAATGCTGGGGTTTTTGTTTTTGTTTGTTTGTTTTTTCGGTACTAGGGGGAGAACCCGGTTGCATTTTATCCCAGCCCGCCCTTTTTATTTACACTGAGACAGGGTCTTGCTAAATTGCTGAGGCCGACCTCGAACTCGAGATCCTCCTGCCTCCGCCTTCCCAGGCACTGAGATGACAGGCGTGCAACTCCGCAGCTGGCCATGATATGGTACCATATTTGAACCCAACCTGAAATATTTCTTACTGTTTCTCTTAAAATCAGCTCACTTTTTTCTACCTTAAAATATTTACTTTAAAAGGGAACCTGACATCCTAAGTGCTATTTGAAAAGCAGTAGCACCTGCTACACAAAGAAGGCAACCGTTTTAAAAAAAAAAAAATCTAATAAACACAAAATGCTGATATCAATTCTGGTGACGCACTGCTGCCCTCCTGAGCCAGGCCGGACGCCTCTTGCTCTAGAGCGGGAGGCAGCAGAGGCCTCTTCAGACATGCCAGTGCCTGACCGGGGGTGGGGTGGGGTGGGGGGCCCTCTCAGTGGGAGCAGCTCAGGGAGGGGAAAGACCTTGTCCCCACCACCCTCACCACCATTTCTGAGCTTTCACACATCTACATTGGAGCCAGAGAAGACAAGTCAAGGCCAGATCTCAGCTGGGCCACCTGGGAACACCTGCACCTGGCCATCCCCAGGGGGCCGGTCACCCAGGGCCACCACTCACCTCTTCAGTTGTGAGTGTAGAGCTGCTACCTGCCTGGTGGCCTCCTCCAGCTCTCGGACCAGCTGGTTCCTCTTGCTGTTTAACTTTAACCTGGAGGGAGAGAAAGCACAATGGGAATGTGCCAAAGGGATCCGGTTCTCCGTGCCCCCCCATCTCCCAGAAAAGAAGCACCAGCATGTGCTCTTAGGAATGCACACTCAGCCCAAAGACGCATCTGCAAGAACTTTCTGGAAGCAGTTTCCTACAGTGTTTGGGGAAGTACAGCCTCTACCTATATTATAATATAGGATATATACAGCAGGCAGAGCGATTGCTGTGTTACTTACCTAGACCCCGTTGGCCCTGTGCTAGGAACCTTGAGATGCAGCCTCAATTTGGTCACACGGTGATACTTGTATGGTAAGAATGATCTTTACCACTTTACATATGAGGACACTGAGGCTCACAGAATTAAATAATCGACACAGAGCTACAGAATTAGTGGCAAGAGTTAGGATCCCACCCAGGCATTCCTTGTTCACCTTGTTTTCTCCTTCCTTCCCTGAATTATTATTTTCTCCTTCCCTCCCTCCCTCCCTCCTCCCTCCTTTCTCCCCTTCTTCCACTGACCTTACTGAGTGCCTACATCACACTAGATGCTGATCTTGCTACTGGGGATAAAGCAGCGAGTGAAACGGAACTTGCTTCTGCTCCTACAGAGTTCCCCATCTACTGTGGCAGGTGAGAACAGGTAGTAAGAAATACTTAAATATCTAATTAATTCAGTGTATGACAAGGTCCGCGACGGAAAAGTACAGAAGAGTAGATCAGAATGTAAAAGGAGACACCCCATTTAGGCTTTGAGCATGTGACATTGTGGCTCTGATTCCTGGTGTTCACCCTTGTTTGTGTCTCCCTGGGTCCCCAGGGCCACTTCCCAGACTCCCTTGCCGCTGGGAGGGTGGGGCACATGATGGAGTTCCGGCCTATGGAAGGTGAGGTAAAGTCACCTGTGTCAGGCTGAAGTGGTTAAGGTTAGGTGGGACTGTCTCCTGGTCACTGACTCTTGTGGCCTCAGAGGGGAAGAGGTCTAGGTTCTGAATGACCACATGAATGGCCGCTGCTTACTGGGGATGCCCAATGAGATATTATTACATGAGCAAGAAACACATTCCTATCATGTTAGTCACCAGAGATGTGGGGGCTATTTCTTGCAGCAGGTGGACACCCCAGTAGAGAAACCTCAGCCAATAATGAGAGATGGATAGGAGCTGGTTAGGGAAAGGCACTTGCCCCCTCCAAGTGAGATAGGCAAACTTCATTTGCTACACTGAGGACCCTGTGGGCAGAGGTGTGCCACTGCTGGCTGCTCCTCCTTTCCTGCCATCGTGCTGGCCTGCTGATCCCTAAACTGGGGAGCGCACCGAGAGCACAGCTCACCCAGCCTGGAGCCTGGAGTGGGGTTCATTTCCATTGAAAACCAAGCCACACTGTCTCCCCCAGTGTGCTGGGCCTCCAACACATGCCTGCAGCCAAGGCCAGAGACGTCTTCAGACACCACTGAGGAGTGGAGAGAGGTGGGTGGGCTTGTTAACGGGCAAGCAGACCTACCTGTAAACTGACAAAAGAGATAGCCAGAGCGGCGGGCAGGGCAAGCTCAACCCCTGGTGTTGTTCTTCCAGAGTCCTGCCTGGCAGAGCTGGGCAGTGGGTGGGCAGATGGAGCCCAGACTGGATGAAATTCAGAATTCTCGGTGGGGTGGACAACACTAGGGCATCTCCTGACTCACCATAAGAGCAAAGTCCAGAATGGGTGTGAGGTCTGGGGTGCGGAAGTGGGGCTCACAGATCCTAACAGAACGAGCCACAGAGGCTGTTCCGGGAGTAAACGCAGGTCCCCATTGGAGCCTGGACAGGATGCTGAGGGAACTAAGTTGGCCTGTAGTGGCTTCCTGAGCATGGCGGGGGCAGCCACGGGCAGGTGCCAAGGCTTCCCTCCAGCAGCCTGGGCTTAACAGGCCAGATGGCCTGTGTGTGATGCCCGGCACATGCTGGAAGGCCAGGAACACATCCAGTGTGGAAGCAGGCAGAAGATCCAGCAGGTGGGACTGGAAACCCCACACGCTGAAGCTCAGCACCTGGGGTGCTGGTTAAAATCACAAGAGCCTGCGCCATATCTCAGGCCTGGAGAAGTGGTCCCTGGGGCAGGGGCAGAGCCCACGCTCTAAAGAGCACCTGGCATGACTGCACACTGGCTCTGACTGGGGACGGGGCGTGTGAGGAAGGAGGGAGGTGGGGCTGGCACCAAGAGTGTGAGAAAGCCTGCGGTTCAGATGGATTTGTGATGGGGTGTGGCAGGTGACATGGGTGGCCAAAAGGCACCTGGGGGTGTTCACTCCTGTTCTCAGAGGCACCTTGAATGGGAAAGGCCATTGTATGAAGTGAGGTTCATATTAAATCCATTGGAAGGAGGGTGTGAACAGGGAGACAGAAAACACACTAAAAGACAGACAGACAGACACACACACACACACACAGGACAGAAGAGAAACAAACAAGGACAAATCCAGATAAGCAAGGAACTGAAAGCAAAGAGCTACAGGTACATCAGCACTGTCCCCACTATTCCTGTGGGTCCCCTTCCCAGACTCCTCTTGGGACACACCTGGCTCCCTACCTTGTGCTCTTTGGCTTCCCTATTATCACATCTCCCCAGGAGGACCCTGCCCTCCAGGACCCGCCACGTTGCCTGCTCAGCAGGGGGAGGAGTGGAGACTCTGGCCTCCCTGGACTGGTACTTGAACCCTCTACTCCAGGGCAGCCATGGACTGTGGCTAGATGGGGTGAAGGCCACAACTGGGGCCTTCTGACTGGATAATAGCCTAAAGTGGGCATTGGCTCTGCAACCAGCTTCTGAAGCCAGTTCTGCTGCTCAGTGACGTCGGACAAGCCTCTGATCCTCATCTGTAAAAGGGGGGATTGCTTTCAGGGTGCCTGGGAGCTTTAAATAACATAGAACACAAGAAGGCACTTTTACCTGTAGTCTATCTTAGGAGTTTTAAAGAGAATCAATCTCCAGTCCTAATTTCAGGAAATAAAAATTTTTGATAGCAGGGAAGAGCCTCAATTAACCCTCTGGTCCAGCCACTTGCCTTCACACTATGTGATACTTTCTCCTGTGTTCCACTTACCCAGTGACAGGTGAGGGCCAATCATCCATTCCTGTTAGTGGAGGATGAAGGAGAAGAAGTGGATACACTTTGAACATCTCTTTGGGTAGTCCTGATAATGTTCTTGGTGGGAAGAGATTGGCACCAGTGACCCGTCAGGGATCGTTTGAGCCACGAGGGGCTCATCAACTTGGTCTAGCAGGCACTGAGCCACCTGTTACTGGAGCTCACTCAGTTGCTAGGATGCTATTGTAAGCTGCTTGCTCCTGAAGGGCCCCTCGCCTGATGATGCGGAGAGAGCAAATGTAGACACCTAGGACTCCCACGCTGCTTCTGTGGGGACACAACTGGGCTTCCTCCTCTGATAACCACTGGGAAAAGGGATTCATGTGCTGATCACCTCAAACACACCCCCTCTAGAAAATCACTAGTTATAGAAGAAAACACTGAGGAAAGACTTGAAGACATTGGTACAGGCAAGGACTGCGTGGATAAGACCCCAAAAAGCACAGGCAGGAAAAGCAAAGCTTCACGAGTGGGATGCTATCAAAACAAGAAGCAACGGAAAAGAACATGGTGAAGGCGCCCTCGGAGAGGGAGGAGCACTGCAAACCACTCGTCCCACGGGGGACAGGAATCCAGACGCGTTCCTTGGCTTTTAGTTTCAGAAGTCTCTGAGTGAAACCCCTCGGAGGAGAGGGAACACTGCCCTCAAGACTCCAAGATGGGACGAGCTCACAAAACTGTCTCTACGGACACAGGACACGATGCTATCAGACCAGAGAGGGGAAAAGTCCCAGAGCCAGAAGAGCAAGGAGACACCACTTGCACAGTGGGGAGGCACAGGTGTCGGAAAAGGTGAAAACCAACATTTGCATGGAGGAATCTACTGACAGAAGATGGCAGAAAAACCTTGCAGAAGTCAGGTGTCCTGGATAAGCAAGTGGGTACACTGTTAGATGGAAGAGCACTAAAGAACAGGCTTCAGAATGAAGCAAGAAAAGAGACCTTGGTCACACCCCTGACGTGAATTATCATTTGGAATTTCAAGGGGTTCATGGTGCATCCACATCTAAGGCCGAACCAGAGATCACAGGAGATAAGTCACGTGACATTCAAAAACCAAAAACGCAGCGATGATAATCTCAAACTTTCAGTTTAAGGTTTAAAGCATTGCTTTATATTTGTCTTAGGTTATACAATGTATATTAAATGAAAACTTTGTCATATGGTATACTTCATAATGATTGCAAATTAAACTATACTAGATTAGTATTCTGGCTAATCTCAGCTTATAAAATACTTATTATATTTTACTAGTCTAAATGATAATTGCAATTCTGAGTTTCTAAAGAAAGGCTCTTCTTGAAGTCAATTATGTTGCTCCAAATTTATCTGAGGATTTATTTTAAACTTTGACTAATGTACTGCAAGAGAAAGTCTGCCAAGGAGCCAGGCGTGGTGGCTCATGCCTGTAATCCCAGCAGCTGGGGACGCAGAGGCAGGAGGATCACGAGTTCAGTCTGCCTCAGCAATTTAGGCCCTAAGCAACTCAGCAAGACCCCGTCTTAAAGGAAAAAAATAAAAAAGGCTGGGGATATGGCTCAGTGGTTAAGTGCCCTTGTACACTTAATCCCCAGTACAAAACAAACAAACAAAAACACCTCAAATGATCTGAACAGAAATTTCTCCCATACACAAATGGCCAACATGTACAAAAATCACTCGACATTTCTAACCATTAGGCAAATGCAAATTAAAACTACAATGAGACATTATCTTACCCCAGACAGAATGGTCATGATAAAAAAAAAACAAATATCCAACACTGGTGAGGATGCAGAGAAAGGAAATAGCACTGGCGATAATGTCATTCATACAATCACTATGCAAGACAGTACGGAAGTGCTGTTAAAAACAGAGCCACCGTGGTATGATCCAGCAATCCCACTAGTAGGTATGCATCCAAAGGATGTCCATCCTTACATCAGAGAGACACCTGCACTCCCATATTTAATGCAGCACTATTCACAATAGCAAAAGTAATCAACCAAGGCATCCACCGCCCCATGAGTGGATAAAGAAAATGAGATATAAATATATACACTAACACAATGAAATTATTCAGCCATAGAAAAGATCAAAATCCTGTCATTTGGGGCAAAGATGGACAGATGTGGAGGACATGGTAAGTGAAATAAGCCAGATACAAGAAGGTTCTCACTTATTTGTAGAAGTCAGAAAGGTGATCTGTGGAAACCAGGAGCGAATGACAGGTACAGGGTGGGCGTGGGACCAAGAGGCTGGGAAGAGTGTTGGTTGGGGACAGAGGGAGGTCAGGCAATGGATCCCCAAGTTACATAGCGGGAATCAGGTCCAGTGTTGCACACCAAACTGCAACAGTTTTTGTGTGTGTGTTTCAACATAATGAGGAAAGTCTGAAGGTTCCCAGGACAGAAATGATAAATGTTTGGGTACACAGAAATGTCAATTTTCCTGACTGGGTCATTATACAATATATACATATACTTAATTACCATATTGTACCCCATAAACATGTGCAAATATTATGTGTCATTAAAAAAAGAAAAAGAAAAATCACTAACTCTGACTCTAAGTTCATAAGGGCAGGAAATTTGCAATAAAATATGCTACCAAAAATCTGCTAGGTTCTTCCCCCAGCACCACAAAAAAATGAATATGTGCATTTGTGTGTATGTGTGTGTATAAATATAAATAAAATACGGAACCTCGGGCAGCCCAGGGCCCATACTTCCACCTGCTGGAGCAGGGAGACGGCACACGCTGTGGACAGCGGGCTCTGTGCACTACGGTCTGACGCGGACTGCCACCAGGCACTTCCACAACCTGTTGATCCCTATAAGCATAACAGTTTACAACCCGGACACACCAATGGGCTTCAAACTGCAGTCACTTAGGATGTGGTGAAATCAATTTAGTGGGCCATAAGCAGCATAAAGCTTGAAAAGAAATACATTAAATACATTCATCCCGTGGTATTCTGGGAGATCGGTTGCAGACTCACATACAACACACACACATGTGCATGCACACTTGGATACTGAAGTCCACGGTTCAAATTTCTTATGTGTATGGGGTAGTATTTGCATAAAACACATACATATTTTCCTATATACTTTAAATCATCTTTAGATTATTATAATAACTAATACGATGTAAATGCAATCTCAAATAGCGGTTACACTGCACTGTGTGTTTGTATTTTTTGTTATATAATTTTAAAATTTGTTTTTTCTTCACCCTTTCAATCTGCAGTTGGCTGAATCTATAGATATGGACGCCATGGATACCGAGGGCTGATTGTCCAACAGAAGACATCGGAGGACACAGAAAGCATGTGCTCCACTGTGCCAAACTTGTGTATTTTAGGTCACGATACGAAATGTGAATCACTTTCACAAAGTTGGAAAACGAGTGTCCTCAAGGATTCTGAGTTATGGGGCTCACTTCCATCAGAAGATTCACTTCTGAAAGGCGGTGCCCAGCCAGGAAACTTTGAGCAACATGATTGAGCTCCAGGTGGCTGGTGCGCTGGGTGGCAATCCCTTCCCCGATAAGCTACCGTGGAGGCTGTAAGACGCCTAAACTGACACTGCTCATGGAGGAGTCAGGTGCCCGAGGTGTGCCCCTCACCTCTGGTCCCTGCTGGGCCAGAGGACAGACAGGCACATTCCCTAACCCAAGCCCCTGGGACACACCTGGTTCATACTTCCCAGCCCCAGACCCACCTCTCTGTCAGCGCCTTGCTCTGGGTGTCCCGGGCTGCCTGCAGGTCCTTCTCCAGACGCTTCCGAGCCATCTCCAACTGTTCCACCTCCCCCTGGGTCCACTTCCGGGGGCTGATGAAGCGCATCTCCTTCAGCAGCTCCTCCTTCTCGTTGATGAGGATCAGCCGGTCCCTCTCTGAGTCTAGCACCCCGGGCCAGGCCTCACTGTTGAGCTTGGCCAGCTGGATCTTCAGGTTGGCGATCCTGGGGGTGGAGAAGGAGAGATCCACTGGTGTGAACAAAGGCACTGTGGGGACAGGGAAGGAGACTGTGTTTCTACAGACAGAAGGAACCAGGGGCCAGGAGACCCTCAGAGCACTCTTTGGCAGTTACAGTCTTCCTTTTGATCAATTTCTAGGAAACACATTTTTTATCTAACACACACACGTGGGTGCCTATCATGTCCCAACCATGAAGTCGTCTCTAGGGTACAGACATGAGCTAGGCAACGCCCCCAAGCCTGCTACATGAGGGACTTGGATCCAATACCAGGCAATAACCTCTTTCCATGAGCTATGTGACCCTGGGCCAATTGTTCACCTCTCTGAAGGGAATAAATAAAGCTCCTTCCTTATGAGGTTGTGGTTCAAGATTTTATGACAACCCATAAACCCTCAAAGCACAGTATTTGGCACATAGTAAGCCCTCAATAAATGTTTCTGTTGCTACTCTTGTTATTACCTGGTTGGACCACTTATTAGTTATGTAACACTAGGTAAACTCTCCAAGACCTGAAGATAAGAAAAACAATCACTCATCCTTTGGATTGTGAGGATCAGCAGTAATGTCTGCAAGGTGCCTGCCGCACAGTACACGCTCTGCCAATGACAGTTGTGGACAACTGGGGTCTTGGTGACTAACCATGTGTTCTCAGTCCAGAGAGTGGTGGTGGTGCTATTGAAAAGCCATGCATTTGGGGGTTCAGATGGTTTGAGTGGAATCCTGCCTCTGGTCTTTGTGAAAGAAGGTGGGGCCGGGGGTGCAGCTTGGTGGTTGAGCACATGCTTTGTATGTGGGAAGCCCTGGGTTTAATCCTCAGCATCACCCACAAAAAAGCAAACAAACAAAAAAACATTTTGGTGTCACATTTGGTCCCTGGTATACTGAAGGCACTTAATAAATGCTAAGGGAAGAAATCAGCAGCCTTGCATCTTAACTTCTCTAAGACTCAGGATCCTCGTCTGTAAGGTGGGGATAATGACGGTACCTACAAGGTGGGTTATAAAAAAGATCTCTTTAGATATTGTCAAGTATTATGTAGACATGAGGAATTATTATCACTAAAATAAGATTCCCAGTGTAATGAAGAGTACTGCTAGAAATACCTGAAAGTAATTATGCCATGATCCTTTAGACTTGACCTATTCAAATCACGTCTGGGCCTCACATCTCGGCCTTACCCCATACCATCAGGGCAGACACAGAGGAGTTGTTAACCTCACTGGACATATGCCTGACTGCTCACCTGAGACTGCAAATCACAAACATGGCCAATACTTGTTGAGAGCTGAGACCTATGGCCTGCAGCTCAGTCTGATCTTTGGTCAGTGTGGTTGAACTCATCGTACCAAAACATCGTTGGAGACAAGACTCCTTGTCATGAGTAGCAAAAACTCCATACAGAAAAACACATCGAGGTTTGTTCCTTCCCCAGTCAAGTTTCCCAGTAAGAATCCTTACGGTTTACCATTCGGTTTCACATTGATATATACAGCAATCCATGAAGGTTAGCTATGGGGCAACTTCATAGCTGCTATCTCCAGGACTCTGAGCAGCTCTGAGGATGGCATCAAAAGGTCTGACAGCCAGACTCTAAGCAGGACACTGAGGAGTGACGGACGCTTTCCTGGGTGTATTTTCTAGGGTGCTATCCCTATGCCATTGCTGCTTAAAAGCAGGGTAACTCATCCTCTGGAAAATCTGATGGAAACTGTCAGCGTCTCAACTTCGAAACACACTTGACAAAACCTGACGTGTGACGATCATCAGACATTCTATTCACTATGGCTACCTCCCTTCCTTCACAAATCCTGCAGCCCCTGCTTTCCTACTCGGCAACCTCTTCTGTCCTTTACACCAAATCTAGCTTTGGGTGGAGGCGGAGGCGGAGGCGGAGGCGGAGGCAAGAAGCTGGGTAAACTCAGATGAGCCAGGAAGCTCTGTGATAATTTTAATGGCTTGACCCCAGAGGGAACACTTCAGTGCTTTAGTCTCTCCAGGACTGGTTATGTAGGACAGGCATTACTGCAAGCTGGAATAGATCCAAGGTTCAGAGTGGCCCCCTTCAGAGGGGACAAGTGACTGTCCAAACACACACGTTCTGCTGTTTTGCTGAATCCCTAGTGGGAAGGGGAAACAGTTCAAAGGCATCTGCTTCCCTCCACCTGACCATTATCCAATTCTTCCTTTTTTTGCTAACACCACCAGGGTGTGCCTATGGAAAACCTCTCCTCCCATACTTTTAAGTTGCTTGGTTCCCCCAAAGCTGACCTCAGCCTCCTTCCAGCATGAGCATATGACCCATGCATGGACCTTCATAGAATTCTAATCCTCCTGCTCCCACCCTCCCTACTAGCCCTGCATCAGTGATTGGTTCATCCAAAACTGTCAGTGAATCTCAGTTATTTTGTGGGTCTGGGGACTCAACCCAGGGCCCTGAACAGGCAAGACAAGCACTTTTGCCACTGAGCTACAGCCCAGCCTTTGAGACTCATTAAAATTGTTGGGAAAGGTAGGTCCCGTTTCTACTAGGGTTGCTACCCTGGTTGTATGTAAGCTTAGAATTGTTGAGGGTCGTCTTGTCACCTTGAGAGAAAAACCTGTTTGAAATGAAGCCAAAACAAAGACAATGAGGTGGAGAAAATAGAGACGGAATCTATGTAACGTTAATTGAGTCCCTGGATCCAGCTAAGCCTGAATTCCCCCAGGATTTTGGAGTTAGATAAGACAATAAATTCCCCTTTTGCTTCTTCCTCTGGTTTCTATCAGATTTCCGTCATAGCTGCAGAGAATCTGGTGCTAACGGAGGGTTGGGAGAGCAGAACTGGGTATCACCACACTCTACCCAGCCTGGCTGAGAGAGTTTATGGGCCAGGCAACTTAGTCCATGGAGGAATGGCTATAATACGCCTGGATTCATTCATCAGCAGATGCTCAGGGGGTTCTTTCCCAGTAGGGCTGACTTAGTGTATAGGAAGATCATGAACTTGAAACCAGAATGTCTAGGGTTCCAATTCCAACTGTACAACCTGGAAAAGCCATGAAACATATCGCTAAACTCTGTCCCCTCTAAAAATGGAAATAATAACATAGAAGCTATGGTATGAGGTTGCTTTTAAGATTAAATAAGATAATAGATGCACAAATGTTTTAATATTGCTGGGTGCAGTGGCACATGCCTATAATCCCAGCGACTTGGGAAATGCAGGCAAGAGGATCAAGTTCAAGGCGAGTCTCTGCAACTTAGTGAGACTGTCTCAAAATAAAAAACAAAAATGGCTTGGGGACATGGCTCGGTGGTAGAAGAGCCCCTGGGTTCAATCTCCAGTACTACAATAAATAAACAAATAAGAAGTTTTAGTACAACAAGCAATCTGTTTATGCCTATTAACAGATGCTCTAAAAATGCCAGGTTTGATTATTATTTTATTTGTGGAAGTGCAACCCAGCCGCTTTGGATTCCATGAAGCCACATCTTTATGGAGTTGAAACGCAGTTGAAAAGCATAGCCAGCTCGCGGTCATGCAGGAGATGTTGTAGTGGATAGTGTCTGTAGTCCTCTTAGCCTATTGCCAAAAATGACCAAACAAACCTGTGGATCCTCCAAACCAAACTGCTTCCAGGATCATCAGAAAACTTTGATTACAGAAACCAACACAAGAAGGAGAAAGATAAGTCATCTTTGAGGTTAAGCAGATTTTGGGTTCAAAGCATAGTTCCATACTCTACGCAGTGTCCTGAGCAAGGCATTGCCTCTCTAAATTCCAGAGGATTAACATAAGAGGTCTATACTACCTACCTTCGTAATTTGGGGGAGGGTTAAACTGGGTGGGAATGCAAAAAGCTGGGCTCGGAGCAGACCCCCACCCTATGACTGTAGGAACCCCCCCCAGCCCTAGCACCAGCCTGGAGTTACCTTCTCTTAGCCTCTTCATATCGAAGACGCAGTCTGACCTTTTCTGCCAATTGATTGTTGCCGCTGGTGCCGAACTAGAGGGCGAGAGCAGAGTCGGGAGTTACACAGTTATTGTGGCCGCTGCTGAGCTATGTTTCGAGAGCTCGGGAAGGACTTGACAGCTTGTGTGGGCAGAGCAAAGAACAGCCCTCGATTATTGGGCTGGCTTGTGGACGGCAGGGAAGCTAGTTAAGCAAAAAATACTTCTCTTCCTTCAGGTCATGGAAACAGTCTCAAACTGACATCCATCCCTTGAAGAAGAGAGGCCGAGGGTCTAGAAGCCCCAAATGGCTCAGAGCCAATGGAGGCACGAGAGGTAGCAGGTGAGAAAAGAGAGAGACAGGAAATCCATAAGAAAGCCATCCTGGGGTGCTGGGAAGGGGGCAGTGGAAAACTCAGGCTGCAGTCAGGACTCAATCCTGACTGTGCATGGAGAAGGTCCTAGGATTTAGGAGGCACAGGGACATGTAGATGGTGTGGGGAAGGAGGGAAAGCTCCATGCCCTGTGCTCCTCTGTCAAGGGCCATTAAGAAGCTACAAGGTTCCCCAGACAACACATGATACAGCTTCTCTTCCCAAGCCGGAGGATGCCTCTGACATCTGACAGGAGTAGTCTTTAGTGCAGAAGCTGGAGGCAGTCTGGCTATGTCGTCTGCTCTAGTGAAACTCTCCAAAAGTTACAGCTCACATGGGTTGGCGCGACCCATGACCCCCATCGGAACAGCACTTCACTACTCATGACCCACTGGGACTGCGCTTTAATTAGGAGCCACACAGCTGTATGAAAGCGGCACACATAGCTTTGGGACTAACAGGAGGGAAATATCCTCTCCCTTCCAGCTGAATGGAGCTGCGCACAGTGTGACAGAAACCAGAGGAAGACACTTTGTCCTTTAAAAGTGTTTTCCATGCAGGTCTAGAGGCATAAGCACCTGGCCAGGAAATGTCAGAGCGGAGGAGTCCTGAGCTGGTGCTTCCCTGCCCCACCCGCCAGAGCTCTGGGGCCAGGAGCTGTGAGAAAGGCGCTCCCCAGGGTGGAGTTAGCAGCCAGTGAAAGCAAGCAGAGGGCACCTGCCTGCAAGCCCTCCTGTGGGACCCGCCTACTCACACTCCCCGAGATGTCTGTCTGGGAGCTCACGTCCAAGTACTGTTTCGGCAGTGGGAAACCTGAGCTCTCCAGAGAGCTGCTGCTGGACCACAGGTCAGAGTGAGACCCTCTGTCGGTGCAGAAGCCGTCCTTGAGCATGGTGAGGCTCTGCAGGCAGAGGGGAACAGTGGGTAGGTTAGTCATGCATCTTCCAGGTCTGCCAGGCACTGTGGGCTTTCCTTGGCATCTTCTCTAATCTAGGAATCTCTGCTCACCCCTGACGCCCCGCTGATGCCATGCAGAGGGCTCCGAGTGAGTGGGCACTTACAGGACCTTTTACATTGAGACAGCAGGGTGCATGTGGGCTCAGCCCAGGGCACAATCCCTGCTGTATCTTCCTAGCTGTGCCATCTAAGCTGGATGATTAACTTGTCTGTGCCTCAACTTCCTTTCCTGTAAGATGGGAATGACCCTAGGTGCTACCTCACAGGGCAGTCACATTGATTAAACTGATGACAGTGTGAAATGTGGTATAGCCAATACTCAGCAACGGTCAGTTTCACTAAGAGCTCACTGAATCCTGACAATAGCTCTTTCAGGAATGACTTGTGATTATTCCCCCTTTTATCAAGGAGAAACTGGCAATGGTCAAAGCCAGGATTTGGACTTGACTTTGTTGCTCTGTGTTCTTAACTGCTAATCACAACAGGAATGCTCCTTGCTGTCCAGGAGCACCCTGTCTGAATGTTTACACTGGGCTGCTGTCTCGGGCAGGAGTTGTGCAAATACTCTGTCTTAGAGCATAAAGCTTCCTTTACTGAGCAACTTGCAGCCAGCGGCTCTGGGTCTTGGACTTTTAATCTGCCAATGGCAACCATGATAGAGATCTCTGAGGTCAGGGTGGTTCCTGTGTGGGGAGGTGGTATGCCCAGGGGTTAAGCAAATACGCTTTTGAGTCAGGTGCTCAGGGGTTTGAAGCCTGGCTCTATCCGTTGTACTGAGTCCTGCAGTCCTTATCTGTAGAATCAAATAAAAGCAGAGTTGATATAGAAGACAGGTCAGGCCCATTGCACCAATGCATGCAAAGTCCTTGGCACAGCTGCCTGGCATGGTAGAGAATAACTCTTCTCCTGTGTTCAGTTCCCAGCACACAGTGAGAACACACATACACAAAATGATTACAGAGATACTACATCCTGATGTTGAGGTTATCGATGCTGAAACCATCTCCTTCCATTTGCTTCATTGAACGATAAACCCAGTGGCCAGAGCTAGGGGCAAGGATATGGCCTTTGGGGTATGCCTGACAGTGTTCACCTCAGCTTTGCCACTGAACAATTTTGGCCCCAGGTCAGCCATCTAGTACCCTGAAGCCTCCAATCTTTCCTCTATAAAATGGGACCAAACTCCAAGAAGACTACTCAAGGTCAAGTTGCTCTTGTCTGAAATGCCTGAGACAGGAATTGTTTCAGACTTGGATCTTTACAGATGCTGGAATATCTGCATACACACCATGAGCTATCTCAGGAAGGGACCCAAGTCTAAACAGGAAACTGTTGTCCACATGGCTTATGTGCACAGCCAGGAGGTGACCTCATAGGAGACCTTCGGTGCACCTGTGTTCCACCACAGGTCAGGTGTGGAATTTCCCATGGGGGCATCATGTTGGCGGTCAAAAGTTTCAGAGAGCATTTCGCAGTCTGGATTTTTGGCAAGGAGTAAAAAGAGGGCAGTGGTCCCGAGGGAACGTGGGCAGAATGTGCATGCAGGGGTACGAGGAGGATTGAACTGGGACCATGTGACTGGGAATGAACGTACCTTAAGGAGATCTTGCTTTTCCTTTTCCCCACAGGTGATGGCCTTCTTGATGGCTTTGGTTTCTCTCAAGACAGCCTGAGCTTCATCCAGTTTGTAGCTGCCCTGGGCATCAGACATTTTCTTATCTATTCTAGAAGAGAGGTGATGGAAAAGGTCACACCCAGGAGGGACAAGGTTTCCCCAGGGGAAGTGCAGGCCAGTACTTCAATTCCCCAAGCAGTCTCCTCTCTGTCCTGCATGCCCTTCCTCTTCAGGTCCCACTTGTGGGGTGTGGCGCGGAAGGTCCCTGCTAAATCACAAATGTCCCACAGAAGGTGGCTGCAGAAATAAGCTGCTTTTGAAACCAAGAGTCCTAAGCATCAGCCCTCACAGGGAGCCTCTGGATCCCCTCCCTGGTCCTCTAGGCAGGGAAGGCGGAGGCCCGGATACCAGGCTCAGAGCGGTGACACTGCACTCTTTCTGTCCTTGATGATCATTTCCTACAGGAGCATTCCTGTCTTGACTCTGCACGGCTTGGGAACAGAGCTGAGCGTGTTTGATTAGTTTCATCCTCTGGCACAGGATGGTTTCAATCTGGGCATCTTGATCTCCACCCACTTGATAAACTTGACCACCAACCCCTCCTCTGTTTACGGCCTCCCTATGCTTCCACGTGCATGTCTCCATACATTGCCTACAGTCTCCTGGGGGAGGGAGCCAAAATCACCCCTGTTCAAGAAGCACCGTCCTTGATAATTATATGTGTGTTGAATCACAGGATCAAAACTCCCAGTGGAGTAACCTTGGATACGGCTCCCAATCACACAGGGTCTCCGTTTCCTCCTCTGAAAATGTCTAGAGCACGTCATCTGCCTGGCCCGTGCACAAGGAGTTGTTAGGGATGTCAAATGGGGTGAAGGGTGGCAAATCCTTTGGTGAGCTAGGAAGTGCTGCACAAATGAAAGGGGTTCAAACACCTCGAGCCCAGAGATCTCACTGGCTTATCCAGAACCTAGATGCAAATTGGTTTGCATGGGGGCAAAAGGTGTCTAAGAGAAGAAAGGGGAAAAAAGTAAAATAAAGCTAGAGCTAAGCTAATTTTTTTGTTTGTTTTTTGTTTGCTATATTTTTTTACAAGGCTGAAATGGATCTCAGGGCCTCACGTGTGCCATGCAGGTATTCTACCACCAGGCTCCAATCTAAAGGTCCTCACACAGTTTTCCAAAGGTCAGACCAAACCAGATGGTTGTTGGTGGTGGTGGTTGGGGGAGTCCGGGCTTCTGGAGAAGAGGGCTGGGGGGCCGGCGGGAGAAGGATCTGAGAGCAGATCTGAGAGTGCTTTTAACTGCTTCACACTTTCAACAAAGGCTGGGGCTGCAGTTTCAGTAGAGGGCGGAGAAGAGGAAGTCTTACAGTCTGAGGGACACCACAAGCCCATTATTTCGGGATGAGAAAGCCTCCTAGGCATTCCTCTCTGTTTTCCTGCTAGAGGCCAAATTGTTCTGGGCTAAAAATAGCTGGAAGGGGGAATCACTGCTCTGAGCAGGTTGGTTTTCACCCTGTCTCGAGGCCTCATCGTCTGGGCCTGGGGTGGGGGAGGAGAGAGGGAGGCAGGGAACGTGGTCTCCACACAGCCTCCCCTGCGGTTACTTCAGCCTCCTCCGTGGAGAGAATACAAAGCCTCGTTTATGTCTCCCCACTAAAAATAGCCTGTGGATTCCTTTCGAGGACTGGGGCCTGGGCAGGACTGCCAGGTCCACTGAGATCCATCTCAGATTCAGTCTGAAAAACTGGTGTAGGAACGATTTCCACGGCAGAATCCTGCCCACGATGCTCTGCGGAGCATATAAGTGGGGAACAAGTGGTCTGGGGTGGGAGGTGGTCCTGCCTCCGACTGGCCAGAGAGGCAAGTGGCGGGTGCAGGGACAGCTATTTGCTTCAGCATGTCCAAGCGCCAGGGTCTGGAGGGGGCTGTGCCCAGCTGTCCTCTGCCAACAGGGGGAGAACGGCTCGGAATCCCCCACAGGACCGGGCAGAAGTGGTGTGCCTGCTGGGCTGCACAGAGCCTCTACCTGATTCCTTCAAGGGCCTTAGCAACCAGACTCTGGAATTTGGCTCCAGAAAGTAGCTCTGAGAGGGAACACTCTCGGGATGGAGCTGGGGTGGGAGCCGGTGGGGGAGAACAAAGGGTCACCATTATGTACGCAGTGAATGAATCTTTTTTTTCCCCCATAAAGGCAAAGAAAAGTTGTGTGTGTGTGTGTGTGTGTGTGTGTGTGTGTGTGTGTTTGGGGTGGGGGGTGCGCATGTGTTTTAGGATTTCCAGAGTGCAGCTGTCCTTCCTTTCAGGCTCTCTGAGATTCACACACCCAGTAGCCACACAGAAGCTGGGCAAAGACTGATGGCAGAGGACCATTCCCGGCCTTGTCCAGACAGCTCTTACCTGGGCACCGACAGTTTCTGTGACTGTGCAGGAAGATCCTGCTCCACCCCCTACCCCAGCCAATCGCCAAGTCCCAACCCCTTCCTATTTGCAGGGGATCACGGGAGCAGGGGAGCTGAATCCCAAAGCCTGTGTTCAGACTTTTTCCTTTTCAGGTTCCTCTAAGAGGTTTCCTTCAATCCTTTCCAACCTTTCTCCTTTGTTTTTAAAGATGGGGTCATCGACACTGAGTCAAACAAGTAGATTCGTAGGGGATGGTAACTGCCGAACACATCTTAGCTGGTACCACTGCCATCATGAATCCAACACAGCCACGCTTAGGAAACAAAAGAGCTGTGTCCTGTTGGGCTGCACGTCAGCCTCTAGGAGTGAAAATGACATCTGGTCAAAGTGACCAGAGGGAAACTCCTAGGACACTCCTGAGGGATGAGATCTACCTTCCCCCATGCTCAGCTGAGAGTGGGCATGACCCAGTGGGGAGGTCCCCACTGGACCCTAAAACACTCAAAGGGAGATGGAAGACTTATGTTTCCTAGGCATGGGGAGGGGGCTCTCAGGGATAACGCACCAAGGGAGGCATCAAGACACAAGCTTTAAAACCCAACAGTCCATACAGTATCAACACACACACACACACACACACACACACACACACACACTCAAATAGTTATAATAATCTAATAGCCCTGGACATGGAGTGCTTAGCATTTCCCTAGCACCAGAAGAAAAACAAAATCCAGTAGTCCTGGGTTCTGGTCCCAGCTCGATGCTTGCTGGATGGGTGGCCCTGGGCATATTTCCAACCCTGTACCTCCATCTAAAAAAGGGCAGTATCAAAAATGTTCGTAAGAGGTAAGAAGAATAAGACCAGATGGCCAGAGTGAAAGGGGCTCCTCAGCCCAGAGTCGAGCTCAGGGCAGATGCAAAGTCTACCCAAGTCCAAGAGGACAACTAGCCAGAGGTCGGCACCCCGCTCCCTCTCACCAAACTCTTCCTACATGCCAGGTTCTCTCATGCCCTGGGTAGGGACTTTTCTAATTAAATCTCTATAACCTCAACTCTTTCTGATAGACGTAAAAGCTCAGAAGGGTTAAGTCGCTTTTCCCTGGGATTTGAACCCTGGCCATCTGCCTCCTGAGGCTGCATTCCCAGCCCTCAGCCAAGATGCACAAGAAAGAAGACCCCTCCTTCCCCACTGCCTGCAGGAGCAAGGGCAGCAAAGGAGTCTTATCTGGGCCAGATATCAGACACAAGGAGGGGTAGGAGGCGGCTTGCCTTTGGGCCTTCAGTGTCAGCTTACCAAACAACAAGAATTTTCAGTGCTGCTCCAGGGCGACAGACAAAGTGGTAAAACAGGTTTGCAGGGGCTAGGAGAATAATGGGAGGTGCTCTAGCCAGAAGCTCTTGAGGACTGCAGAAGCAGGGAGGGGAGGGCACGCTCTGTTAGATGATGTGGGAAAGAGTGGCCCTTAAACTATGTGCCCAGAAGCTGCTCGGCCGGAAAGTGGAGGACAGTGACGACTGCTCATTAGGCCCAAAATAGCAATTTTTTCAAAGCTCACACTATTGCTCCGGATTGTCCTTGGTGCTGTTGAAGATTCCCAAGAAGCATAAAACAGAGTCTTTGGACTTAATGAGTTTAGAATCTGGTTTGAGAGATATGATTGGCACATGTATGTATACAAATAAATATATACATAAATAACACCCATAAACAAACGGAAAAGCTAAAATGTGTAACAATTTGTCAAACAAAAAACATACCCAATTTATCTTACAGGATATACTTTGGACAAGGTCACAGCTTTTACCACATGTGTTGTACTGGATTCGAGGTGGCCCTCCAGGTGGTGGGGGCTTGTGCAATGGGAGGATATGAATGTGAAATAACCAAACCCCCCACTAAGGTTCACAGTTCATGGAATAGGACTTTTAGAGGACATCCAAAGGCTGGGGTGGTGGCAAAAGAATTGTGACTGTGGATTTGAGAACTCACGAGATGAGGAAAAGGTTCAGTCTGGGAGAGACCAAAAGCAAAAGACTAGAGAAAGAGCTGTCCGTAGATGGTGTGGCCTTCCTGGGACTCTGAGTGACAGGTCTCTTAGAAGGTAGAGATCTGGTGTCATGCCAAGTGCATCAGTGAGGAGCCCCTTTGTGGTGAGCCCATCAGATACACTGAGCACAGTTCAACCACCAGGTCCTGGTCACATGTTGTGGTTAACATAACAGCTAGCATTTACTGTGCACTTGCTATGTGACTCAGTTTCCTCGTGTATATAGGGGGTTAACTAATAGAAAATTTTCTCACAGAGTTGCTGTGAGGAGGGAAGGAGTTTACCCACGCAGGAACACTGAAGGCATCTCTGGCACAGAGTAACTGCTTGACAAAGCTTAGCTGGCACAATCACCGTCGTGACAGTGAACACACTGCCCGTAAGAGCCAAAACATCTCCATCTTACTTTGCTGCCTGGCAGCTTCTAAAAGCAAATATGACATCTGGTCAAGTGATCCTGGGAACTCCGTAAGGCCCCCGTGAAGGGCCATGCACGTGGCATGGTGTAACTTCTCTAGTAATTTGTCTATTTCTGGAAGACGTCCCCGTTCCTTCAGTGGGGCACTAGGTGAAGTTGTGGCTCAGGTTAAGGGTCATGGAATTAAAGGGGTTGTGTGTTCGTGTGCATGAGACTCTAGTGGTCTGCCAGAGAAGCTGAGGCGTGTGCACCGGAGTGCTCAGCAACGCTGGCTTCGGAGCCTGGATAGTAAGACTTAGCTGAACGGAACAGACTTTTGTGGCTCCAGGAGTTCTGAGGATGATGAGAGCCCTATGATCTAAAGCGATTCTCCTTTCCTACCTGGGGTCCATATTGTCGGTCAATGCCATTGGAAAAGAACTTGAACAGAATAGTTAAAGAGCTCATTTTGAGAGGTGAGGAAGGGATCTAAAGGAGAGAGACAGAGGAGGTGAAGGCAGCTGAGGAGGGGGGGCCACCCCATGCTCTGCACCGCTGGCTGGACTTACTTCTTCAGGGTCTGAAAACCGCGCTCTTTAAACTGTAGCTCGTGCTGCAGGTGAACCATCTCTCTCTTCAGCTTGTTGACCTGGATGACAGAAGACCACACAAGGGCTGGATCAGAAGCTGACAGAGAGCTGCAGGTCTAGAAGGGGAACCCACAGCACCTTGCTGCTCCTGCACAATGACTTGGGCCACACCCCTCGGGCCATACAGATCACAACACCCTTCCCTCACCAATGTGGGTCTTGTCTCTGCAGCTGCCCATTCAGTCAAACATCCCAGCCAGTTTCCTTAGGTCCTGCCCAGCCAGTCCTTGCTCCAGGGAGACAGGAAGTAGTCAGGAGCTGGCCACCTGACCTCAGAGAGAGCTGGGTCTCCCCAGTTGTTAGCAGTGAGATCTCTCTCAAGCTACTGGGCCATTCTGAGGCTCTCTTTCCTGCTCTGATGGATGAGGATGGCACTTCCCCGGGTTGTGTGTGAGGTAGCAGACAGTGGAGGTGAGAGGCAACAGAGGAACATCAGAGGCGAGACACGCCCCAGAGCCAGGCCCAGCCAATAGGAGGGCTGACTGCCTGCACAGGAATTAAAGTTTGCAAATGGGTTGCTAATAATCAAATAGTGAGGTATTTGCTAGAAGAAGCCTGGATACACAGTTCCTTTCCAAAATTACCTGAAGGCCTGGCAACATGGAGCTAAGGTGGTCATGAATTCAATAAGAGAGAACATGCAACAGCTAGGAAGAGAGTAGGGAATAATAAGAACTTTGGTCTAAGACCTGAGTCTCTTGGGCCCCAGGGCCAGTTTCTCAGCTCCCGTCAGCCTTGTTGTTCATCTTTAAGATGTACATGACACTGGCTACTGCATGGGGCTGCTGCGAGGACCAGAGAGGACTTGCGATGAACTGGTCAGCACTAGGTCGGGTGTATGGCGACTGTTGTGAGATGGTAGCTGTTATGACCATCATCCATACCACAACCCCTGCTCTGTTGTTATTATCTGGGGCCTGGCCAGTCAGCACTGCTGCCCTGGCCTGGATGAAGCATCTACTCTGGTCTAGTGGTCCCAGGCTTTGGTGACCTGCAGCATGGCAGAAGAGGCCCTACCCGGGATTTTGCAGTGGCAATCTCGGCTTTCAGGATCTCGGGGTCATACTTCGAGCTGGATGATGAGCCAGAGACCACTGTAATGAAAAACCAAAAGAATTTCAGAAAAAGAAATACATTTTAGCAAAGTTGGCTTTTTGCCCTTCTAAACAAACGCAGAAAGTAAGCACTAAAAGGGAATAACCTAAATGTCCAACAAAGGGGGATTTCCTAAAGAAATATGGTACACAGGTATTATTTGTTGAATAAAGATACAACTCATACAATTTAAACTGTTGGTGCAGGGCTGGGGATCAGCGATTATAAAGCACTTGCCTAGTATGCACAAGGAGCTGGGTTCGATCCTCAGTACCTCAAAAAACGAAAAGGAAAGAAAATGTGCAAAACACTATGTAGAAGGGGAAATGTCTGAAACCTATTGTTTGTTACACGAAAATTAGTTTACAAAGAAATAGAAATAATTTAAACTCAGAAAACATACATAGTTTACAAATATACACATATGTATCTTTAGAAAGAGCCGAAAGAAATATACCATACTGAATCTTCTAGAGTTGGATGATAAATGGTATTAATTTTCACCTTCTTATTTTTCTATCTTTCCTACATTTCTAATATAAATATGTTTTAATCACAAAAAACACTAGAAATGATTCTTATTCCTTTCTAATATTAATGTACATATGAAAAGGAAAATAAATATTACCCATATCCTACCACCCTAATATAATTATCCTTTTCCCAAGTTGCCTTCTGCTGTTTATCTACAGTTCTATCATTGTAATTTTATTCCATTTTAAAAACACTATTTATCTTTAAAAGGGATTTTATGGCTTATAAAAATGAACACAACAAAGTAAAATACATAAAATAAAAGTCAGAAAATGAGACAAAGGGGGAGAATAAGGGCAAGGAAAGTCAGATTGTGAGTAAGTATGAGGTTAGGACTTGCTTCCTGACAAAAGGCACCACAAACCTGGCTCTGAGCTTCCTGACTGGTGCTGGGGAGAGGGAAACATGGCCAGATATGAGACTTATCGGGTCCCTACCTTACATTCAGCCCCGGTGTCCAGAACAGGATGGCTATTGTAGGTAGGAAAGCCAGAGATGTAGCTTTCTCCCCTGTGAGCCCTTACTTACACTGGATAATCAATTCCACTGTCTCCCCTTTTCACTTAGCAGCATCTGAACACTGGCCATTCACCTGTAGGGAGATCAACTACTGAGACCTGGGGTTTCTGAGAACAGAGAAGCTTGTTTGGAAATTGCTGGCAATTTTCAGTGTCTGGAAGCAAAAGTAACAGTCATGAGGGGCTTCTTCTGCTCTTTGGATTTAGTGAAAATAGTCTAGTGGGCCTTTGGGTAATGCATGTGAAAAGTTAAAACGTAACATTGGGAAGTTTGGAAAAAGAGAAACCGTTCTCCATAATAACAAAAAAATGCATCTGCCACAGCCTTTCATTTCAAGACAATGGTGATGGTGGAGACTGGGATTTACCAGAAGAAACAGGTAGGAGTGGGGAGGGCCTTACATCCTTGTCTTGAACATGGTACAGGGACTCCAGGTACAGAGGTGTTTTGTTTTTAAATATATATATTTTTTTAGTTGTAGAAGGTATCTTGTTTTTCTATCTTTATGTGGTGCTGAGGATTGAACCCAGTACCTCACACATGAGAGGCAAAGCACTGTACCACTGGGCCACAACCCCAGCCCCAGAGGGGTTTTGTTTTTGATGGAAGTTTTCACTTTGTGCCTTCTAATTCTTCTCGCTGGACATGGGAGTTTCAGAGAAGGACCTGGGAGGATACAGAGCTAGAGGTGCTGCCCTGAGCGTATTCCCCAAATGGGCACTTTAAAACTACAGTGTGAAAACTGTGGCTCAGGCTGTTTGTTACCCGCCGATTGACAGTAAGATGTGGTGAAGAGCCTGTCGGAGGAGTGTCAAGTGGAAAGAAGATGGGGGATAGGTGTGGACAGGTCATGGGCAGGGCCTGTTCTATGAGCTCCGTCCTGCCAGCCCCTCCCTTGGTATTAGGCAGCGCTGATGTTGCCGGGTCTACGCTGGGGGCTGGTAAGGAGACCGTGACAGCAGCCTGCAAGAGTCCATTCAGAATGGCAAGACCTGATCCAGACAGGCAGAAGCTGGCCACGGGGGACCAGTCCCTCTGCGGCTGACCTATAGACTAAGCTAGCATCACCGGGCCATGTTCAGAAACCCTAGAAGGGAAACCAAAGAAGAACAAATCCCCACCAACTGGCATGCCAGGGGACTTGATTTTTATTTTGTAGAATATTACTGGGAAGTGTACAATTTGTACCCAATGCTGCTGAAATGGAATATATTTTAAGTACATTTTTGTGGAAATAAAAAAATATACATTCATAAAAGTAAAAAAACTGTATGTGTACAGCTTGAAGAATTTTGACAAGAGAAACACACATGATCAGATTCCCAGGTCTGATCAGCCTCCCGGGTCTGCCTTCTCTTCCCCACACTCCATAAAAAGAAGTTTATCTTCAAACAAGATCCTAAAGACAGCCAGCTTTTACTGTCTAGTTTTTATTAGTTATATGTGAACACAGTTTATTAAACTAACGTAGTACAAGGTTTGCTATAATAGATGTTCAACAACCCTATTTCCCTAACACCTCCAAAGGGAATCATTTTCAATGGATTCAGTTCCTTCCTTCCTTCCTTCCTTCCTTCCTTCCTTCCTTCCTTCCTTCCTTCCTTCCTTCCTCCCTTCCTCCCTCCCTCCCTTCCTTCTCTCTTGTGCTCTTTTTCTCTAGTGCTAAGGGCCTCGTGCATACTAGACAAGCGTCCTACCACTGAGCTTCCTCCCCAGCCCTCGGCCAATCCCTTGGGTATCTACCTCTATGTCTCTAATAGATATTATGCATAAATTGCTGCTTCTTGGTCTTTACAGTTAGGCATTATTTATTCATTTCTCCCTCTGAAGTTAGGGATTTGCTCTGCTCGCTTCCCAGCCCCTACACCATACACATGCCCCTCTCCTACCTTCCCATCCTCTTAATTGACACAGCGTATTTGGGGGAAGCAATCTTCAGCATTTGCATTATTTTCATTCAGCAAACATCTTGCTTGGGACGGAGCCACTTTTCCTTTCAAGCACATTTTTTTTTATTGTCCCCTATCTCGAGTTAATAACAGTCATTTTCCTGTTTGCTTAGTTCCAACAAACTTACACTAATTTAACCTCTCATCCTGCCAGTTATCTAAACTCTCACTGGAGGCGCAGAACAGCACGCACCCCGCCAGCTTCCGCTCCTGCATCAGTGTGCGCCCTGAGGTCCCCTCACCTGACTCTGGGCATCCTCCTTGCCTCCCCCATCTTCCCTGTATCTCAGGTCTCCCTCTTCTGGTTGACTCCTTATTTTGGAATAATACCACTTCTGCTAGCTCCCTGAGAAAAGAAACACGAAGGAAACAAATTCTTTGAAATCTTGCCTATCTCAAAATATCTTTATTCTACCCTTCACTTAAAGTTAGTTGTACTGGATATAGAATTCTAGGTCGAAACTGATTTTCCTTAATATCTTAAAGGCATTGCTCAATGCCTTTTGAGTTCCCAGTGCGGTAGGTGAGACATCTGGAGCTATTCTGAGTCCTGGTCATTATTTCATGATCTACCTTTTATCTCTGGGAGCCTTTGCAGCCTTGCGATATTTCCAAGGTTTGAAGTTCCCTAATGATGTGTCCAGGTGTGCTGGGAACCATTGTGCCGGGAACCCAGTGAACCCTTTCAGTCTAAAAGTCCTCCCCCTTCAGTTCTGGGGAAATGTTCTGAATTTCATTTCATGGATACTCCTTCCTCTGTTCTGTTTTCAGCTCTCCTTCCTGCACCCTTATTTCCCTCTTATTTCCAATTTCACTGTATTTTTGTTCTACTTCTTACAAGGCTTCCTCAGTTTTATTATCCAGTCTTCCTGCGGAGTTTTCATTTCTGTGATCATATTGTAATTTCCAAAGCCTCGTGTTAGTCTCCGCAGGTTCGTGGTGCAGAATGGAGCGCCCTGTTCTGAGGTTTCCTTCTCATGTAGACCCCTGCTTCCTCTGAGGCGGCCCCTTTCCCATGTGGCCAGTCTCCATTTTTCCTGTTATGGAACATCTGGAGTCCCTCGTGTTTGCCCATGCTTAGGAAAGAGCGCTCGAGAGCCCGTCTGGAGAGGCCTTGGGCGCCATGAGCTGCACGGTACATGATCTGGTTGGCTGCTTTCCCCTAGGAGTCCTCCATGTCACCGTCGTTACATCGCTTCTCTTCACATCTCTTTTCTGGCCACAATTCCCATCCTCTTCGAGAAGGCCATGGCCTGCCACCCTGAAGGGCACCAAGGGAAGGAGGGCTGAGGTCTCCAAACCCAGCATACGCATGTTCATGGACTCACCATCTTTAGTGGGGCACACTGTGACGTTGAACTTGCCTGGCATCCTCCAGTCTCTAGACTGCTCTCCTCTCTCCAAAAAATAAACCTGTGGTCTTTTGCCAGGTAGTTGCCTGCTATACCAATTTGGGGAGGGATCTGATGGTGGGTCTCAGAAACAACTTTCACCCAGTGTTCTCAGAGACCCTCCTCAGCTTGGGCCTCTCCAGAGACGGCGGTTGCCAACATCCCAGGCTTTGGCAAGTGCCCTGTGTGGACTGTCGCAGTCAGTCTTCCTCACGACGGGCCCATTTTCTCTTCTCTCCGTCTCCCCAGGAGGCTGCCGCCTGCTCATCTACTCTGCAGCCTCCAAATCTTATTGCTGCTCTTTCTTCTGCAATCCTCTCTGTCCTTATTATGTTCCTTTTAAAACAAAATGTCTTACCTGATATTTTCTTAGTTCAGGAGTGAGCGGTTCAGGAGGGTTGCCTGACAGACAATTTTTGGTGGGGAGGGTACCTGGGATTGAATTCAGGGGCACTCAACCACTGAGCCACACCCCCAGCCCTATTTTGTATTTTATTTAGAGACAGGGTCTCACTGAGTTGCTTAGCGCCTCACTTTTTTTGCTGAGGCTGGCTTTGAACTCGAGATCCTCCTGCCTCAGCCTCCCAAGTTGCTGGGATTATAGGCATGTGTCACCGTGCCTGGCTCCAACTGACATTTTTAAGTAAAAGCCTTAAGTTTATGTTTCATTCAGGAATATAAAGCCTAGAGGATTGAAGAAGCGTGGTGAGGACCCAAGAACCTCACCTTCCTGACCCTCACCTTTTTAAGGCTGGGAGGAACCAAGTGTAGGCCAAAAGCTTTAGTGCTGTTAACTGGTAAAGTTGGACTAATTAAAGAGAATCTATGTTTCTCTTACACCTAGGTGTAAAGTCTAGCTCTGACACTTTTTACCAATGTGACCTTAAGGGGGCCACTTGCTCTATCTGGGCCTCAGTTTCCTTGCATGTAGAATGGGAGTAACTTACTCTTGCAGGATTATGTGTTTGAGTGGTGAGGGAGAAGACTAGCCTGTGGCTCTCTAGGGTATACAGTAGATGCACATTAAATGACAGCTCCCTCTTCCTTCCTTCCCCACAGAGTTAGACACTTCAACAGAAGGTGTAAACAAAGTCTCCATGCAAGGGCAGGGCCCTGCCTGTGTCAGACCCAAGCAACTAGGGCCAGATGGTAAAGTCCTCACAAGCCCCAGCAGGTCATGGGAGTCAGAGGAGAAGCAGGTGACCTCACCGGTCCATCACCCCAAGAGCTTGACTTGGAAGACAAACCTGGCTTGTAAAACCTGAAAAGGAGTCATGATGAGCTTTAGTCACACCTCAATTAACTGGGATACTTGGGCTGGGGGACTCCCCAGTACGGTCTGGTTTGAGTCTCAGTTCAGTTGCCTGAAATGACCTCAGTCCTGGAAGACAGAAGATCCTCAACCCTGAAGATGGCGGTGGCCTTGAAGGGCTGGGGCAGCTCTTGGGGGTGTCTGAAAGTCAGACACAGGGCAGAAGAACTACTTCATCCCTAATTCCTACCATTGGCCAGGTATCTGCAAGCTGAGGACCCATATCTGAAGTGCACGGGACACAAGTGTTTTAGATGTTGGACTTCAGAACACTGAACACACATAATGAGATACCTCGAGGATGGGATGCAGGTCAAAAGAGAAGATTCGTTTATGTTTCACAGACACCTTATATAGACAGCCTGAAAGTAATTTTATTCAAGTTTTCTTTTTTTTGGCGGTGTACTGGGGATTGAACTCAGGGGCACTCAACCACTGAGTCATATTCCCAACCCTATTTTGTATTTTATTTAGAGATAGGAAATGAGCAACTGAGTGAGACCCTATTAATATTTTTGAGCCATTAGTAAATTATTAGGAAACTGTTCTATGTGTTTTCTCTAGGCCACCGCTTTTCACCTGGGGCCAACTTTCACTCCCAGAACACATCTGGAGATGTCTGGAAACAATTTTGTTTGTCACAACTTGGAGGTGAAAGGTGCTACCGGCATCCAGTGGGTACAGATCAGGGATGCTGCAAACATCCTCCAACATGCAGGGTAGCCTCTGCAAAGATCTACCAAGCCCTAAATGTCAACCATGCTGCAGTTGAGAGACCTTAAGATGGACCTGCCAGAGGAAGGCACTCATAGTATTTCAACAACTAAACATAAGGAATCTGAGATTTTGAGAGTTCACATATGCTCCCTAAGAGGACATGCTCGGTGCTGCTAGAGCAGACCCTGGGCCCCAGGCCTTCTGACCCCAGAGTCCCCAGACCATCACCTCCTGCCAAAGCGTTTGTCATGGGAATGCTTCATTCTTGCAGTATGTGTCTCTTTTCCCCCAGCTGAGTTTTAATTTTAGACACTTTATATCCACATATCACTTGACAGAATAATATAATGACTATTGATACATCCTCCCCTAGACTCACCAGTTTTCAGTATATTTCTACATTTGTTCTACCGATCCCGCCTCCCACCCCGATTCTTCCTCTCAAGTCGGTGCCTGGTTTATAGCCTACAACAAATGGTCAACGTGTCATCGACATCCGCTGATGTGCTCAGTTGGCTTAGCTTTTCCCCTTTTTCTTTACTTTTACTTCCCCAGCCCTGATCTTTCTCAGAACAAGTTGCAGACAGGATGCACATGCACCTTCTGAAAACACACTCTCCACATGCCCATAATGCCATTATTACACCTAAGAAAGTTCTGCAGTGGTCTGAGAATGTCTTTTATGGCCATTTCTTCCCCGGTGTGTCGTCTTATTTAGGACGCCAGCATTTCATTTGGCTCGTAGGTTGCTTTAGGCTTTTCAAGATCTAGGCCAATTACCTGGCAGATTACTGCATGTTGTGTATCTGGCTGCATTCATGAAGCAGATGTAATATTTCTGTGAAGGATTTGGTGATGTTTTCACTACATCACATTGGAGGGCTTATGAGGTCAACTGGCCTCGTTATTGTTGGTGCTAATTTCACCACCCATGTAAAGTGGTGGCTGCTAATTTCCAATGGAAAAGTGCATTTTACCCTCTGAAGTTAGAAAGTAATTTGGGGGGTAATACTTTAGGACCATGTAAACATCCTGCCCAATAGGAAGCCTTGTTTTATGTACGTCTGCTCCTTTTCCAACAGTGGAACTTGGGGACGGGGTGGGGAGGAAACCTCTTTATCTCTTTAAACCTAAGTTTCACTAGAAGCAATAATATCTCCTTTCCAGGATGGTGGTAATGATAACACTAGGCATTGAGTTCATGTGTGAAAGCCCTAGCCCTAAAATGATGGTATTTGGAGGTGAGGCTCAGGAAGATAATCAGGTTTTGATGAAGTCATGAGGGTAGGGCTGCCATCATAGGATAGTGACTTTACAAGAAGAAACAGAGAGTGAGCTGTCACCTTCTCTTTCAGTCATGTGCAGGAATAGGGAGAAGACTGCCGTCAGCAAGCCCAGAGAGCCTGGACCAGCACCTGACCACACCAGCCCCTTTGTAGCAGATGTCCAGCCTCCAGAGCTGCAAGGAAAAAAATGTCTGTTGCGTAAGCCCCTGGTCCTTGGTCTGTGGTATTTTGTTATGGCAGCCCAGGCTAAGACAGATTCACAGCAGTCTCTAGAACATTACCTGACCCAGAAATGGCTAATGAATGCAATGTAGTTCTTCTCTGTCATCTTTGAGATTCTAGAAGTTTTCCTGAGTGGCCAAGGAAAAGGGCAGGGCTGGGACCGCGAGCAACACATCATGGTTTGGCCCACCCTGCTAGCAGAATGAACTTTCCAGAACAAGGGCTTCACACAGGACCAGTGACCAGTGACCCAACCAAGCCAGAGCCACCCTGAAACCCTGGATTCAGGCTGGTCCCCAAGGCCACACTGAATGTGTTGGGGGAAATGACAAAATGAAACTTACTGCTGTGACTCACCATGAAGACCCTGGGAACAGCATTGATCCTAAACCTTAGTTTCCTTATCTGTTAAAGGGAGATGTGAATTAAGCTTGAATTAATGCTTGAACTGTGCTTGGGTTGTACAGAACTGTCATGAAGATGGAATAAAACAGTCCTTCTTCAAGGACAAGGAGGAGTTGCCTTGCAAATTGATCAGACTGTAGTGGAGTGCTGGTGTGTAATGAGTGCTCAGCAAGCACAGAAATATTTGGTTATTTAAAAATAGTGTAAGAGACAAAAAGGTCATTGTGATCCTGGACAGCTACCAATCTGGTAACTCCCAGCCCTGGGAAAGAAAGACAAAGGGGATACTGGCCTACCTGCTTCCCTCCTGGGGACACTAGGGTAAATAGGGAAGGTAGGAGCCCTGCCCTTGTAAAGCCTCCTTACAGTGGGAGCAGACGTGTTAGAAACCCACAACGAGAAAGATCCACAGAGCCACGACGAGGCCATGGTGGGGAAGGGGGCCCCCCTTTTTTGGTAAGTACTGAGGATGGAACCCATGGCTTTGATCATGCTAAGCAAGCACTCTACCACCAAACTACATCCCTAGCCCTTTTTATTTTACTTTGAGACAGGGTTTTCTCAGTTGCCCAGGCAGCTTCGAACTTGCAATCTTCTTGCCTCAGCTTCCTGAGCAGCTGGGGTTACAGGCACGTTAGCCTGCCCATCAGGAAGGGGGCTTTTGACAGAGTTGTCAGAGCAAACCTCTCAGAGGCAAGGGCCTGAGGATGAGGCTTCAAGGACAAGGAGGAGTTGCCTTGCAAGTCGATCAAGAGAAAAGCCTCCTAGGAAGGGAAACAGCAAATGCAAAGACTCGGATGTGGAGCTTGCAGGACAGAGCAGGAGGCAGACTGAGGGCATAGGACGGGGGTGGGAGCAAAGTGGTGCATCTCATCCGAGTGATGAACACAGGAGAGGAGGCCGGGTTGCAGCAGAGCCTGATCACATAGGGCTCTGTGGGCCTCGGGAGGACTGGAGGCTGTTTGCTGGTTTTCCCATTGCAATATACATAACGAATATTTTAATGATGTTTCAATGTACTGTTCATGGCATTAAGTACATGCCCATTGTTGGAAGATACTGCCATCCATCACTACTATCTCAAGAACTTTGTCATCTTCACAAACCAAAACTCCTCTCTCTGCTCCCCACCTCCCGTAGCCACTCACGGGTTTTAAACAAGGAGATGCACAATCCGGGTGGCATTCTAAGATGGTCACAGGAAATGGAATACAATCCAATGTAAATGGTCAATGAATCGCAGCGAGCACAGGTTAGGAGCAGGAGGAGTAGTGGAGAGGAGGGTGGTTTAAATGAGGAGTGAGGATGGAGAAAGACAGGCAGATTTCAGACGTACTGAGAAGCAATGGTGGCAGCACGAAGCATGGCCATTCCTGGCAGGTACTGGCAGAGCGGGGATAGTGGGAGGTACTCACAGCTGACCTGGGAGCCCAGCTTGTGCTCCCAGACGGCATGTAGCTGCTGATACTCCTGCTGCGCGAGCTCCAGGCGCTGCTGCTTCACCTGGTAGATCTCCTTTTGTGCACTCAGAGCCTCCTGGGCCACCACCAGGTAATCCTTCAGCATGTGCTCCTGCTCCCGCCGCCATTGTACCCGGGGATCCTCAATCTGAGTGGTTTCTGGAACAGAACCCAGAGATCCTAAGTCAGCATCTGAGAAATAAAGGTTGGGTTAGTCGCCTGTGGAATCTTCACCACCAGAAAACAAAGGCAAAAGGCATAGAAACTCACAATAAATGTAAATGGGTTAAAATCTCTAAATGACAAAGCCTCCATTTGGATTAGTCACATAAATAGAAAATAAACCAACAGAGGTTTTGTCAATCTCCACACTAAACGTCAATCTCTGTCTGAGAACAGCCGGAAGGAAAAGCAAGCTGGAGTTCTAAGCAAGACACAGAGGCCCAAGGGCATCACAGACGGTCAAGGTCATCTGTTTCAGTGAAGAGTAAAGGAAAGGAATAACTATGTCAGAGAATATGGAGAAATAGAAACTCTATAGCTTGATAGAAATATAAATTACAACAGTCTTACTAGAGGGCTACCTGACCATGCAAATTAGGAGTCTTAAAAAAGTTAATAAACTTGACCAATCATTCGTTCTATAATAATTTATCATAAAAATGATTCTTAAAATCCAAGCAAAGATGCATTTGTACAAAATCATGATAATAAGCATCAAGTACATCCTTCACGTTTACTTTCTATAAAGCATTGTTCTAGGAACTTCATATGTATTTACTTCTTCAATCCCTATACTAACTTATAAAGTAGATTCTTTTCCTATCCCCATTATACAAAAAAGAAAAATATGGCACAGAGAGGCTAATTAACTTGCTCAAGGTTATATAGGAAATAACTGCTTGAATAAAGATGTTCTACTTACATAGCACAGTATAATGCAGCCACTAATAATAATGCCTTTGAAGGAAAATTAACAAAATGCAAATGTGCTTCTGATATAAAAGTAAATGGAAATGAACCTGCAAACTGAATAAATAATTTTGTATTTATCAAAATAAAATAAATATATACATTCTCAAAATGATTAGGAGGATAAAACAAAATCTTAACAACCAACTGGGAAGTAGGTTATTTTTTTTTAGGCTTTTTAAAACAGGTGTATAACAAACATGAACAATGAAAATCCAAAACATTAAAAGGGTTGATGTTCTTTCAATGCAGCTGTACTAGGCATGAAGGCTCACAACTGCACTCAGGAGGCTAGGGAAGGAGGATCACAAGTTTGAGGCCAGCCTCAGCAATCTATTGAGACCTTGCCTCAAAATAAAATTTTAAAAAGGGCTGGGGATGTAGGTTAGAGGTAGAGTGCTTGCCTCACCTGCACAATGCCCTGGGTTCTATGCCCAGGACTGCAAAAAAAAAAAAAAAAGACAAAACCCTTCTGCCTAGCAGACAAGAAGCAGGCAAAGGATTATCAAAGAATCCTCAGTTATCTCCTGTTGTCGGGAGAAGAGATCGTACAATCATGCCACCTAGTAACCAGCCTGTAGGCAGGCTTTTGCTTAGCCCAGAGTATTAGTAATTTTGAACTGATTATGAAAAAGTAAAAATAAGGAGATACATTCATTAAAATCTTCATTTGAAACTTTTCTGGGTCATTCAGAAGATCTGTCCATCTTGGGATCACAATTGGCCACTGGCCCCAGCACTCCGTTCTTCTACACCAGGTCTGCTGTATTCATTTATGTCACGTGCCTCTGAGGACATATGAGTCTGTGCCTCCTAATCTAGGCCCTCCAGCTCCCTTCCTCTGAGGGTCCATGAGCATCTCCAGTGAAGGAGGGAAGGATCAAAGAAACAGAGGGCCAGGTTCGCATTCCTGCCACAAAGGCTGTGTTCCCAGGGGCAGGTGGCTCAACCTCTCTGAATCTACTTCTGCACCTGTTAAGAGAAGAATAATGGACTCTCATCACTGTTCCCAAGAAAACTGTGAGGCACCTTGTCCAGGTTCAGCAAGCAAACCATGGTGAAAGGAAAACCAAACTCCTGCCTCGGGCCAGCCTTCCGGGTGTCTGTGACTGGCTATTCTGCAAGCTCTTCCTCCTCCCTCTGAGAAGGAAAATAGGTGTGAAGATTGCAGACAGGGACTGGAGAATTGCTTTTCATGAGGACAGCTTTACGTCCCTTCAACCAGACAAGAGGGAGGAGCCAGCCAGAGAGGGAGAAGGAGGGGAGGAAGAGGAAGAAGAAGAAGAAAAAGAAGGAGAAAGAAGGGCTGGGGTTGTAGCTCAGTGGTAGAGCACTTGCCTAGCATATGTGAGGCACTGGGTTCAATCTTCAGCATCACATAAAAATAAATAAATAAAAATAAAGGTATTGCGTCCATCTTCAACTAAAAAAATATTTAAAAAAAAAAAGAAGGAGAAAGAAGAAGAAAAAGGAGGAGAACGAGAAGAAAAATGAAGAAAGAAAAAAGATGAAGAAGAGAAAAAGGAAGAGGAGGAAGAGAAACAGGAGGAGGAGGGGCGTGTGCAGTGGTGGGCGGCAGGGTGGCTGGGTAGGAGACTGTGGCTTTCCTGCAGGGACTAACCCACTGGCACAGGCCACAGAAAAGAAGCTTGGTGTGTCTTGGCCAGGCTCAAGATGTGTTTTAAGTCTGTCAATTGTTCTTCCCGGTACTGGGGATGGGACCCAGGGCCGTGTGGCTCTAGGTAGCTGCTCTACCACAGTGCTACGCCTGGCTCTGAGAATTAAATTTTAACCTTCAGAGCTAGGGGTTTGCTCGGTGGTAGAGTGCTTGTCTCGTCTGTGCAAGGCCCTGGATTTAATAGGCTGTGCTACAAAAAGAAATACATGCATAGTTCTCATTGAAAAAAAATGATTAAAAAGATACGAAAAAGAAAAATTCTACAATTCTACCATTACAAAGTTACAAAGTAAAGAAGTGAGAGTTTCCATCACTCCAACACTAACAGAGGGTGCCCCCTCATTACTAAAAATCCTTGTTTATGATATGCAAAGTTATCTGTACACAAATAAGTAAATAATATAAAGTTATATTTACTGCAACATGATCCATGTCAGATATAATGATCATCAACTTGCTTTCACCTCCAGGAGATGTATCATGTTCTTTATAGGTGTATGATCTTTTAAAGATCTGCATAGTACTCCACGGTATGGTATGAGGTTTTATTGAACCAGACCTCCATTGGGAAACATCTGGATTCTTTTGAGGTCTTTTACAATTAATAGTACAGTGATGAGCCTTAAAAACGTACTTCTATGAATCTGTGCTGATTCTGAAGGGCAGATTTCTTAAAAGAGGAAGACTATGCATCTTTTAAATTTGAGTAGATACTACCAAACTACCTTCTCAAAGGTTCTGCTAATTTCTATACTCAAAAATCCACCTATGAAAGCCCTTTTCCCCAATTCTCAAAAAATCGCTGAGCCTCCTCTAGTGAGTGATTTGGGGTCTTCACTGCACATTGGAATCAGCTAACGAGTTTCCTGCAACAAAATCAGGCCCAAACCCTGCCCCAGAACTCTTCAATCAGAATAGGGCACGGGGACCTTCCACAGGGCTAGGATGTAGCTCAGCGGTAGAGCACTTGCCTAGCATGCACCAGGCCCTGGGTTCCATCCCCAGCACCAAAGAGAACTGTTAAACTCTGCAGCCCGGGCCCCACACCTGGACAGACCACAGGGCCACCTCTGGAGGTGGGAACAAGGTGATGGTGGTTTATGAAGTTCCCCAGACAATTCCCATGTGGCCAAAGGTGAGGACCAGTGTGCAAGAGATGACAACACCAAGGGACCCACAGTCACTGAGGCTGGCAGGGGGAAGCTGAGCTCTGGGCAAGGCCACCTGCTAGAAGCTGGATGGAATGTGGGTCCCCAGACAGGTACCCTCCATCACAGCTGGGTGGGTCCTCCTTGGGATGCTCTGGTTGGAGTCTGGGAGTCCACATTTCTTTTGGCCTCAGACCTAAACTCTGCTCCTTGGAATACAAAGGTATGTGGGTCCTTTAACTGACAGCCTGGCCTGGCTTTCCTACCATTTGTGGTAGCCCCTCCTCTCCCCTGTAGTGTAAACCAAAACAGATGCTTAGGTGCACAAACAGACAAACACAACACATACTCACACCAGAACACTGGTCTTCAACCTGGCTACACAGTGGAACTACCCTGAGATGTCTATAAAATTGGTGTGCAGTATGAAGTAGGAATCAATGTGTGGTTTAAATAAACTCCAACCGAGGCACAGTTTACACACGACGAAGTGGTTTAAGGTGTGCAGTTTAACAAATGCATACATCCTAAACCACCACTTCAAAAAATCATTTTTAGATTTCCTTTAGCCCAAGACACCCCTGTGCTCTTTCCTAGTCAATCCTCTCCATCCCCCGCCCCCACCATCCCCCTTCCAGTTTTAGACCTTGACAATAGACAAACTCGTTCAGCAGATGTTCTGGGTCTTGCTTCTTTGGACCAGCATCAGGATTTTGAGATTCATTTCTGTCATAGCTTCAGCTGTCCCTTTCTTGCTATTGCAATTGTCAATTTTTAAGTCATTCAACGAGTATGTGGTGGTACCTCATGGTAGCTTTAATTTGTATTTCCCTGAAACCAACAATGTAAAGCACAATTTTATGTGCCGATTGGTTATGTGCATTTCTTCATTAGGAAGTGCAAAAATATCTTTTGCCTTTTTTTTTTTTTTTTTTAATTGGCTTGCTGGGCTTAGCATCAGGTTATAGGAGCTCTGTATAAGAGTCAGAGAGATATATTATAAACATTTTCTCCTCATCTGTGGCTTCCCTTTTCAGTTTTTCTCTTGAAAAACAGAGGTTTTAAGTTGATGAAACTCAATTTACTAATTGTTCTTTTTTGGTAAGTCCTTTTTGTAACTTGTCCCCAGTAAAAACAAACAAAAACAACAAAACCTTTGGCTACCATAAAATCTTGCAAATTTTCTCCTGTGTTTACTTCTCCATGCGTTAGTGTTTACATTGCCCATTTTGAGTTTACTTTCCTATATGGCATGAGGCAGCAATAAAGTGCAGGTGTATTTTTTTATTGTTTCCATGTGGATACCAGTTGTACCAGCAACTGCTGAAAAGACCATCCTTGAAGGGCACTGACTTTTTAAAAGCTGCCTCAAAGGTCATGTCACATGCTGTTAGTGCTGAGCTGGTCACTGTTAAGGGGTCCCTCCCTTAGCCTTGCCCTTCTGCCACCACTGTTCTTCCTCAAGTCTATCTCACCAAAAGAGGTGACCTGGAGAGACTTTTAGAGATCACCATAGCCAACTATTCTTCATTTGCTTTTATAAATTTTAAAATTTGGGGGGAGTACTGGGGACTGAACTCAGGGGCACTCAACCAAAGAGCTACAACCCCAACCCTATTCGGTATTTTATTTAGAGACAGGGTCTCGCTGAGTTGCCTAGCACCTCGCTATTGCTGAGGCTGGCTTTGAACTCTTGATCCTCCTGCCTCAGCCTCCAGAGTTGCTGGGATTATAGGCGTGGGCTACTGCGCCCAGCCCGGCTTGCTTTTATTGAAGTTATACAACAACTTAATAATTCAGCAGCCTGAAAACTTTCCTTCCTAAACCGTCACGTCCCCATCCCTTTCTCCCTCATATCCCTCTGCCCGGGAGAAAGCTACTTCCAATAGGAGCTGGGCTGGCTCAGTAAAGTTGTGGTTGAGAAGCACTCCTCCCCATCTCTGCCCAAGCGCCACACCTCTGCACGTGCTGCTGGCACGTGGGAGTACCACACTCCTGAGCTGTGTGCCCACCGGCCTCCTACACACGCACTGCAAACACACCCACAAGGCAACAGCACTGTATTTTCCAAAAGCTATAACAATAACAACAAAAGCAACTGTCTTAAAACAGCCGAACATCTGGAAAACATTCAACACTGGCACCACACAGGCCAAACCTATGATCAACTAATCAAAAAAAAAAAAAAAAATCAAAAGAAATGAAGACAGCCCCATTCTGAGGAAGGCGGGAGGAAACCAGCACACTTACAACTTGTGGTACAGTGGGCTGATGGGAGCTTTTGAGAAGACTCATTAATCAAGGGAGACATCCCAAAGTCCCTAAAGTGTTATAACCTTTGACTTCATTATTCTATTCGGTCATCCCTTGGTTTCCTCAGGGCATTGATTCCAGGACCTCCAAGGATACTAAAATATATGGGTGCTCAAGTCCTTACATGAAATGGGGTGAGCCAGGCATGGTGGCACATGCCTACTGTATTCCCAGTGGCTTGGGATCCTAAGGCAGGGGGATTGCAAGTTCAATGCCAGCCTCAGCAACTTTGCTAGATCCTTTTCAACTGTCTCTAAATAAAAGACTTTTTTAAAGAAAGGGCTAGGGTTGTAGCTCAGTGATTAAGAACCCCCCCACACCAAAAAAAATTAAAATAAACTGGGGTAGTATTTATATGCAACATATGTGCATGAATCTGTATGCTTTATGTCACTTCTAGACTGCAATACCTAGCAAATGTAAATGCCATGTAAGGAACTGTCACACTGGGTTGTTTGGGGAACAGTGACAAGGAAAAAAGAATGTGGATGTTCAGTACAGAAGCAATGCTTTTTTCAAATAGTTTCAATCCAAGGCTCGTTGAACCCACAAATGCAGAACCTGTGGATACAGTACTCAGAAAACACATCATTAGAAAAATTATAGAGAGAAAAACAATATAAAGATTCCCTACTTTTAACAAGTAAAAGGGGCAAAACCATCTGGCGGCCCTCTGCCAATGTCCTCGCCCCTGGTCCTCACTCACTGTGTGGACACTGCCCTGCTCACTGACTCCTGAATGAACTAAGTGTGATCACACCTTGCAGCTTCGCTCTCTAGTCTGAATGGCTACCTGACTTCTTTCTAGCTCAGATCTCCTGGTCTCAACAAGCTCTTCTTTCCTGAAGATCATATTTCTTACTGTCATTGGCCACCGTCACCACAATCCCTCCCTGACCACCCCAGTCACACACTTGACCCCACATTCTTTCCCCATCGTACAAAAGATTTTCTAACATACTACATCATCTGTTCATTCAGTTTATTTTCTGTCTCTTTTGCCAAAAATGAAACCTCTATAAGAGAAAAGATCTTTGTCACTTTACACTCCTGTGTATTCCCAGCTCCCAGAAAACGTGCTCAATAAATATTTGCTAAATGAATGAAAGTTAGATGGTAAATTTATGAGTAAACTGTTGTTTGATTAAGCTGATCTATAACTCTGTGTGTGTGTGTGTTATTGGGAATTGAACCCAGGGATGCTTACCCACTGAGCCACATCCCAAGCCCCTTCTTGTATTTTAGCTAAATTCATATCAATGGCTCCATTGGCAGAAGTGGTTTCCTCTACCCTGTGACATCACCTGCATACCAAAAGAGAGCTCACAGCCTCACAGCTAGTAAAACTACCACGCAGAATTATTCCAGTTTGTGGTGCCTTTAATCACCCCTCCCTGCATACACCCTGTGTCTGCCTTCAGCCCCTCAAGGATACATTCACCATGGCCTGCTATTCCTTGCTTCCTTCCATCTCTCCAGCAACTCCCAGAAGCACCTTAAAATCCCACTCCTGCCATGAGATTTTAATGAGGGGGATGCTCTCAGCAATTAGAAGCAGGAAAGGGCTGATTAAGGCTCTGTACAGCGGTACAGCAGCGTTTAACCCGACAGCCCAAGCAGCCCGCCGAGCGCTAACCTCATTCCCCACACACACTCAATTAGGCATATTTACTTCTCATTATCCAGGACGCAATCCTGAGTGCTAATAAAGACCTCTGCTACCCCCAACAATGCAATTAATGCCATTAGCTGTCTCTCAGAAACTCTTATACACTTTGGTACCCACCACAGTCTGCTCATTCATCCACCTCGTGCATTCATGCACGCATGCCCTCTTCTATTTAATAAAAGTCAAGGCCACACCTACTATGCATCTCACCAGGCAAAGGATTGGGGCTCAGGAAATGAATGGGACAGTCACCATACTAGGAGAACTTGCAATGACAGGTAAATGAAACTCAGAAGCACGACCCCACTCTCCAGCCCCAGAAAAGCCCCAGTTCAGCCACCGTTTTGCTCTGAGTCTTGAGCAGCCGATTACCACCTCTAGGTCCTATGTATAAGATGAGGACAGTCATTGTAACATCCCCTGGGGTAACTGGGGGATTAAAGGAGATAATAATGGCTGTGGAGCGCCTACCATTGTGCATGGCACAGAGCATGCGCTCCATAAACAGGTGCCCTAAGGAGCTGGTGCCCTACTCTTCAGACTTTGCCAGGCATATCCCACCCACTGCAGTCCCGTCTCCTCTTGCCTGAAAGAGGAGGGAATCCGAAAGAGAATCCTATCGTTTCGATAACCAAGAGCAAATCAGGAAAATCCTTTTCCTCTGAACACATGGACAAATGGGGCAGCAGACTGAGAAGGACAGGGATGCTCTTGGCTAAGGGGGCTGCACAGTGAATGAAACCCAGACACACGTGGGCTCTCCGGCTGGAGAACTGTTCTCCACATTCTACCACCTGTCAGACAAGCTTCCATCATCGTCCCAGAAACAGAGACACAAGGAATCTTTGTACTGGGGACCACAGATATGAAGTGAGGGTGGGCTGGCTGGCACAGTGGGCCAGAGACACAGACACACGCAGACCAATCTACTATGGTCATATGTATGTACGAGCTGCTCAGAATTTTCTAGGGCTCTGGCTTCTCCAAAACTGTCTGTCAATGACAATGACACATCTACTTTTTTTAGGGAGGGAGGCAAGATGCACATAAATCTATATATGTGAAAAAAAGAATATATGCATGTATACATACATACACACAATCACATAGGATCAGGAAATGTCTGAAATGATACACAAGAAACTGTTAGCAGTGGCGGCCTCTATAAAATCGAGGAGGTGGACGACAAGAGGAGTTTTACATTTGATGCAAAATTCTTCTAAACTGTTGTTTTTCATGAGCATATATTATCTATCTATAGCCACACTGACATCTCTATCTACGTCTTCATAAAACAAAACACAATCTGGCGTGGAGAATGTCTGCTGTGGCTCTTCCAGATTTGGAGGGGGTGGGCGTGGGGAGGGAGCTGGATGAGGAGGGGAGGCAGGACGGCGGGGAACTTACTGGTGTTGTGGTCTATGAAGTAATCTCCAACTTGTGGGTCATACGCCTCTTCCCATCCCAGTGGCAGCTCATCACTAATGCAGTCAGCAAAGGTGAGCGGTTTGGTGTACCTGGCAAGGGAGAGGAGAAACAGACTCCATCAGCCTAGAGTCCCCCAAGCTCCTGCGACCTGCTGCTCCTCAGGGCTGGCCCAACAGACCCAGAAGTTCTGCACTGTTATGCCACCAGCTCCGCCCTCTCCCTTGTTCTGGGAAGGTGACCATATTCTGCGGCAGCATCAGACAAGGTCACCCTGGGAAGGAGGCCATCTTGAGCCCTGGCTTTGGTAGGGGCCTGAGCCAGTCACCTTCCTACTCTGGGCCTCGATTCCCACATCTCTAACTGAGGGTCTGCAGGATGGAGCTCTAAGGTCAAGTCTTGGCTTTTTGGCTTGGACTCCAGTCATCTCTGGCCTTCCCACCTGTAACTTGCTGGCCACCCGGTCTCCAGTCTTTACCCTGGCTCTCTCCTGTGTTTGCTGTGCCCACTTGCCCTGCAAAAAGCTGGCTTACCACAGCATCTAGAACAGAAGATGCTCCACCCCTGTGAGCTGGGCCAGGGAGAAGTATTTATTTGCTGATTGCAATGGTTCCCAACTGTCTGTACCCACTGCTGTCCCTCCCTAGACAAGCCCAGTTAAACTTATCTTTTGGCAATAACTACACTCTCCGTCCCATCTCATGGAGAGGAAGTGGTGGTGATCTTAGTGGCTAAATCAAATAGGCAAATCACCCAACTAAACCAACAAAGGCTTGTGAAGCCTGGAAAACTATTACAAACCATTTATCGAGTATTTTCATCAGATCACGGGGAACCAGGAATCCAGGCACATGGGACTCAGCAGGAGTGGCTGCTTTAGATAGCCACTTTGGTTTCTTCCCATTGCTGCCTCTGCCTAACACACTTATTCTAATATTCCCTACTTCCTCCCCTTCGCTTCTGGAGGCCCTGGGGGCTCTGCTTTGTACTCTTTCTACAGATTGGCAAACTGAGGCACAGTGGTAGAGAATCAGAATGAATTTGGAGGGAAACTGTTAAGATGCACATTAAAAACGTTACCTGAAGAGTTATCTGGGTATAAGGATTTGGATGCAATTTAAATATTTTTCTTTTTTCTTAAAACTAAATCCCCTGTAATGTTCGTACATTAATTATAATTAAAATATTGAACAATGGCTCAGTCCAGGCTTAGAAAGCATGTTATATATCTTCATGTTCCCTGACTGGTCATAGGCGCTCTCACTTGATTCTACCAACTACAGAGAACCACGTCATGTGCTTACTAAACACCAGGCCTCCTGAAGCTCCACTGCTAGATTCCAAGACCTAAGCTTTGCTAATAAATATTAATAAGATAGACTGAGCCTCAGAACTGTCTGGAAAATGAACCCAGTAACCCTAGAGGGACAGAGGGTGAAGCTGAACCAGGGGGACATCTGGAGCAGGTGGGGGCACGGGAAAACCTTTGGATTTCTAGGTCTCAGTGCAAAGATCCTCAATGAACTTATCTATGGCTCTTCCATGAACAGCAATGAGACGTTTCAAAGTCCTCCATACAAATTATCTGCTGAGCTCCCGCCACGCAGGATGGGAATGAGGGTTAGGGGACAGGGCTGAAACACCAAAAATGCATCATTTTTCCAGAAACCGTCAACTCCATGGATGATTCCAAGCTTGCTCGTTGCAAAGTCAGAGCTCAGACTCATGTGAGCTATAAGCGTCAGCAATGTGACAGAAGCAGACGTCCCACCAGGGCTGGTGCGCTGTTTCGTGCTAGCAGACATGGTACCCAGTGGGAATAAAGGAAGCGAGGTAACAGGACCCAAAGTTAGAAGGAGAGGGTGAGAGGAGAGAGGCTTTGGGTTGATATTTGACCTCCCCTGGGATGCAGTCATGGGGCGGTAGGCAGAGGACTGATCCCTGGGCTCTCAGAGAGCTCTTCATGGGGAAGAGAAAAGCTGGTATGGGAAGAACTGTGTAACTTAACAAGAAATCTGGACAGCAAGATTCTCTCTGGAACAAATGCCGAGAGGGAGATGAATTATTCAGTGTGCAGAGACGTGCCATTCAGAGAATCAGGATGGAGAGAAGTGTCTTAGCTGCACTGAGCTAAAACACACACTAGTGCACACTCACTCTTCCTGTCAGCGAGTGAGCGGTGAGGACAGTTCCTCCTGGGGATCTGTGGGTGCTCCTCGGCCTGCAGCACTCCACCCTGCGCAGGTGCCAAGAATGCAAACTGGGAAGAGATGTCTGCTTTGAGATGTGGCCAGGACTTGGGGGCCTGCTGGGGACTCCCAGCCCCAGCTCCTTCCCAGCCAGATCTGCTTGGTCCCAGCCTCCAGCCTCCACATCTTGGGCTGCCCCCAAACCCCAATCATGACATCAAATGACCCAGATGCTGGAGAGGCAAGAGGAAGAAGGGCGCCAGGCAAGAGCGAGCGCTGCCTCTTCTCAGTGCGGAATCTCAGAAGGAGTGCAGACATTCCTGAGTGTTTCACAACTGGCCCTCCTGGGGAAACAGCCCGGATGTGTCACCTTGGAGACAGGGAGGTTCTGCCAGGTGCACGCTCGAGGGGCACCTATGGGAGAGCAGAAAGCAGCTCAGGAGTTGGGGCCGCTGGGGAGCAGCTGGTTGCTGCTTGCCAATGGGTTGAGGGGCAAGGTTCCAGGGACACATGGCCATAGTGGGCACTCAGGGTCTAGGGGGCGTGGTCTTCTCAGGAAGCAGTAGGAGGAGTGGAAAAGCTTCTGCCAAGCGCCCGTCATGGGTGGTGATTCTTTGGGTCTGAGGACAGGTAACCTATGTGCCTACTGCTCCTGAGCAAGCCCAAGTTTCCCAGTCACCTTTTCATTGCCACCAGCGGGACGCTGGCCCCCAACTCACTCCCGCCCTCCGACTCCAAGCCAAGAACTGGCCAGACCCCGGCAGAACCTCTCCTCCCTGCCTGGGCACAGTGGGCAGGCTGGTTCTTCCTGCCCTGGGCCGCTTCAGGCACATTTCCCACAGCTTCGATTTCATAACACCTGGTGACACTCCTTCACCTGCGGCCACAGCCAGGCACCAGGGCCAAGCTGCCCCTGCCCCTTCTGTGTCTGAAGGCCAGGGTGAGAAGGAAGAAGGTGCCCATGTTTGAGGGTCTCCTGCCTTCGTTTAATCAACGTGGGTTCCAGCACTTTTATCCACTCATCATCGAACAAACCAGGCGCAATAAAAATGACCACCTCCTGAGTGCAAGAGGACGGGCGAAGCTCACGGTGTAGCTTCCATGATCCGACTGCAGAAGTGGACAGAGCAGGCAGGACCTGCCATGTGGTCTAAGGGAGGAGACACACCCCCATGGAAGCAAATCAACACCATCATTTCAGAATGCTCAGAAAAGAACAGGGTGTGGAGATCAAGTGCAGAGGGGAGCAGGGGGTCCAGGGAAGCCTCTCAGAGGGGACCTTGGAAAGGGGACCATACAGTGGGAAGCTGCCAGTCAAGTGATGTTGGTGAGTTTGAGGAGCAAAAAAGCAGCCCGTATGGCTGGAGTGAAGTCAGCCCAGGGAAAGGGGTGTGATGGGGAGGTTCTAAGGCCTGGTTTGGGGGGCTATGGAGCCCCTGGAAAGAACTTCAAATCTTACATCCCTGAGTGTCACCCCTTTGCTGAGCCACGGAAGGCAACCCAAAGAAGCTCCCTCCCCACCCTCTGTTCTCCTCCTTCCTCCCTCATCCCAGTTAATGGACCCTGACGGCAGAGACACAGCAGCCCAGGCCCAGGCCCAGGCCAGGCACCAGGAGACGTTGGTTTCTACCCTTCAGAGCAGAGGGTCTGGCACAGAGCCAAGGTTTGCACTTCCACCAGGCAGGGAACCATCCCCACGACATTCCATGACAGCACAGGTGGCCCTGATATTCACAGAGGCTGTGAACCCAGGTAATTAAAGGAGGCAGGGATCTCAATAGGAGGCTCCCCAAGACGCGAAAGGCCGAGGGTTGGGAGAAGGGACAGACCAGCAAGGGGGTGTGATTGAGAGGGCAGGAGGAGGAAGGGGTCCAGGGAGAGGGAAGGACAGCAGTGGTCCTTCACGGATGAGCGCCAGGCAGTGTGGCTCAGGAACGGGATGCCGGGCTGAAACCCAGGCTCCACCTGCAGCGGTGTTAGGTAACCAGGCTCAGGGGTGTTTCCTTCTGTGAAATGCATGAGAAGTCCAGTCTCAGCAGGGTGTTGTGGGATTAAAGGAGATAACATGTATCAAGTGCTCAGCGCAGGGCCTGGCATGGAACAAGCCCTCCAAAAGGTGGCCTGTGAATGTGATCAGCTGAGAGGTGTCTGTGCACGGAGAATCATGTTGCCCTTCGACTTAAACACGTCAGCTGCCACCACCCTCCTTCCTCACCCCAGGAGATGCAGCGCAGTGGCTGCAGGTGACAGGCTCTGGAGTTGGCCGTCTGGGCACTGGCACTGTCTTTACCAGCTTGTCCCTTAGCAAGCCACCTCTGACTTGCCCCGAGTGACCACCTTGCTAGGATGGGCTGTGCTGAGCCCATGGCACGTTCAGCATGGGCTGCTGAGAGTCAGGGTCGCACCTGTTTTCATGATGAGGAAACTGAGGGAGGTCAGCTATCCAGGCCTGTGTGGCGGACAAGCCCTGCGCTGTGCCCACCGTCCCCTTCCTGGAGGAGCCGGCCTGGGAGAGCTCTGCGGACTTCCCAGGCCTTCCCACTTGGCTGGGCTGGTGCATCCAGAGGCCCTCCTGGCTTGGCCCTCCCACTCCTGGAATTCTTTTATGGGGAAAAGAGGAGAAGGGGGAGCTGGAGGGAAGATTCCAGACTGTCCCGCCCACCCTCCTCCCCACCTACAGGCTGGGCCTCCACAGGCCAGCGCTCACTAGCCTCTGCCAAGTCTGGGAGGTTATCTCCACTCTGCCCCTGCAGGGTCCCCTGGGATCAGATACCTGCTCCCTCCCTCAGCCTCCATCTCCCTGTGTCCAGGACTGAGCTCATCCCATCTCCTGCAGCTCGAAGCACGTGCCACCTGCTGTGGTCTAGGGTCACAGCTCTGACCACCAGAGTCCGGATCAGAGCAGGCCAGGTGCTCACCAGACTCCGGCAGGCTGAATTCCGCCTGTAGACATGACAGTTGGTCTTCTGCAGTGTTATATTTTAAACATGGAATTTTCATGCCTTTGTGGGGGAAATTGCCCTCGGTAACCCCGATCTCTCTAGTGTTCCTCCTGTGTCTTGCCTTATCAAGAGGTGGCAAAGGGGAGCAACGAAGAGTTTAGGGGCTCTGGAGCCAGACCCTCCGGGTTTGAATCCAGGTGCTGACATTTTCTAGCTGTGTGACCTTAGACAAGGTACTAAATTCTCTGTGGTTCAGTTTTCATATTTGTAAATCAGGAAAAATAACAATATTGAGCAGTCATTCTGCACCAGCAATTGTTCCAAGCTCTCTATAAATATTTACTCATTTCCATTATGTAACTCTATAATGCACTGATACAAAAAAAATAAATTTTACCCATTTTCGCCTTCATAACAACCCCTTGAGATAGGTCCCATTCTGACCTTCACAGTGTTCTTTGTGGGTTAAATGAGATAATACAAGAAGCAGCATCTTGAGCACACAGTGAGTGGTCAGTGACTGAGAGTGATCCGTTATTTACACTGATGTCCAAATGAGGCCCCTCAAGTAGCAACACTACGGGGATTTGACAATTATCGTCCTGCTTTCCCCACGAGAAAACCAAGGCACAGAGAGAAAAGATTTGCCCGGTGCCACCCAAGAACCCAGCCACACAGCTAAGACTATAACCTGGGGACCAAACCTAGGCCTGCATCACACTCCTGACACCAAGGGATCAAGCCAGCCTGGCACTGGGGTCAGCTCCCTGTGAAATGTGACAGGGGTCGGCAAGGCCTCCAGGAAAGAGCTGCTGCACCTGTTGCTGGCCTACGCAATACCACTCCCCTGACTGATGGGAACCAGGATGAGACCACAAAGCTCCCATTCATGGAGAGAAGAGGTCGGGAGACGGGCGCTTCATTCTGATCACACTTCCTTGGAGGGCAGCCTGAGAGCCCGACACCATGGCAGAAGAGAGCCCCTGGGATGCCTGTTCACCCCCAGGCAGCTCCAGCCTGCTCAGTCTCTATCAGATTGGCTGTTAGGTTTCAGAAGTTCTGTGCCCTACAGAAAGGGCTGGGTTTCACCGGCCTGTGTCACATCAGCCCATTTCTTTCCCTGCTCTGAGCCTCAGTTTCCCCACAGGTAGCAGTCAAGAGAAACTGCCTCCCACGGTTCCTCCAGGGACTCCATGAATCTGCACGTGGAAACGACCCCGCTCAGAGCCCCGCACACAGCCCCAGTCCTTTCCCCTTCTCGGCTGAGGATTCTGAGGACACTCAACCCCAGCTTTATTCCTTCTGATTCCATGAGCTGCCTCCCCAGGTACCTGCTTCCCAGAGTCTTCCCAGCAATAAGAGCAGGGCTGCGGCTCAGCCTTCCCTGAAACGTGGCCCTTCTAGAATCTTCTGCGCCTCCTCGAGTTCTGACACTCACCACGGCCACGTCGCTTAAGAGTCTGGCCCTTCTAGAAACAGAATTGGTCTGTGTAGCCCTCACTGGGATCGTGGCCGGCTGAGGGCCCCTCACAACAGTGCTGGAAGGGTGTGCATCCTGACGCTGCCCTCTGGCAAGACACCTGCCCTCTCTGTCCTGAGGAAGCTGGGATTTGACACCCCTAAGGCCCTCTTTGCAGGCATCGGCCTTTTTAAGTCTGATAACCGGCCTGCCCTACCCAAAGGCCGAGGGCATGGTGAGGCCACAACAGAATGAGAAATCATCAGAACGCTTTTGCTCGACGCCAATTGAGTACGGGGCTCTGGATCATATGCTCTACGGAAAATAAATCATTTCCTTTATCTTTACGATGCTTCTGTGAGGCCAGCGCCTCCTCCCTCCTTGGGCCAAGAGGAAAGCAAGGCCTAATAGTCAAAGTAATAAGAAGAAAATCGAGTTTCACGGAGCGTTCACAGAGTGCCAGGCACTGTCATAGCTCCCATGCGTGCTCATCCACCACTTCTAAGACGTGCAGCACTTTACACACGTCTGACTTGGGGAGTGTGCGACTGAGGCTGATCACAGCTGTCAGCTGGGTTGCTGTCCTGATACAGCTGTCACTACTGTGTGTGCACAGATATCTGAGGCACTGGTATTGCCACTGGCGGAATGGATGTCACCGGCTTGGGATAAACCCCAGAGGTCTGAGTGGAGCATACCTAATCCCTAGGAAGCACACGGTGGTGAGGGGGGTGGAGGAGGCAGTGAACAGACCCGTTGAGCAGCATTCCCGAGGCAGGAGTCCAAAGTAGGTTAGCTCTACCCAGGTGCCTGGCTGGCCTGAGCCCAGGAGCACGGCTCTGAGTCCTTCGTGAGTCCTCCTAAAAAGGGGCATCACTGACACTCTAAGGGCACGGAGCACAGACACTGATAACTCAGTTAAAAAGTTACTCCAAAGAAATGGATTCTGAATAAGAAGATGGTTTAGGAGCGCTGCTGCTGCTGTGTCTTGCTTACATATTCCTTTGTGTTTCTGCACAAATAAAAGTGACATGTGAGTTCATCAAAATCCAAGTTTGCAAGGCTTATTTCAACAAGTATGAAATAATGATTTTTGATTAATTAAAAAACCGTGCAGCCAGGCTCAGTGGCCCACGCCTGTAATCCCAGTGGCTCGGGAGGCAGAGGCAAGAGGATCGCGAGTTCAGAGCCAGCCTCAGCAATTTAGCAAGGCACTAAGCAACTCAGTGAGACCCTGTCTATAATAAAATACAAAATAGAGCTAGGGATGTGCTCAGTGGTCGAGTGCCCCTGAGTTCAATTCCTGGTAACCCCCCAAACCAAAAAACACAGTGCATGACAGTTTTATGGAAGATTTTCCCCTTTCTTATGAAACATACAGCAATGGTTCACCTCAAAAGATCAATATTATGCTTATTTGTTAACAACTCTAAGCTGAAAACAACCCAATGGTTAGGGATATGTGGTAAGCATAAATGGAATACTACTCAACAATGTAAAGGAACAAGCAAGCGGTGGACATATACAATAACGCAGAAGAGCCTCAGAAACACTTTATCAGAAAAAAGCAGCAAGGAGAAAGAGTACACTGTATGACTCATTTACAGAAAATTCTGGAAAATACAAACTAATCTAGGATAAAAAGCAGAACAGTGTGGTAGGACTATAAGTTAGCCCAACCACTATGGAAAACAGGATGGAGGTTCTTCAAAAGACCAGGCATGGAACCACCATAGGACCCAGTATACCACTCCTCAGCATTTATCCCCCAAAATCAAAGTCAGTTGTGATACGTGCATACTCATGGTTACAGTAGCCAATACTACGGGACCAGCCTGGGTGTCCATCAGTGGATGAATGGATAAAGAAAATGGGCTATAGATACACAATGGTGTTTTATCCAGCCATAAGAATGAAATTATGTCGTTTGCAAGAAAATGAATGAAACTTGAGAACGTTATATCAAATGAAATAAGCCCAAACTCCAGAAGTCAAGGGCCAGATGTTTTCTCTCGTATGTGGAAGCCAGAGAGGCAAACGGAAAAGGTAGGGAATATATGAAAATCGAAAGATCAGCAGAGCAGAGCAAAGGACCAGGGAGGAAGAAGAGAGGGAAAGGGTAAATACTGAGGAGTGATATTGGCCAAATCATATTATTATACTGTGGGCATGTATGAATACATAACAACAAATCCCACTATTACATACATCTATAATGCACCAATAAAAAATATGGATAAAAAGAATTTTTTTAAAGGACACACCATCTATCTGGGGCTTCTCAACTCCAGAATTGTGAGAAATAAAACTTCTATTGTTTATATATTTAAAAAGCAAGCAAATAGAACAGTAGTTGCCTGGGGCAGGGGTAGAGGGAGAGAGGGAAATCACTAAGGGGAACAAAATTTGGAGATGATGGGAATGTTTTGATATTGACCAGGATGATAAGTTCATAGATGTACAGAAGTGTGCAAAACACACCAAATTGCACTCTTTAAATACATAGGGTTTAGTATACCTCATTAATCTCTCAATAAAGTTATAAGAAAAGAAAAACCCCCATGCTCTATGTATATACTAACTAATTCAAAATAACCTTTGAAGTATTATTATCAGCTGCATTTCACAAATGTGGGGACTGAGGCACAAAGAGGTTGACTGAGCCATTCAAGGCCACACAGCTAGTCCAGATACAAATCCAGCTGGCTTCATTTCTCATCTCTGCCACTGAGTGACTGTGGCCAAGACCCCTCCCTTTCCTGGGTTGCCGATTCCTCGTGCCCAGCATGAGAAGTCGACACCGTGATTGCTAAGGCACCTTTCAATACTGGGCTTCCATCATTGTGTCCCACAGACAGACCTGCCCAAAGACACATGGCCACAGAAGGGTGGACCCTCCTGGGCAGTCCCACTCAGCTCCCTTGGCCCCTGCTCCTTCATTTTCTGAGCAACACACACACACACACACACACACACACACACACATACACACACATACACACACATCTCCTTATTGTAAGGAGCAGCTCTTTCCTCTGGGACCACTGAGCTGTCCCCTGCACACTAGAGGCATCCTGCCAAAGTCCAGGGGAGAGGTGACCCTGGTCACCCACCCAGTTTGACAGGCTCTCCTGACATCTGTCCAAGACACTGCAGCTCACATGTGCTGGGAAGCACCAACCACAGGGTGAGAACCTGCAGCCTGCCGACTCTGTCATAGGGCCAAGACCAATACGGCTGGACGTTGGCCTTACCTGTGCATCTGAGTGCCATTTCTTTGAGACCCCCTCTGTAACTGATTAAAAGAGCTCCATACAAGAGTTCAAAAGAAAACGGTTTTCACTTCTGAACAGTGTGGCTTTAAGGGTCTTTCTTCCATCATTTCTTGGGAAGAAGAAAATAAACAGAAGGCTGTGCCTGAATGGAAGCCCTACCTGCAAGTCAAGAGCAAACACCCAGCGCTCTGAGCTGAAGCCGGCTGCATCAGCGGAGCGCGCCACACAAGCAATTCAAACAGCTATTTTGGGAAGCCCTGGAAAGAGGCAGATACGACATGAATTATTCATTCACACTGCTGGGGGGCCTCTGGGCATTGTCCTCTCTGGTTCTTTTTCTCTTGTTCATTCAGCTGCTCACGCACAGAAAGGCAGCACAATACCCTGGGCCCACACGTGCGTGCACACCCCCACAAGGAAGCCAGGGTGCCCCTCCAGATGGTGAGCCGTGCAGAGAGGAAACCCACACACAGGTTGGCAGAGATGCGTTCAGACTCAGTGCCAGCGGGGAAGGTGTGAAACTCCAATTGGCCCAAGAAGAGTGGGTGAGAGAGAGCTAGAGACACACACGGTGGTCACAAGGGACCACGCACAGTGCAACAGAGGATGTGTGACATTCCTAATGTTCCACATGCTTTCTAACTGCTCTGGGATGGATTTGGCAGCTCAGCAGACAGCGGGAAGGATTTGGAGTGTGGGCTGATTCCAATGTGCTCCCTGGGGTACCTTGAGGAGGGGGAAAGCCTCCCAGAGCTCCACACTCCACCCACCTACCATCTGGGCATTGAAGGATATGCCCAGCAGGCTTGGTGGAGGTGCACCCCCTGGGCTCCAAAGCCGTCCGCCCTCCTCTCTGCCTAACAAAGGAGCAGCTCTGCTCTGTGACAGCAGTCTTACATCCTCCAGGTGACCCTAGCCACGTCCTTTCCCTTCTGTGGGCCTTCGATTCCCCATGAGTGAAACAGGGATGGAATGCAACTCAGCCCACCCTTCCAGGTCTGGCATTTGTGGTGCCATTTTGTCATAGTAATGCCACACCTGAGAGGTGACTTACATGCTTCTCTCTAACCTTTAGAGACCAACACAGATGCTGCTCAGGACTTCACACTGTATTGTGCCAGTGAGTTCTTAAGGGGTTCCTACTACAATCTCATGGTACAGATGGATCAAGGGAGCCTTACAGAAGTGACATTAAGTTGCTCAAGGTCACCTGGCTGTTAAGAGGTGGACTGCAGGCTTAACTACCACTTGGACAATGAATGGTGATAGCCGTCTCTGCATAGCTCTCTGCGTGACTGAGGGATCTGTAGGGCACTACGGAACCTCAGACTATCCCACAAAGGAACAAAGAGGCGATTTTGGCTGCCCACTGGTTACTAGGGATGTTTATAAGGAATACTGTGGGCCAGGAGGTGTCTGGCTGTGGAAGACAGAAGGAAAAGAATCACATAGTAGATAAACTGAAAAAGATGCTCATCCTTGGGGGCCAACCCTGGAGCAGAAGTCACCGCTGAGAAACAACAGAGCAAGGGCTGGGGGTCGTAGTTCAGTGGTGGCTCAGCGTGCCTGGCACGCTGGAGACCCTGGGTTTGTCCCCAACCCTGCAGACAAACAACAAAAACCAGGAAGACAGATACAGTAAAATAAATAAATAAATAAATAGCACAGTACAGGTCAGAGAAGCATCCAGTTCCTGAAAGGAATAGGTCCTCAAGAACCTCACCCACTTGTCTTGAAGACAAACATGTCAGTGAATTGCTACTGGGCTCCACCTGCCCAGGTGGAAAGGTATAGACACAGAGATGTTCCATGCAGTGCTATTTACCACAGGGGGAAAAAAAAAAAATGCACAGTGCCTTGATATCTGTAGGGAATGCGTGGTTGATAAACTACAGCTACAGCCGCTTGATGCAACCATTTGTTTGGAAGGAAGCATTCTGAATGGCAGCGGAGAAGCTTAGGTTGCAGAATTTAAAAAAGAATTACAAAAGCAGGAAGCAAAATTGTGCATGCAGCATAACCACACCTGCCTGCAAGAACAAGGGGAAATGCCTAGAAGTAAAAAAGACAAAATATCGATCGTGTCTGCCGTTCAGAGGCGGGATGAGGTTTGAGGTTTGGGTTTGGTTTTGCTGCTTTTAGAAACAGAAATAAGAAAAAAAAATAAGGCTTGTGCCTTCTGGGCCTTGTTGGATTGTCAAATAACCACCAGCCCAGCATACCACCCTCATGATCCCTCCATCTGACAATGAGAAGCTGGTACTACTTTCCTAAGGCCTGGGGGTTTCCTGGTTTGTGCCAGGAGTGCACATGAGTCCCACCTGAGCCTTGCTCAGTCCCCTCCCTTGTAAACTGACTTTCTCGGGCCTCCCTGCTGTAATTGGAGACCGGTGGTGACAGCCAAGTCTCTTCTCCCAGGAGCAGAGAGCCCCCTGGGAGCTGGCAGAGGCTGTCTCTACTCCTGTTCCATTTTCATTAGCGTAAGCATCATCCTGCAGAAACAGACTCTCCCTGGCACATGCATTCTGCAGCCTCTGGAGAGCTCCCACAAAGGTCCTGGGGGAGGAGGGGACGCCCAGGGACTGGGAAGATCCTTGTGACTACAGGCTTCAATTACCCAAGCTGATTTATCACCTTCCCCGCAGAGCAGGGTGTGGGCTGGGGACTCTCCCAGCCCAGCTGACCTGGACCAGAGGGAGGGGGCTCCCCCTCTAGGCGGAGACCCCTCTCCTCTAGGGGCGATGGAGCGCCCCTCTCCACCCAGAGGGAGCCTGACCCTGGACACCAACACGCAGGATCCCTGAGCTCAGGGGAGTGCACAAGGACTTCGCAACCCTGGGGATCTACCTTCCCCACTGTGAGACCTTGGGGCAGACTCCGCCTCCTTGGATGCTCCCCAGCAGAGAATGGGGCTCCAGAGGTGTGTGTTTTCCTTTCCAGAATGAGGCCCTCCAGCAAATGCCCGAAGGTCTAATCAGCAGAAAGAACTTCATGGCGAGATTCCAGGGTGGGGAGCACACCTGGGCCCAGCACCAGAGCAAGAATCAAGGTTCTTCCCCTGCTGCCCACTGTCCATGCTCTACACAGATGGGGGAGTGGATGCCCTGCTTTTGAGCTTCCCCAGGTCGTGGGCTTGACCTTCACCTGGTAGATTTTCCAATGCCTTCTGATGGCCCCAATCGATCTCAGCACAGTCTCCAAGGGCACTGTTGACATCTCTCCCCCCACAGCTCTCTCTCTCTCTTCCCCCTTCTCCCTCTCCCCTAACCTGAGGGACAGACCCTCTCTTCCCATCTTGGCCTATTGACTTCCCCAGTTCCCCCACCCCCTCCTTCCCACTCCCATGGTGAAGAAAGAGCAACAGATAAACCCATCTTGCCGCGCTTGCTTCAACTCCTTCGAACTCCTCCTGCCAAATCTAGATGAAGCCTAGGCTTGGGGCCTCTGCAGGGCCTCCCTGCCTGAGCCTCATTTCCCGCCGGTTCTTGTGATGCAGCAAGCTCATTCCCACCTGTGGCCTTTGCTTACCTACCTGGGTTCCCTGCCCTGGATGCTATCACCATCCCCGTCCATACATCTGTCCGCCTGCTACACGGCTGGCTCACGTCCTTCAGCATGGACGTGACGTGCCATTTTTAAGAGGCTTTCCTGGGTGTCCCTACCTGAGTGGGGCCCCTCCTATTACCTCTGACGTCTGTCTTGTTTGTTGACATGTTGACTGTCTTTCCCTCTCAAACGGAGCCACGCAGCCACGCTTACACGTTTCACCCTAGTCTCACTGTGATCCAACATAAGGCCTGGCACGGAGCAGATGCTCCCCAGTATCTGCTGAATGAATGGACGGGGTGCATCCCTTCTTCTGCAGGGGGAAATGTCTCAGGGCTTTTTTTTTTTTTTTTTTTTGTCCTAGGGTCTGAGGAGTTTTTCATTTTTTTCCTTTTCCTTCCTAAAGTACAGTCCCTGAGCCCAACCCTTAGCCAACTCCCACAAAGACTTGCAGGGACACAAGGCACACAGCTCCACGTCAGGGCCTGCTATAGGGTACAGGATGGTTTCACCCTGAAAGCTCAGGGCTCCCCACCTACCCCACAGCAAACCAGAAATCACCAAAGAACGAGCCTGAGAACCTTCCCCGGAAAACCGCAGTGGCAGGATCAAAGGCTCTGGGGTCTGCCCGCATCCATCCAGGCGGGCACCTGTCTCTTTCTGCAGACTGGTAAAAGTCAGAACCCTGGAATTGAGTACGTGGGTCTTGTCAACTTCAGGAATAATTATTTATTTTTGAAGGACAGTGTTAGTGCTAGGCACATCACAGATTCCCACAAAATGCAGAATGCGGCAACCAAAGAGTGAAGCTTTTTTTTTTTTTTTAAGTAAGCTAAAATGTATTTGAGAAATTTACCAATAGTTTAGATGTTGCCTTTTCCTAGAGAAATCACAACCCAACAGAGAACAGCTTCAACAGTGAACCTGACTTATATTTGCGCTAGTGCAAGCCTCTTCTGCAGGGCTCCTCTATATTGGGCACCAAGTACTATATAGGAGCTTCAATCAGCAGGAAATAAACACATGAGCATATTTCCCCATTCATGGTCATACACAGGGAGGGATTAAAACAATGAAGATGTCGTTCTAGATGAAACTTTCATGAAAGATGCCGCAGGAGTCCAAGAAGGACAAGATCCTCCCATGCTGGGCTGGCCCAGGAGACTCTGTGGAAAAGACAGGGAGCAGCCTGGGTCCTGAAGGGCAGTGGTTGTTCAGCCAAGTCTACAAGCCCCTAGTCGTCAGCCTCTGCGACCACGTGCTGTGCGGTGGAGGGAACTGAGACTGGCACAGCTGTTGCGATTGGCCTGATGACGCACAGCTATGGAGGAAAAGCCCTCAGGCCCCAGGTCCAGTTGCATGGACAAGGATGCCAGGCTCCCTGGCTTTAGGTAGCGGAAGGGCTCTAACACTGACTTAGGGAGCTGGAGGCCCTGGGGGTGGGGTAGCTCTGCAGCAGGAGGCCTTGCTAGGCTCAGCAAGGCCACAGTAGGCCAAGGCCAGGGGCAGGGCTGTGGCGTGTTTGCACATTTGTAGCATTTTGACTCTTTTACGTAAGGACTTCACAGGCAAAGGGCAAGAACTGCCCCAGGGTCTGGAAGGACAGCACGAGACTGGAAGAAAAGTTTAGAAAGAAGAGCCAGGCTGGTCATGGGGTACCTCCAGGGAAGCCTGGGGAGGAGTGGGTGTGGGGGGGGTCGGTCAGGGTCTCTTCTCAGGGAATGCAAAAGAGGGAGGTGAGCAAACCTGGGCAGGTGAGTCTGCGAAGGCCCAGGGTAAGAAGCAGGGAGCCAAGGTGTCCCAGGCCCCTGGGCAGGTTTCAGAGCCACAAGGAGGCTGCTGCACAGAGGAAAGAAGATGGGCTACGGAGCACAAAGGTCTGGGTTCAAATCTGAACTCAGTCGATGACCAGTGAGGAAGTAGCTTCACCTCAATAATAATAACAGTGACAATAAAAGTTCTCATTCACAGGGCATCATGACATGCCAGGCACCAAACTGGGTGACACCATTACCCCAATTTAATCCGCACAGCCACCCTGTCCAAAGTACTGTTTTGTATAATTATACAAAACTGATTATTCTCTGCATTGGAGATGGAAACTGAGGAGAGATGGCGTACGGGGGGCCCCCAGCTGGAACATGGGCAAACAGGGCCAATCCAGGCAGATCAGCTGGGCATCTGTGCTCTGCTCTGAACCACCATGCAGCAGGCAATTAATGACAGGGAACAACAAGATCAGCACCTGTAGTTACAGTGGTGCCCCTTTAACTGCGGGGGGAGACGTTCAAAGACCCCGGGGGATGCTGAAACCATGAACAGCACGGAACTCTGTGAGGGCACGTGTTTTCCTGTACATACGTGATGAAACTTATAAGTTAGCCTGGTAATAGGTTAACAATCCTAACTGATAATAAAATAGAATGATTAAAACAATATTCTGTGATTACAGTTATGTGAATGTGGTGTCTCTCTCTCAAGAATCATGATAAATACTAATATTTCTGAACCACGTTGACCTCAGGTTCCTGCAACCTTGGACAAGAGGGAATTGCTGGGATTTGACAACTGGGAAGGGAACAGTGCAGATGGCTCCAATACTGACTTGGAGCTCAGGGAGTGATATTTCAATAATCCCTATGCACAGCCGAAGTCACCGGGCAAAGAAAACATCTGCCTAGGATGTACCACGTGGTGCCTGCCTTGTAAAGGTTACCTGATCACCTGAAGTGGGTGTCCCATTACTCAGATGACGAAACTAAGACTCAGAGGGTGACCTGCTTCAAGTCATATGGTGGGGAAGACAAGTGGCCTCAATAAGTACATGCAGAGCAGTATTTTTATTTTTTTTAAAAAGAGAGAGAGAGAGAGAGAGAGAGAGAGAGAGAGAGAGAGAGAGAATTTTTTTAATATTTAGTTTTTAGTTTTTGGCGGACACAACATCTTTGTTTGTATGTGGTGCTGAGGATCGAACCCGGGCCGCACACATGCCAGGCGAGCGTGCTACCGCTTGAGCCACATCCCCAGCCCCGAGCAGTATTTTTAAAATTTGGCTTGTTCACATCTGTTGAGCTCTTGCCGCACGCTCGGCCTTTGTGTGCGTGTCCTAGTTGATGCTTCCAGCCACCCTCTGAGGTAGGGACTCGGGTTAGCTCCCACCGACAGGAAATAGGGTCCTACAACTGGAAAACAGCAGCCCTCAGACCTGAACCCAGATTGCCCAGACTGCAGAGCCAGGTTCCTCTAACACCAGCTGTGATTGTAATGTCACTGCACAGAGACCATGGAGCACCCCGGACTGTTCCAAGGGCAGGGGATGCAAAGATAAGTGGCAAGTCACCCAGCAGACACACTGGTGGCACCATGGCTGGGACCTGAGAACACTTGGCCCAGAAAGTGCCTACCTGCCTCCTAGCCCCTGCCCCCCTGCCTGCCTTTCCTGTTTTACCTCAGTCTGGGATACCCAACCCCCTTGTCTGGGGCTCAAAATCTTCCCAGTTGTCATGTCTCCCCCCTGCAGCCCTCCCCAGGCCCCAGAAAAGACCCCTGCCACCTCCACAGCTCTTCATCCACTGGTGGCACTTCCCTTTGGGTCCTGCCCTTAGCTCTCCTTCTGGGGTGGAAGGCACTTCCAGGCAGAGCCTACCTCAGAGCCTCGTGTGAATCCTGCTGGTGTTTAACATCTTACATGTGGATACAGTGTCCTTTGGTGGCACACAGGATGACTTAGGGGGCAGGCATACCTGTTCCACAGTGGGCTGGGAGCTGGGGATGGCAGTGGAACGTGTGGACCACACTTGGTTTTTGCCACCAAGCACCGGTTTCTGCAAGTTTCTGCAGGGGAAAGCTAGTTCTGAGGGTTCTCAGTCTCGGTGCTTTGATGGGGAGAGATTTCACACCAGCTCTAGAGATGAGCACATGAGATAAGCCGGATAAATCCCACACCATGCTTCTGACCATTATAGGCTACTGAGAGTCAACCTCAGGACCTCTGCTGAACCATGAGGTTCCCCTGTGCCCAGGACGCAGAAACCTCTTTCTGCATTTCCCTTCAGTCCTGGGTGACCACCGTGTGTGTAAATGGAGCCCACAGAGTAGCAGATGGAGTCTGGAGATGGAGAAGAACTAAGTCCTGGTGAAATCTCAGAGCCCTGGACCTCAGCGACTTCCAGACTTCTCCAGTGTGTGGACCAATATATCCCTCTAACGCTCAATGTCTAACTGGGCAGGGAGCTTTCCAGTGAGATCTGAGGGGTGCAGCAGGTGCTTCAGGTGCCAAGGTGGCGGGAGCTCTCGTTGGGAGGGCCCAGGGAGTGGGCCCACCACCCTTTGTACTGGATGAAATGTTGAGCATTACCTTGAGGAAACAAAGGGTTACCAGGAAGCTGCTGTTGGTCACAGAGGGGACGAGAGGAGCTGCCCGTCCAGACCAAGGCTTTCAAAAGCAGGAGGGCTCAGGAGACCCCAGCCCAGTGGGCCAGAGGCAGCCCCTCTCTGTCTTCTAACTGCAAGCAGAATCGAAAGGGGGATAAGCCATTCTAATGAGGTGGAAAGAAAACAGTACTCTTGAGGACCTACTACGGGCCAAATGGCAGACCTGAATGAAGTCCCAGCTTGGTGTGGCCCTCACGGGCTGTGTGACCTTGGGAAAGTTCTTGTGACAGGTAATCAGTAAATACTAGAAGGCTGATAAAGCCTGCCTGCAGGGCTGAGCTGAAGGTGAGGGTGAGGCTGCTTGGCCCCAGCTAGGCCCTGTATTGGGAGGTGAAAGGCAGAAAATTTCTATGGGGAAAAAAAAGGAACTTTCTTTCAATGTTTAGAACATCAAAAACAAACCAAAAAGCCACTGGATGTGGTGGCACATACCTGTAATTCCAGTGACTCTGGAGGCTGAGGTAGGAGGATTGTGAGTTCAAAGCCAGCCTCAGCAACTTAGTGAAACTCCAAGCAAGTTAGTAGAACCTGTCTCTAAATTTAAAAAGGGCTAAGGATGTGGCTTGGTGGTAAAGTGCCCCTGGATTCAGTCTCCAGTACCAAACCACCAAACAAAACAACAGAAAAAGAAAAGACAAGACAAAACGCTCCCTACAGCTCTGAGGTACATACAGCGTGTTGTATACAGAGGGTGGTTTCAGCAGGATTGCTCAGGAACAGGTATGTGGCAGGAGGGAGCACTGGGAAGGGGTGTCAGAAACCCAAGTGCCCAAGAGGACCCACCCCCTCTGCAGCTGAATGACTCTAAGTCCCTAGGACATCCTCCTGGGAACTCAGTACTGAAAATTCTTTTACAGAACATGTTCTAGGCACCTCAATGTGGAGATGGGGACACTGAGGCCCAGAGAAAGGAAGGGCCACAATAACTGAGTAGCAGAGCAGAGAGGAGAGCCCAATTCACCTACCAGGTGCTGGTGCTAAGGTCTGGGGCCTGTCAGTTAATCTAGCTGTGTCAGGGTCTTCCTTTGCAAAACGGGGGTGGTGATAGTGCCCACCTCACAGGGCAATGGGTGGGGGGGCGGTTCCCGGGCCATGTGTGCAGGTTACAGGGCAACAGCAGGCCTTGAGTCCTGAAGACAGAACACCGTCGGGGTGTGTTGGCTCGGGAACGTGGAGATCACTCAACAACGTTACCACCACTGGGAGAGAGACCCCTTTCCTTCTGTATCTCCCAAGCAAGGAACCAGGTCTGCGATTTGGGGGCTGGGCACTCCTAGCCCCATCCCTAACAAATTCCTCTGAGGCCACATTCAGGAAGGGCTTTCCTAGGTTGATGGTTTCTTTCTTTGTATTTCTCCAGTGGACCCTGACCAGACAACCACTCTTGGGTCCGCCCCATCCCCAGCTCTCCGGATGGAGCCTTTGTGTCTGCTCCTTGGAGAAGCCCGTGTTTGTGATGGCCCTCACCCCCAGCTGGCAAGATGCGAGGCTCTCCTCTGGCCCATCGATGTGGGATAAAGGCAGGCCTGTGCTCACAGCCAAGCTCCCGCCCCACCCCGGAACTTCTTGAGAGGTGTGCTTCAGTGAGAGGGACAATGATGTGTGGCCCTTCCCTCTGCCAGCAGCTCTTCCCATCCGGCTGTGGATTAAAGGAGGCTGGGTAATCGCCCAGGCGGAATAAGGCCTGCAAACATCCTGGGGATGTGCCCCCTCGTTGGCAGGACAGGGGAGGGTGAGGCTAATGGCTTGGGTTCCCCTGAGCTTCACCTTACCTGTGTGCATGCACACACACACACACACACACACACGTGTGCGAAGCAGTCACATCCCCTGAGCGTCCAGGTGCTGGGTCTGCTACTTGCCAGCTATGTGCCCTGAACACCTCACTGTACCTTGGTGCCACATCCTCCCACCTGCCAAATGGGGCCGGGGAAGAGTTCAGTCTGTTAAGTGTTTGTACAGGGCTTGGATACAGTAGGTGCTCAATGCTCTGTGATCCTCAGATTGGCTGAATACGTATGTGGCATGACACCTCTGACCTTCCAGACTGAGTTATGTCCCAGCTGGAGAAGTCTTTGTCTCCTCTGCCTCTTCTTCCCGACTCACAATCTCTCCCTGGAGATAGTGACCTCCATAAGGGCAGGGTCAGGACTGTTGGGGTCATTATATTGCCCCTATTGGACAGTGGACAAAATAATTCCCAGCATATGACAAAGACCATGAATACAGAGGGATTTATTTATTTATTTATTTATTTTGAAAGGGAATTACTTTACTTGATGATGATACTATAGAAATAAAGTCACCAGATGTCACCCAGGCTGTCAATGAAACAAATCCTGACAAGGATTCCTCCTCACCTGGCTTAGGACCCCACCCTGACACTTAGGGGTCCTAAGTGGGTAGAAGTTGGGGATGCCCACATCAGACAAGTTAGCAGAGTGGAAGAAACAGGGTCTTGGTTCTACTTGCATGGGTGACCCACCCACGGGTCCTAGAGTGAGCAAGGACTCATGCAACACCAGCTTCTCATTGATAGGTGCCAGGGGATGCAGGGGCTGCTGTTAGATGTGGGAGCAGCAGTGGGATCTGTGACAGAGGATTCTACACTCCCTCTCCAGGCAGGCTGGTTGAACACTGGGGATGGGGAATGGGGAGCCCAGGATCTCCTTCCAGCATGGTGGGCTGAATTGCTACCTCCGGGGATCTGCACTGGAGGGTGTGCGCCTAACCAGGTCCTTGGAGAACTCCCAGCATCCAGGGGGCTGGAGGTACTGCCAATGCCTGGGCGTGGTTTCTGAGCACCCCATCAGGACAGGAAGGAGCCCAGATTACATACAAGTCCAGAGTCACTTTGATTCTCTTGTGACAAAAGAAAAGACAACAATCCCCAGCACACCCCCCGCCATACACACCCCAAAGAGAAACAATGGCTGCCAAAGATGGGGTGGGGGGGCTGCAGGTTCATTTTCTACTTGTGCTCAGATCTTCATGCCCTGCTTGATGCCCCAAGATTCACAGGAGATCCTCAGAATATGTGCCCAGTGCTCCAATACCCAGGAGAGATGGAGGATAGGCTAAGTGAGACGCGGTTTTACGTGGAACCAAAAACCCATCGTGACATTAAAAAATCAGGCATGTCTGGCAATCATGACTAAACAGCCACCAGTTTATGAGCATTCCAAACGCAGGCCCTGGGAGGTCTCCAGCTTTTACTCTTTAACTAATGCTAACTTGTCGCACAGGTTTCTCAACAATGGCTTACTGGAATTCCTCTGCTCACCGCCAAACAGGAGGTATTTAGACACAGCAAGTGCTCTGCTTGTGGTTCCTCTCTGAAATGGCACGTCAGGGAGGCCTACTAAGTGCAAGGTGTCTCATTACGTGTCTTTGTATCTGCAGAAGACAGATTTCTAGCTTACCCCTAGACCTGCTAACGGGGGTCTGTAAACCTGCCCTGCCCACACCTGTGTCCTCTTTCCCTTTACATCAGACACATGGCACCCACTTTAACCCCAGCAGCTGGCTCCAGGTGGCAGGAGAGCAAGGCTGGGGCAATGGTATCCCAAGCACTCTGATAGGTGCCAGTCATTCCTCCCTCCCACCACAAAGGCCTGGTGTGTTGGCAACACTCATTTATCTGGTTCCTGCTGCAGACCTTGGACTTGGATGTACAGCATCACTGAACATTGAACTTATGAACTGCAGCTCCATAGAAACATTGGGCTACAGATGAGTTAAAAAAAATAAAAAGAGTCTAATGAAAATCATGGTAATAATAATTAGCATCTGCTAAGGGTGTGCCATATTCCAAGAACCAAACTCAATTCTTCACCTCCTCATGAAAACCCCATGAGTTAATGAATATATTATCCCCTTTAAATAAGTGGGGAAAGTTGAGACATCAATGATTTAACTATCATATCAAGGGTCACGTAGATTAGGTAAATAGAAGCTCTGGTTAAAAAAAATGAGCCTCTTAATTGTTGGAAACTCAATAACTGGCTACTTAGTGTCTTGACCCCCCCTACTTCCAAGATCAGGTAGCAAAGCGAGAGTCATCAAAATATGAAATTCCAACCCATGAACTGAGCACTTATGAAAGTAGTGTCTACTCACATCTCACTTGCTGTTCCATGTGCCCAGCCAGCCTATCGACATTTCCAGCCAACACCCTCATGGATCACCTGGTTGGGTCTTAGCATTTGTCAACGCCATGCAAATACCACGTCCGCTGACTGAGAGGGAAATAGGTACCATCTAAAAGGGCAGAATTCCATGAAGTTGGTGGAAGTGACCTTGACTTGTATCACATCCAAGGAGTGGCAGAGGTACTCTGTTAACAATGGAGTAAGAAAAAAATCTACCAGGCTGAAGAAGGAACACCTTGCTCTTAGGGGACAAAAACAAAAAAAAAAAAAAAAAAAAATAGGATTTCAATGATAACAGGGGCTAAAAGAGGCCATTAGGAAACCCGACAAAGCCCTCCCTAATATTTTGAAATAACCTTCCTGCTGAGTTTGCTAGAAAAGTCAAAGGAGAAGAGAAAGCTGTCCCTTTTTGCTCTTGTGTCAAAATAATTATGCAATAGATAAACATATACTTTGTTCATGCTAAGGGTTGTGGCATTAGGGGCAACTGCCACTTAGATTTTGTTAAATGCAATCATGGGCTGCATAAATAAAGGACCACATACACAGAGGAGGCCCCATGAGATCGTAACAGAGCTGAAAATTCCTATTGCTTAGTGACTCTGCAGACACCATGACCCCTTGGCACAATACATTCCTCCATGTCCGTCATGATGCTCACACAAACAAACCTACTGCACTGCCATCTGTATACAAGTAGAGAACATGAAGCCAGGCATGGTGGCACATGCCTGTAATTCCAGCCGCTCAGAAGACTGAGGCAGGAGGATCACAAGTTGGAGGCCAGCCTCAATGATTTAGTGCTGTACAGAATTGCATGTGTTCAACTTTTCTTTATTTTTGGTAATGGAATTGAACCCAGGGGCCCTTTACCACTGAGCTACATCCCCAGTCCTTTTTGTATTTTTATTCTGAGACAGGGTCTCACTAACTTGCTGAGGCTGGCCTCAAACTTGGGGTTCTCCTGTCTCAATTACCCAAGCTGTTAGAATAACAGGTATGTGCCACTGCACCTGAACATTACAATTTTATTGTTATTTTAGAGTTGACTTTCTATTATTTTATAAAAGGAAAAGTTTAAAATAGTCTACCATGTCACACGAGCAGCTGTCTCATACATCTCGTTTACAGTCTCTTGATTCCATCAAGAAGCCACATGGTGTGCTTGACCTGGATGGCTTCTAGGTTAGTGTAAATGCACACTGTGATGTTCACACAAAGACAAAATCTGCTGGGTGTGTTTTGTGCACCTATGGATCCCAGCGCCTCAAGAGGCTGAGGCAGAAGAATCATTAACTTCAAGGCCAGCCTCAGCAACCTAGTAAGGCCCTTTCTCATCATAAAAATAAAATCAAGGTGGGAGTGGGGGTGGGAGGGTGGCACGCCCACGCCTGTAATTCCAGTGGCTCAGGAAGCTGAAGCAGGAAGATAATGAGTTCAAAGCCAGCTTCAGCAACTGCGAGGTGCTAAGCAACTCGGTGAGACCGGGTCTCTAAATAAAATACAAAATAGGGCTGGGGATGTTGGCTCAGTGGTCCAGTATCCCTGAGTTCCATCCCTGGTACCCCCCCCCCCGAATAAATAAAATAAAAAATAAAAGGGCTGGTGGTGTATCTCAGTGGTAGATCCCCTTGGGTTCAATCCCTGGTATTGCCAAAAAAAAAAAAAGAAGAAGAAGAAGAAGAAAAGAGAGAAAGAGAAATGAAATCAATTAAGGATGTATTTTTCAGAAAGTATCCCCTCAGCTAAATGAGGCATAGATATATATAATACAAAATACATATATTGTCATATATTTTAGCTTATTTCTCAAAATAATGGCCTTATCAAATCTTTTCCCATCACTTATGACAACCGTTTTACAGTATTTTAATTGCCTATCTTAATCACCTCCCTTCTAAACGAAGCCTCTCCTTGAACGTGAACTCCCTCCCTGCTGCTCCACAAGCACCCGCCTCCTGCTATGGAGGGCACGTTGCTGGGCCCACACTCCACACCCAGGAGACGTGGAAGCTTCCCCCTGGGGTGGGCGTCCCATCTACGGAGTCATCAGCCGTCAGGAACTCCAGCAGTTGAGGACACGGCTGTGGTCCCCACGTACATCTCATTGAGTAGGTTGTAGTGCTCCCTCCACATCTGTCATCCTACCCTGACCCCCAGGACTGTTGTGGAGGACAAAAGCCACACGCCCATCATACAGATGAGACAGACACAAAGGACAGGCCTGGCCTCCCACTCCTTGCTGGAAACTTAAGGACTTTAAGATCCAGGTGATTTTTCCATCTCTGTAGACTGCCTCCCTGCCTTGTCCCTTCTCCCACTCTTTGTTTTATTTGACACACAGGGGTACAGTGTGACATTTCAACACCTGTACACAAAGTGTAATGACCAGGTCATTACACAACTGAGGGCACAACTGTCCCCTCAGACATTTACCCTTCCTCTGTTGGAACCCAGATTTCAGCTGCCTGTTCTTTCCCACAGGATACCCAACTCTCTCAAGCTAGAAGACCATTCAAAGTTTTGCAGGTTAGTAAACAACTCAATTTGTTGGGGATTAAACCCAGCGCCTCGTGCATGCGAGGTAAGCACTCTACCAACTGAGCTATATCCCCAGTTTTTTTTTTTTTTTTTAGAAGTTATCTGCAAAGCTGCCTTAAATACCCGAACATATCTCTTTGCTGTTAAGAGAAAAGGTTCAGGATCATTAAACAAGAGAGTGACAATCAATCCATTTACACCACTGCCCTATCATGACTGTTCCGGGTGGAAAATACATTTGAGAAAAGCTCTAGTTCAAATGCTCAGAACTTACAAGCCTCCCAAGTCGCTCCACAGGCGCACCACACAAGAGCCCCTCACAATGTAGACGTAGCAGCGTTCCCTGATGCCTCACCGAGCAAGGAATAATTCAGTGCATGAATTATTAAGAAATGCCATCAGTGAAAGACAGCAAGCGTAGGGGGTGATCCTCCGAGATGCCCGAACCCCTGAGGATCAGGAAGGGCCGAGAAGCAAAAGTTCAACACAAGAACTCTAAGTCGGCGTCTCCATGACAACAAGACGCGTGGGCTGGGGACAAGCAGCCAGCGTTGGAGGCGGGGGATGTTCTAGAGTCAGACCCTGAGCTCTGTGACCCTGAGCAAGCCATCTCTCTCTTTAAGGCTGTTTCCTCATCTATAAAAGGGGGTCACGGCTTCCACTGGTTGTGAGAAGTATATGGGGAAACGGAGGCGCAGTGCCTGCCTCACAGTAAACCCTCAAAACACTGAACTGTCAGGAGCAGGTTCAAGTGCAGGGTCTGGACAGCACTCAGTGAACCTGAGGTCCCTCCCTGAGAAGGCGTCTCTGTATTCCCAAGCACAGCGGACCTTGTGATCTAAAAACTATGACTATAGGTTTGTGTAAGCGGACAGGGAAGCCAGGGAGACTGGAGGGAAGGCCCAGGCTGTGCAACAGAAATGGACGCAGACCCTGGGTTCTCAGGGTGCGGCGGTGGGCCTAGAGTAAGCTCCGAGCTTCTAGGTGCCCGGTGCTCCTCAGAGGATATGAGCAGAAAGGAATCACCTAGCACTGGAATGAGCAGACCCCTTCGCTGCCTGCCTGGTGCCCAGACAGGTATGTGGCAGGGGACAATGGGACCATCGCTTTAGCCTAGAAGGGTGGGATGCTGAGGAGCGCCCTCCAGGCCCCCAGCATGGCACTATGCTGTCCACAGCACTCTCCACCTCTCCTGGTTAAGAATCTCCAAGGTTGGTCATGAGCGGGTTCCCTTAGTCGGCTCTTCGCCTTTAGGACTCTTCTTCCTTTAGCTTCAGGGAGTTCTCTCTTCTTCCATGAACCTTTCCTCCCACAGGGAGACCTTTCTAGTCACCGTGTCCTGTCCTGCTCAGTGTCTCGGTGTGTGTCTTGTGTGCGTGCTCAGCGCAGTGTCTGCCTCCGTCAGTCACATAGCCCTCAGAGCCTCTGCACAGTTCCCAGGACCCTCTGGCTCTCTGCCTGAACCCATCAGCAGGACTTGAACTACCTACCTGACGTCACTGCGTATAGCCTCTTCACGTGCTGCACTGGCCCAGCCAGCGGCTCCTGGGAGGCCGGGACTGTGCCACACTTCTGTAACTCACCCACAGCGCCAGCGCTGGGACTCGGATGCAGCCCATCTTCCACCATCCCGCCTCTGTTCAGCTCTGTCAGCCTCCAGACACTATTACCAGAGCTATAGGTCTCCCTCTCCCTTCTCCCTGCACCCGAGAGACTGTCAGCCAGCCCCGCCACAGCCAGTACCCCTCCAGGGGACCTCCCCTGCAGAGGGTGTCCATCGGAGTGTCTGTGAAGTATTCAGAACCAGCCACCCGGACACAGGAAGCTGCTCTCATCCCTACACGTGTCCGGGTCTGATGCAGGTTGTGCCCTGGGCACTGAAGCTGGTGGGGGGCAGGGTGCAGCCTGGCACTAAGTAGACAGAGGGATGGTAATTAGCTAGTGATATGTGCTGCAGGCCCACCGGGAGAACCAATGGCAGGCTCAAAGGCTGCCCGCAGGACATAACGGGGCTCTCTTCTACTGCCTAGGTTCTTCTCATGGCTCACGTGGGGGGGAGGGGGGGCTGGCTGCCAAACACCTACAGGCAGGCATATGGCAGCTGAGACCTCTCATTTCTCCCCAAACCATCTTTCATCAGCAAACGGCGTCGGCACCCCTTTGAAGAGGTTTGGATCTCCCCTCCCCCCACTTGAAAGGCCAGTTACTGAAGGGAAGAGATGGAAAAAATGGGCCGCCCCAGGTCAGATCTGAGGCACACCAGCCTTTTGATGTCTAGGAGGACAGGAGGGAATCAAAAGCTGGGTCTTTCAGATAGAGGCATCAGTAATATCTGACAGCAAGACATGGCCCTGCCCCACGCCTGAGCTGGGCAGGGCTTCTCAGTCAGACTGGCCCCAGGTCCCGTTATCCACAGCCCTGGTGTGCTCTGGGGGCTACAGTGAATGCCAAGCCACCATTTGGTCTCAGGGCAGGGCCACTCTGCAAGATCCTGCTGATTCCCTTCCCTCCATCTCTACTGGTCTGCACTGCTGCATCCTGCAAACCTCAGGAAAGCCCTGCCTTCTCCAGGGATGGCTTCATCCCCCTGTCCTCTTGGACGATGGCAGGTCCTGCACAGAGCCCCAGATCTCTGTGCTGCGGCCTCTGCTCCACTGTCTCTCTGATTCCTGACTCCCTGTTGGCCTCCCCAGGGCAGGGCCTGTCTGCTTTTCTTCTCTGGTTTCTGTGGCTCTTAGCACAGTAGCTGCTGGGTACAAAGTGCTCAGGAAAGGTCCTGATGAAAAGCATAGACTCTGGAGCCAGGCTGCCTGAGTTCTAATTACAAGTGTCACTCACCAGCTGTGTGACCCAGGCAAATAACTTAATCTTTCTGTGCCTCAAGGTCTTTAATTATAGAAAAAGGTACCTAGCAGATACTTGACAGAAATAAAAATGTAGGGACACATAAATGCTGCTATGTGAATGTTCGCAACAGAGTTAAGATATTCAGAGTAAAAGGAACCCAAATACTCACAAACTGGTGAATGGATAAACAAAATGTGGCACAGTCATGCAATGGTGTGTTATTCACCAATAAAGAAGCATGAAGCACCGACAAGCCTTGAAATCATGATGCTAAGTGAAAGAAGCCGAACACAAGAAGGCACACACTTGGTGACTGCATTTATATGAAGTGCCCAGAACTGGAAAATCTACAGACAGCAGGAGGGTCTGTGGCTGCCTAGGGGTGAGGAGAAGGGAGACTGGGGAGCCAGCTAAGGGATGCAGGGGTTTTCAGGGGTAAATACATTCTAAAAGTGACTGTGGGAAAGCTTGCACAGCTCTGTGAATATACCAAAAGCCCCTTAATTATAATTTTTAAATGGATAAATTGCATGACATCATGACATGTGAGTTCTATCAATAACATGGTTTCAAAACAAACAAACAAACAAACAAAAAAAATAGGGGTCAGGGATGTGGTTCCATGGTAGAGAGCTTGCTCGGCATGTCTCAAGGCCCAGAGCTTGGTCCTCAGCATCCCCAAAGGAACACTAAGTTCTTACAGTGTTGTTATAAGAATTAAGTTAAACGCATCATCATCATTTGTAAAGTGCTTGTTCCCTGAACACACTACATAACAACTAGCACGCATTAGGTTGAACAGTACTTTCCTGGAGCCTCACAGCCCAGTGAGGTAAGGACTCTATTTTTCCCACTTTGCAGATGAGAAAACTGAGGACTAGGAAGGTGAAGTGAGTGGCCAAACTAGACGGAGGTCCTGGTGCCCTGAACCGTCACAGGTAGACAGAACATGGTCCTCAAACCCAGAGGCCGCTGACTTGAAAAAGGAACCACCTGACGGAAATAAGACAACATTCTCCTGCCTCAAATGGGAGCCCCCTGGGGTCCTGACGGCTCAAGGTCTTTCCTTCTTCATGGGGTATCTCCCTCCCTCCCCAAGCTCCAGGACCCCTTGCACCCCTCCAGGAGAATCTGGTTTCTAGAGGCACCCAGCTGAAAAGCTCCCTGTCATGTGACTCCCTGTGACCTCACACCCGTCAAGGGGTCAACAGTGGCTTCCTTGGTGTCCTTGGTTCCTTACAATGGCCAGGACTGGCTTCTAAGCAACTCCCAGCATTTTTAATACGGAAAAATTCCCTTCCAGTTCCTTCTTCTAAAATCTTTGAAAAAGAGTTTGACAATTAGCAATTAAATGAAGAAAAAAAAAAAATCCTGAAAACAGAAAATGAACTGCTGGGGAAGGGGCAGGGCGGGTGGTGGGAGGGAGGGGCATGCAATCAGAGCACGGGATAGGCACTGTTAGGGTTTGGATGTGAGGTGTCCCCCAAAGCTCATGTGTGAGACAATGCAAGAAGTTTTAGAGGAGAAGTGATTGGGTTAACCCAATCAGTGAATTAATCCCCCTGATGGGATTAACTGAGTGGTAACTGAAGGCCGGTATAGGGTGGCTGGAAGAGGTGGGTCATTAGAGGCATGGCCTTGGGGTGCACATTTGTATCTGGCAAGTGGAGACCTCTCTCTGCTCCTTGATCGTCATGTGAACTGCTTCCCTCCACCACACTCTTCCGCCATGATGTTCAGCCTCATCTGGATTCCCGAGGAATGAAGCCTGCTGCCCATGGACTGAGACCTCTGAAGCTGTGAGCCCCCAAATAAACTTTTCCTCCACTACACTTGTTCTTGTTGGGTCCTTTAGTCACAGCGGTGAAAGGGCTGACCAGAAAGGCATGTATGGAAATGTTACAGTCAAGCCCGTTTATTTGTATAATATGGTTAATAATAACAAAAACAAGAAAGTAAAGATCCCTCTGCTTATTGGATAAAAGCTTTCTAGTGGCTTAGAACAAACTCCACATTCTTGCCCAGGCCAAAAGACCCCAGGGCCCAGCTCCCTGCCTCCTCCAGCTCCTGCCCTTTTCTCCAAGGCTCACTCCACTCCGGCATGACCTGTCTTCTGTCCTTGCATGCTGTGACCCACGCAGGCACTGCCCTCTTCCTCTGTCTGCATCGTGAGCTCCCGGCCTTCAGGTCCCAGTCTAACCTCACTTTCTGAACTGAACCTACTTAAGCAGGCCCCTGGTTTATTCCCCACAGTGGTATCGTTTATTTCCTTCATGGAATCTTTGACAATTAACAATTCTGTGCTTCTTTCTTTGCTTTGCCGTTGAGTTTCTGCCCCCTCACCCTCTTCCACTCACTTGGCTGTAAGATCCACACAGGGAGGGACCGAGTCTGCCCTGTCCATCGCCAGGCCTGCACAGCGGCTGCTTAATATGTATCCTAGGACTCTTGGCTTTGGCGTTCACCATGAGGCCTTGGTAACTTTGAGGGCTGCATCATTCTTGGTTGAGGGTGGCCGTCCTTTGCCTTGGAGGATGTTTAACACCATCCCTGACCTCTAACCATAGGGATGCTTTCCCAGTTGTGATAACCAAAAAATGTCTCCAGACATTAACAAACATACCCAGAGAAGAAAGCTAAGAGAGGAAGGGTTTTCTCCAGTTAAAATTCACTAGGTAGAATATTACTCAGCTGTAAAGAAGCATGGAATTATGGCATTTACTGTTAAGTGGTTGGAACTGGAGACTCTCATGCTAAGTGAAATAAGCCAATCCCCCCAAAACCAAAGATCTAACGTTCTCTCTGATATGCAGAGGCTACACATAAAAGGTGGTCAGGGAGAGAAGAATAGATGTTCATTGAATTAGACAAGAGAATGAAGGGAAGGGAGGGGGGATGGGAATAGGAAAGACAGTAGAATGAATTGGACATAACTTTCCTGAGTTCATATATGAATACACGACCAGTGTAACTCCACATCATGTACAACCCCAAGAATGGGAAGTTATACTCCATGTATGTATAATATGTCAAAATACATTCTACTGTCATGTATAACTAAAAAAGAACAAGAAAATAAAAACCCCTGGGGCTAGGTCTGAGTCAGTGGTAGAGCACTTGCCTAGCATGGGCGAGGCCCTGGGTTCTAGCTCCCCCCCTAAAGAAAACAGAACAACAACAACAACAAAAACACTGATAAATATAAAATACCTAGTAAGCCAAAAGTTACGGGAAAAGAGTTCATTCAAAAACACCTTAGAGCTTAAGGGTCAGGTTATATGAACACTAAGGGCTGTTCCCCACCACACATGGGTGGAGGGAAGAGGTTACCAGCCCAGGTGTCTGCAGAACACTACTTTAAAGCAGCAGTTGGTGTAGATGCTGGCGGGGCAGGGCGGGGTGGGGGGGAGGGGCAGCCATAAGGCCATGCTCTGGGTTCCTTAGGATGCCCATCTGTTCTTTACCTGTAACCCAGGGTTGCTCTGCTCAGTACCCACTTCTAACTGTGGTCAAGGTACGGGAGATATAATGGGTGCTTTGCAACCAAGGTCAGCAATACTGCAGCTTGGGTATCCTTATCTGAAATGCTTGGGACCAAAAGTGTTTTGGATTTCAGATTTAAAATACATCTTGGGGATTCAACTCAAGTGTAAACAGGAGATCCACTTATAGCTCATACGTATCTAACACGCATACCCTGGAGGAATTTTGTACAGTATTTTTTTAGGGCCCTTATGTTTTAATGGTGGCCCCTGACATGAGATGAGGTGTGGAATTTTCCACTTGTGGCACCACGTTGGCACGCAAAAAGTTTTGGCTTTGGGGCATTTCAGAATAGACATGTTCAACCTGCAATGCTAATATTTGTTGAGAACATATATAATCCAGTTAAAAACCAGAATCTGGAGATCGGCATCAGAACCTTCTCCACATGCAGGAGAAACTGGGACAGGGCACCCTGCCCATAGTCACAAGCTGTAAAGCAAGACGTGGGGACTTGAACCAACCCAGTTTGACCCTGGCTGTCCTGCACTCACTTCCAGATGCCCTAGTGAGACAGAACTCCAACCAGTACCTGCAAGGCCTTCCTTCTTTCTTCCCTGTAGTTAAGTCAGCATCTAAAGGCACAGGAGGGGCATTCTGGAGCATACCCTCAGGTGCTTCTGGATGGCAGTCCTGAGGAGGCTGGAGAGCACTGGGGTATTGTTTTTTTTTTTAAAAGAACAGGTGCCCCAGCTCTTCCACAGGGCTGACATTAGAGAAGCAAAGATGACTGATTCCACCAGACAGGTCTTTGGAAATCACCTGCCGCTGAGGCTCTCAAAGGGGGCTCTGTGGGATCTGCATACCCAGGTGGCCTGGGAACGGCAGGGAGAGGGAGGAATGGAGAGGGTTTAATGTAGCAGGGTTCAGCGTGAGGGTTCAACGGCTCCAATGCCAACAAACCTCTGAGAACATCTGAGAGAGCCCAATGTCCTCATTCCACATATAAGGAAAGAGGACAGAGAGGAAAAGTGACCTGTTCCGTGCAGCAGGCTCCCATGTTCCCATGGAGGAAGGAGAGTAAGGGCTTGTGGGTGCATGGGGCTGTGTTTGAATCCTGCTCCTGAGAATCAATGAGCTTCTCTAAGCTTCAGTTCAATAATTTGAGAAATGAGAGTAATCCTATCTTCCTTATCAAGTTTTATATACAATTAAATAAGCTAGTGAATGTGAAGCCCTAAGAAGACTTAGGAGAAAATCGGGGCTGCTTGGAGGTTGCACAGTGGTCAGAAGGAGGCCTGGGAGCTACCAGAGGGATCTTGGTTTGAATTCCAGCACTTCTACCTCCAGCTGGGTGACTATGCCATTCTCTGAGCCCTCAGTCCACGTCTGGTTTATTTAACTGGCATTACAACTTCTGCATACAGTGTGCAAGGTCCAGATCAGCTAAGGCTAAAAAGCACTCAGTACCCTGCAGGGGACATAATGTGGAGCCATTGTCAAACCACTTTTTAACTTCTCTGCACCTCATTAGTGTCATGGGGATATTCCTGCAAGTGCCTGGGTATTCACCAGGAACCTGGACTTCTGCCTTCACAGGATCAGGAACCCTGGAAGATGCACCTGCCCCAGCAAGAAGCAGGTCTGAGAGTCAGTGGAATGTGGCCTAGGATCTGCCTCCCAGTCCTTTCAAAAGAAAGAATGTGTTGCATGATTGTGCCTTTTATCTTGATTTTTTTTTTTTTTTTTTTTTTAGAGAGGGAAAGAAAGGCAAGAACTTCAAGGTCTGGTTCACTTCCCTGCAGGCTCCTCCTAGGCTGCAGTGAAATTTCAAGAATGCAGCCTCTGGGCCTAGTTTACATTCCCACCCTCTTGGTATCCAGGATACCAGAGGGACCTTCAGCATTCCATCCCACCAATCAGCCTCCCTGGCTGCTCAGAGGAGCTCTGACATCCTGGGCTGCCTCCCTGCTGGGGCAGGGCCCGCACTGGTTCTCAGGGGAACCATCACTGCCCATGGAAGGGCCACTCATTCACTCACCCAGAGCGCATGTTCCGAGCTCACGGGAGCCAGGCACTGTGGTAAAACTGCCAGAGCTCCCACCCTCCCACCCTCAGGAGCTCTCAGCGCAACAGAAAAGAGACGCAGAAAGAACGCGAGCAGCTCCAGGAACAGTAGCACACAGTGGTGTGAGGCTGCACAGGGATGCACTGGGAGCAGGGCAGAGGGTCGGGTCTCCAGGAGGGGGAGTCTGACCTGCTTAATGATGGGGAAGGCTTCTCTGGAAAGCGATGATTGAACTCAAACTCAGGGCTGAAGGATGAGTATGTACCAAGAGATGAAAAGTGGAGGAAAGAAAATTCCAGAAACAGAGACCAGCATTGGCAAGGCTGTGTATTGCACTGGGTTACCAATGCCTTTGAAGCCCTGTGGCTAGAATGTAGTGGGGCGGGGGCAGGTGAGACTGGGCAGGGGGACGGGGTGGAGCTGGGGGTACACCATCAGCATCAGACCCGCATGAGCATCCTGTGGGCCAGGTTAGGAAGGGCACCGAGAGCCATGGTGGAGCATTAAGTGCTTCATGTAAGGGGAGGCTATGATCAGATTGTAGTTCTATTAGAATCTTATAATGAGACCATCAGGGAAAGGGGACTAGAGGGGGAACTTGTTCCCCACAGAGGGCTCTCCGCACCTGGGACACATTCTCAGACACAGAAGCTATGAAGACAGAGATGGCCAAGAGTTGTAATGACACACACATTTTTGAGGCACTAATAGTTTAAAACAGGCAGCCATCAGCTGCAGAGGGAGAGGGCTGTGGATGCTTGGTTGATACACAGGGGAGGTGCTCAAAAGAGAAAAGGAGGGAGGAGGTGAGAAGATGGATAACTGGTTGGTGATTCTCTGAAACCCCACACGCCTCAGAGCCCTTGGTCCCCTGAACCTGAAGATGCTAGGTCCAAATCCAGCCACCCAGCACCTGGCTCCCATCCAGAGATTCTGAGACCAGGAGGCCTGAGGTGGGACTTGAGGCCTGCTGGTGTGCCCCCCATCTTACCTTGTTATAAAAGCAAAAAAGAAAATACCCCCCCACACACCCACAAGCAACAAAGAGCTTTCTTTGTCTCACCCACTGATGCATGCCCCTAAAGGGAGAAGTTATTATTTCCTGTGTCCTTTCAGAAATATCTTCATGCACATAGCAGCATCACTGTATATGATCTTAGCACACTCAGATGCATAGGTTCTATTTTATCACTAAAAGAGCACCGATTATCAACAGCATGGTTTATACGCAACTAAGGGAAAAAAAAAAGCCTTGCCAATAAGCTATGCTTTACCTTAGAATGCTGTATTTATATGTATTAGAAAAGCTTATTTAGGGGCTGAGGCTGTGGCTCACTTGCCTGGCACGTGAGAGCCCTGGGTTCAATCCTCAGCACCACATAAAAATAAATAAAATAAAGGTATTGTGTCCAACTACAACTAAAAATTAAATATTAAAAAAAAAAAGCTTATTTAGATTTGACATGGATTTTCTTCTATGCTCTTTTCCAAATGTGAAAAGAAATACATAAGCAAAATAAATTAGCCAAGGACTGAGCCCTTCCTCAGCTGAGCCACGGTGGCACAGCTCTTGTGGAGCACGCACAAGGCCTTGGGTTCCATTCCCAGCACCACAGACACCTGGGTAGTTCTTGCGGTACTTTTTTTTTTTTTTTTTTTGGTGCCACCAAAGATTGTCTCTCTTTTTCTTTTTTTTTATTATTGGTTGTTCAAAACATTACAAAGCTCTTGACATATCATATTTCATACATTAGATTCAAGTGGGTTATGAACTCCCATTTTTACCCCAAATACAGATTGCAGAATCACATGGGTTACACATCCACATTTTTACATAATGCCATATTAGTAACTGTTGTATTCTGCTACCTTTCCTATCCTCTACTATCCCCCCTCCCCTCCCCTCCCATCTTCTCTCTCTACCCCATCTGCTGTAATTAATTCTCTCCCTTGTTTTTTTTTTTTTTTTTCCCTTTCCCCTCACAACCTCTTATATGTAATTTTGTCTCTCTTTTTCTTTTGGTCGTACTGGAAAATTGTGCCCAGGGAGTTCTACCCTTGAGCTACATCCTCAGCCTTTTTTTTTTTTTTTTGAGAGAGAGGGTCTCCTAAATTGCTGAGGCTGTCCTGGAACTGGCAAAGCTCTGCCTCAGCCTCCTGAGTAGCTGGGATTACAGACGTGAGAACTCTGACAATGCCTCAAGGATATTCTTCTACGTCTGACAATTACTTTTGCACCTTCTTGATTTCACCAGATGTTGAAGAAAGGTCTTTCAATAAAAACAAAGATGGGCTGGGGCTCTCCGGTGTCACCAGCAAGCCCAATACCATTCATGCCCGTGCAAAGTAACGATGGCCAACAGCATCTCTAAAATTCTTCCACAAAGAGAAGATGTTAACATATAAAACAAACACAAAAAGTCAACCTTGAAATCTGTGCACCACATTACAGTGCACATATGGTCTCCCCCACTCACTCTTAGTCAACTGGGGGTTGCAAGCTCAGCTCACAGCCTGACCCAAGGAAGTAGTAAGTGAACCAGGAAAGGCAGGCTGTGGTGCACACATGGTTTGGGGTGGTGCTGGATCAGCAGATAGTTTAATACTCACAGACCAAACATTCCTTTGGAACGGATAACTTCTTGGTGTCCCTCTGTAAACTCTAGTAGATGTGGATATGTGAGCATTTTTAATGCCATTTTTAAACACAAAATATACTATTCTGAATCTTGCTGTCTTCTTAATCATATATCTTGGAATTCCATCCATTTCAGCACCTGTAGCTCTCCCTCCCTCTTTCAAGGTCTTCGTGCCCTCCAGGGCCCTCCAGTGCCCTCCAGTGCACCTGCGCAGCCCGGGGAGTGAGCTCAGCTGGCTGCTGGTTCCCTTGCCCTCTCAAGCAGGACTGGAGGACTTGGAAGGCAGCAGAGCTGAGGTTCTTCTGAAGCTTGACATCCTGGATGGGTGGGAAGGGCACTCTGATGGCCCAGCCTGGAGAATGGAGGTGAGTCACCCATCTACTCCCAGCAGCTCTGCCTCGAGGGTTTGAGACTCCTGGAGAAGTGGCAGGAGAGAGCAGCTGCAGAAGACTCTAGACACACCAGCCACTTCTTATGGTCAGAAATGCTCACAGTAGCGTTAGAAACCCTGTTTCCAAAACTGCACAGTCCTCTAGCCCCCAAATCCAACTGGTCCCTCCAACAGTCCAATAAATCTCACTTTGCCCTGTGACCCGCATCCTTCCTGACATCCCCAATGTCTTCTAGATGAACAGGAGAGAGACAGGCCAAAGGGCCTCTATGAATGAGTCTGTGTGGGGGCAGAGGACCGCCTCCCACTATCCCGTCCCCTCTACCATATTCCATACACTCATGCCAGGTGCCATGGGGTGAGGGTAACAGAGTCATCACCAAGTACATGGAGTGATTCTGAAGGTGCCTATTGTTGGCTCAATTTTACTGATGAGAGACCCGAGTCTCAGAGAAGGTTACTGACAATCGTCCCTCCACCCAAAGCCCCACTTTCTCAAGGATTTCCTGCAGGTGGGGTGTGTGTGTGTGTGTGTGTGTGTGTGTGTCTGTCTGTCTGTCTGTCTGTCTCAGGCCCTCCTGAAAGTCAGAATTCTCTTTCCTAGAGAGCAGGGGCCCCACTCCAATCCCAAAGACCCCCTAGTTCAGTGTGGTAAGGGAGGTGGAAATTTTTCTCAAAGTCTCTTTTTTTAGAATTTACATTTTAAAGTCACAGTTTTTAAACAATTCCGCACGGCATCATTTCACCTTCCCCTTTGATCACTGTTCGCGACTTCTAATAGAGTGTTTTGCTCTGTTCCTCAGATTTTCAGGCACCGACTTCCCCACCAAGGGAGGAAGCAAAGCAGGTTCCCAAAACCTCCTTTCCAGGAGGCCCAGGAATTTGCAGAAAAGGTTCTAATTCCAAGTTCATTACTGTGGCTCATTAATTATAAGTGCTCCCCTCCTCCCAACCCTCTTCCCCAAACACCCAAAATAGCAGATTAAGTTTTAACTTTTCCTGGCAGGACACCTGCTCCGGCAATTCCCTCTCCCTGCCCCCACCTCCTAGGATTTACAACAGGCAGGTAAATATTGACGCTGGTTAAGATTTACCAAAAGCAAGCGTGGCCTGGAATGTTACCTGAAGTCCTGCCTCAAAAGAAGAGGGAGCCTTTTAGAAATATGTAAAATAAGGAAATAAGCTCACATGGGAGTGAAAACTCAAAGCGGTCTAGGTAACGTCCAACCTGGGCTCAGGGGAACCAAGGCTGTGAGGACAGCGTACCTGAAATCCCAAATCTCAACTCCAGGTAAACAGGGTTATCAGTCACAATGCAATCAAGTGAACTTGGAGAAACTCTTGGATAGAACTTTCTTCCTCATGGAGATTACTAAGAGGGAAGGAAAGAGTCCCCTACAAAGGGGGAGTCCAAGCCCTATGTTCACCTGCTTTCACCAGGCCAGGCCGATGAGGCATGAGTGTTTTGTTAGAGGTTGGGGAGGGGAGGGGAGGGGCACAGTCAGCCCTCAGCAGAAGCTTAATAAGGTCACCAGGCACTGAAGTCATGGGAGTCCTCTGGAGGGAAGGAAGATTAATATATTCCCTACACCCACCCAAGATTTCTGGTTCAGACCAGTGGAAATGCTGTATTAAAAGAAGGAGGATGAATGTGGTTGTTTGGCATTGGCATCTACTTTACCTCTTAGTGACAACACTTCTATCAGCAAATACTTCATTGCAATATTAACCACATCTTGACCACGTGGGGCAAGCGAAGAAAGAGTTGGTGAAGCAAGAACTCATTCATAACCAACTTGTTCCCAGTAGCCCACTGGCTGCTTTGCTTGGTTGGTTCATCACTTTGTGCCACCCAGAGAGGCAGGAGCTAGTATCTACACCTGGAGGATGAGGTCACTGGGGTTAGCCAACCTGGCCAAGGTTACAAACACTGTGGAAGCCCATGCTCTCTCCACTGCATCACCTGGTTTCCAGATGCAAGGTGCATGTTAAGAACAGGCTGCATGACAGGTGACAAGAGGCACTCACCTTGGAAAGGCCACCTCTGTGGGTATTTCTGCTCCCACTGTCTCCAGTGGCAGGACTTCAGTGGGTTGCCCATCAGGGGAAGGAGTCCACATCCATCCACCTGCTCTGACTTCCTGACTGATCCAGCTGAGTTCTCAGAATTGATCGGTATGAATGCAAAATATTTTAATAAGGGTTCTTCCTCCCACCTGAGTTCCTATAAAGCAGGAACCATGTTCCTTCCGTCATGATCTCATAGTAGTTACATATCCTTCCAGAGATGGAAAAGCAGCCAACCTACTATACAAGACCATTCCACACTTAGGTTTTCATTAAGCAAATATCTACCAGCACTGGCCGTTCGTCATTCTCCAACCAAACCCAGCCCCAGTAAACCCTTACCTTTACTTACAGAGAGAACGCAGATCCAGAATCCCTAGGCATTTAATCTTGCTGCCTCCAGCATCCTGCTATCTCATAAACTGTAATCTCACTTGGAGGAATAGCTTGGTTCTGCTTTTGGATTTTACCAAAGGACCATAATGACAAATCCTTTTCTCTAAACTTTTGAAGTTCAATTTCCCAACTTGTCAATTGGGGATGATTTATCTTGCTAGGTTTCAATAAAGAGCTAAAGAAATACTAGATGGTAAAACCCGTTTAATAACAAACATTCCTGCTCTTACTGTGCTGGGCCCTAGAACACATTAGGTCAGTATCAAACACACGTCAGAAGCAAACACAAGAGTACAGGGCACAGGGTAAACAAATGAACCAATCTCTGCTTGAAGGTATGGAGTGAAGAAGGGAAGCCATTCTGAGTCATGACAGGAAGCTTCAGGTTTTCTGCGGGCAGTAGAAAATCATGAGAAATTTCTGAGAAGGGAGCAGTTTGATCTGGACAGTCCCATGGAAGAAACTTCCGAAAGAAGTTGCAACGAGAGACTGTTGAATTTTGGAGTCTGCTCACCTGTCAGCTGATTGTTGCAATAGCCAAAGCAAGAAAAAACCTTAACTCAAGTCAGTGGAACTGGCCAAAATAGGAAAAGGGTCAAAAGACGTCAACCACAAAAAGTTATTGGCAGCAGTGACTCTTCAAAACTATAATTCCCAGGTAATGATCTTTTTTCCAAGTTTCTACAAATGTGAAATAAGACTGTCATGCCAAAATCCTGATCTACTAATTCCTTTCCCCCACATTCACCTCATCACCTTAAAACAAAACAACATCATTGCTGCACACCCACATTCATGGAGGCATTATTCACAGTAGCCAAAAGGTGGAAGCAGCCCAAGTGTCCATCAATGGAAACACATGGAAAACCAAAATGCGATATAAATGCACATGGAATATTATTTTGGCCTTAAAAGAAAGAGAAGGAAATTCTGTAACAGGCTACAACATAGATGGATCCAGAGGATCTTGTAAGTGAGACAAGCCAGTCACAAAAGGGCAAATTGCTGTGTGATTCCATTTATATGAGGTACCCAGAGCTGTCAAACTCCTAGAGCCAGAGTAGAATGGTAGTTAATAAAAAATGAGGGGATGGAGGAAAGAGGAGTTATTGTCCCCAGTAGACAGAGTTTTGGTTTTGCAAGATGAAAAGAGGTGGATGGTACTAATAGTTGTATATTGTGAAAGTGCTTAATACTGCTGACACTCAACAATGGTTAAGACAATGAGTTGTGAGTTATGTGTATTTTTTCACAATTTTTCAAAAAGAAAAGAAGAAGGGAGGAAAGGAGAAAGGGAGGGGAGGGGAGAGGAGGGAAGAAAAGGAAGAAATGAAGCTAGCAAGCAAGCAAGCAAGCATTGCTCAGGAGGATTATCAGTGCAAACAGGACTGCCTGAAAACAACAAATTCTTCTGCCACCCAGGTACGCCCTTCCTAGGAACCACCGCCTTCTCTTCTGGGTAACTTTTCATTATTACTGGGAAAAAAAAAAAAAAAAAAAAAAACCTTACTCACTCCCAGGCTTCATTTAGTCCTGACTCAGCTTCTTTATATGAATGGCAGAAGCCAGCCTGAAGGTGGACATTGCCACCTTCCCAGTGTCCTAGGCCACCTGGAGTTTCTGCTGACCAACATGGACCCTATCCATCACTCCAGGACCCCACCTTTCTCCAATATGAGCAAACATGGCCCCAAGTCCTGGCTGGCTTTCCATGTGAACATGGAAGTTTCCAGAAAACTCTTCCTGGCAAGGGTTGGGGTACCCTTTGGTTACTTTTCGTAAGGCCTCCTGCTGGCGGGGGGGGGGGGGGGGGGCCCAGGGTCTGCCACATCGGACACAAGGAGGATAGGGGGTCTCAATGCTGAGCATGAAATGAAGCCCTGGGGTTCAGTTTGCTTCTGACCACTTCTGTCCCTGTTAGTGACTCAGAGGAGTCTGGGTCTGGAATGAGGAAGTTTGACATCCCCCTATGAAGAGGTGGAAAGTTCGCTCTACCCACTCCAGTCTCTGACTCACGTATTTAAACTCAGCTTTAGGTGTTTGCACATTTAGGACTGTCATGTCTTTTTGGATGAATCAGTCTATCCTTTGGCTCGCATATTTAGAGCACTTTTTCACTTATATTTGGAGTGAATCTCTTGTAGGCAGTCTATGCATTTGAGTCCTGTTCTTTTTTTAGCCAACCTGACAAAATCTAACTTTTAATGAATTATTGATATGGATTTAAGTCTACCAACTGGCCATTTTATTTTTTATTCGTCTCATCTGTTGCTCGATGCTTTTCTCTTATTTCTTAAAAACTTCATCCACAATGTACCATTATGTTTGCTTTAAACAGTCAATTTTCTTTTTAAAGAAATGAAGACATTTTTGAAAGTCTTTTGTTTTCTGGTACTCTTAATTAATCCCAGTTTCTACCTGATTTCTCTTAACATTTCCTGTTCTACAAGTCTACTGGTGATAATTTCTGTCCATTGTTATTTTACCTGCAAATGTCTGGCTTTGGACCTCATTTTTGAAGGATTATTTTTGTTGGGCATAGAATTTTAAATTTCTCCCCTTTCAGCGTCTTCAAAATGCCATTCAATTATTTTTTGGTTTGCACAGTTTCTGATAAGAAGTCATCAGTATTTCTTATATCCTCCAGTACATAATCCTATTGTTCTATATGTTATTCTTTGGCTGATTTTAAGATTTTCATCTTTTGTTCCCAGCGATGTGACTATGATGTGTCTATGTGTGGTTTTCCACGTGATTATCCCGCTTGGGGTTGTCCAGCTTCTTAGATCTGTGGGTTGGTATTTTCATCAACTTTGGAATTTTCAGCCATTATATCTTCAAATATATTTTCTTCTCTGATCTCTCTTTTGCTCTTCCTTTTGAAATTCCAAATGCACTTTTTTTTTTTTTAATGACTTAATAATGTCCCACAGAGCCAGGCATGTTGGTGCATAGCTGTAATCCCAGCGACTTGGGAAGCTGAAGCAGGAAGATCGCAAGTTAGAGGTCAGCCTCAGCAACTGAGTGAGACCCTAAGCAATTCAGTGAGACCCTGTCTTAAAAAATCAAAAATTAAAAAAAAAAAAAAAAGGACTGGTGATATAGCACCCCTAGGTTCAATCCCCAGTACAACAATAACAACATCCCACAGAGCACTGAGGTTCTGGCCATGTTTTTCCAGCTTTCTTTTTTCTTTCTGTGTTTCAATGTGATACTTCCTAGAGCTCTGACTTCATGTTCCCTGATCTTCTTTCCCACAGCATCTGACCTATTGTTATGTAAAATTCACCTAGCAAACTTTTCACTTCAGATATTGTGGTTTTCATCCGGAATTTTCATTTGGTTCCATTTCTCTTGATTTTTTCCCCTTCTTTTAAATCCCTACACATATCTACAGGATTGTTTTAAAGTCATCTTCTGCTGACTGCAACATCTCTGCCATCTGTGGGTCTGTTTCTACTGACTGCCTTTCTTCATTAGCCTAGGACCTCATCTGTTGTATTCTGGACACTGTGAATGCAAAGTTGTGGAGAATCTGGACTTGGTGCTCTTTCTTCAAAGAATATGAAGTTATGTTCTGATGGGCAGTTAACTGGTGGACGAATGAACTTGATCTTCTTGAGGTTGTTAAGCTTTGTTAGACCATGAATGGGAGTTTAAGGATGAAAATTACATGCTGAGAATGGTGGAAATCAATGGCACATGGAACCTGGGTCCCTGGTGACAAGTGGACACTGGGACATGAACAGATGTATGTGCAGAACAGATACATGAACAGAACCCATGTTCTGAGCAGCATTATTCCCTACAACAACCCAAAGGTGAAAGTAACCCAAGCACCCATTAAAAGAATGGGCCAACAAAATGTGGTGTGTAGACACTATGAACATTACTTATCTTAAAAAGGAAGATAATCATGATACAGACTATAATGCATATAAACTTTGAGGACATTATGCTAAATGAAGTAGCCAGCCACAAAGAGACAAAAGCTTTAGGATTCCACTTACATGATATCCCTAGGAGTCAAATGTGTAGACCAGAAAGAAGAATGGTAGTTGCCAAGGGTTAGGGGGTAGGGAGAAATAGGAGGTGCTGTTTAATGTGTGCAGAGTTTCAGTGTTGTTTTTGCAATCCTGGATTTGAACCCAGGGCCTCACATAAGTCCTACTACTGAGCTACTTCCCCAATCCCAGAGTTTTAGTTTCCCAAGATGAAAAGAATTCTGGAGGTGGATGGTGGAAATGGTCACACAGCAACGTGAACGCATTTGTCAATACTAAACTGTACAATTAAAAATAGTTAATATGGCTGGGCACTGTAATCCTAGCAGCTCAGGAGGATCTTAAGTTTTAGGCCAGCCTCAGCAACTTAGCAAGGCCCTAAAGCAATTTAGTGAGACCCTGTCTCAAAATAAAAAAATAAAAAAAGGGCTAGGATGTGGCTAAGTGGTAAATTGCTCCTGAGTTAAATCCTCAGTACCAAAAAAAAAAAAAAAAAAAAAAAGGTTATGCCTATAACTACAAATAGAATTTATTTATTTTAAAAGCAAACTAAAATAAAAAGCATCTATGTAAAATCAGAAAGTTGGTCATTTATAATAGAAATTATAACCTGAATAACAATCTAATAAAAAACTGGGGGCTGATTATATTTCTGAACTTCTGGAACTGAGAGGATATTTGTAAACAGATTAAGTGTCTTGGCCTTTCCTTGGTCCTCAGGCCAGGTAAAGTGGTGATTAGCAAGTGTAAACTACTGATTTCTAACCAGAAAGTTAAAAAAAAAAAAAATCATCATCATCCTTTTTCAAAGAGCAGGAACAAAGGGCCGATCAACCCAAGGGTTGTACAATAAAGCTGGATTACACAGCATACAGGGCCCTTTGATCCCTCCAGCTCGCATTCCTGCCTGCAAACGTGTTCTCAGGGAGTGAAGATATTCATGATGTCACCAGGTGATCCTACTGAGCTGATATGGCCTCACCCCACACTGGACGGCCCTCACAAAGGCAGGAAGTGTCTCTGAATGCAAATGGGGACATCTGGGCGGACTTCTTGCAGGAGTCATTAGCCATTACATCCAGACTGTCACCGGACACTTGTCTCTCCTTCCCATGCATCCCGTCTCTCTCTCCAACGAGCTAGAAGACTGGGGGCACAGGTGGGCAGAATTTTCTCTGGGAAAAGTCCTCTGAGCTCACATTTCCAACAGCTATAGCGCCTAAGAGGGCAGGAGGCAAACAGGGAATCGGGAGAGAGTCTTTGCAAGGGAGCAGGGATTCAGGGCCCCGGAAGTGACAGAACTGGATGCCTCATGGGCCGCCTCATTCCTGCCTGCTCTGCCCACTCCTGGCTGTGCCACCCACCATGGACACAGCAGGTCTGTGGGATCCAGGAAGGGGGCAGGAACTTCCTCCAGCATCTAAATTCCAGCCACTGCACCCTGGAGAGTGTGAGCTTAACTAATTCTCAAATTGGGACACACAGAGGACCACTCTGAGGACCAGTGGAGAACACAATAAAGTGTTAGTGATGCTACTCCACGCGCCCAGCCACCTTGAGGAGACAATGCTCATGGGCGGGCACTTGGGCTGGGCAGTCAGAGAGCCCTGGGTTGAAACCCCAACCCTCTTGCCAACTTACTGTGTGGCCTTAACTGGAAGGTGAGGACATGCAAGAAAGTCAACATATGTAAAGTCCCTCCCTAAGTGACAGCCATCTTTTTTTTTTGGGGGGGGGGGGGCGGGTAGTGGGGATTGACCCCAGGGCTTCACGCGTGCTAGGCAAGCACACTATCACTGAGTTACATCCCCAGATCTGATAAGATTTTTGAACTTGATCATCACTTTATTATTTTTTAACTATAAAATCTTGACCAAATGATGAGGTTGCCCTGTCTTTCTTCTGGAGGCAAATTAAGTGTAATTTGGGAAGAAGAGCAAAGACAGGGAGTGGATTCAGAAATAACATCCTCATGAAAAAAAACCTGAAAGGAATTTGGCAATTGCCTAAAACCTCATAAAACCGGCAAACATCTAAAGGCTTCTGATTCAGCCCACTTTTAAAATCGGAGGCTCCCCTTTCTCCAGCTCCATCAGAGAAGCATTTGCCTGAGCCTGTGACTACTCCGTGCTACCGCCTATAATTCAGCCAATCCTTTCTTTATTTTTTCTACTGGGGACTGAAACTGGGGCACTTTACCATTGAGCTACATCTCCAGCCTTTTTTTTTTTTCCCCAATTTTTTTTTACTTCAAGACAAGGTCTCACTCAGTTGCTTAAGATACTGCTGAACTCACGCTCCTCCTGCCTCAGCCTCCTGAGTGGCGATGGGATTACAGGTGTGTGCCTCTGTTCCCAGCCCTTTCCTCCTTTCCAAGGACCCAGGGAGGGTTCTGAGCCTACTGTAGAGGGAGAAGGCAGGCCGCCCTCACCCCAGCTCCTGGGCTGGGTCCCCTGCGGTCGCAGCAGTAGGGGCTGACCCCAGAGTCTCACCAGGTCAGGCCTGGCCTTTCAAAGCCACCCTGCCCCCCAGCCAGCCCCTGAAGGTCTCCCAGCACAGTGACACATACACACAGGTAGGTGAGCAAGCTCGGAGGCAGCCTGGACTGGTAAGGCGGGTTTTGGTGCCCGGGCAGTTAAGAATAAGGAAATGCAACTCTTTTTTGGAGTGAGGACGGGCAGCATTCTTCCGGATAGGAGGCACCTGGCTCTCCCTCCAACACAATCAAGACAGCCTGTCTCGAGCTTCTGGTATCTTTGTTTGATTTCTGTTGGGTCAACAGTTACCGGTTTGGCAAATAGCAGTTGCAAGCCTCACACAGAGAATCATGGTAGCAGATTCTGAAACGCGCTGGGGGAAAGGACTCTTGGGAGTTTCATGGTCCAATGGCTCTATTCTTTCACTCCTCCTGCCTGAAAAGCAGGGAGGCAGGCCTGAGCATTCTAGCTGCCCTGGGCTTGGGGTCAGCTTGGGGCTGGAAGAGTGTCCTTTAGCATTTGTTTTTCTACAGCAGGAGGAGTCTCAAGCTATGAAATCTTCCTGAAATACAGACCGGGAGCTGAGCTTCCCCAGGAACACCTCAGCCCCAACACGTGGGCTGCACACCCCCCCCCCAACAGCTTGGGGCTCTCCTTGAGTCTAATGCTCCCTCCAAGTGCATTAGCCTGAAGATGTCAGACTCAGCAGCAGAGGAGTCAGAAGGTGGCAGCCTGCTCAGAGAAGCACCCGTTTCATAGTCCCACACTGCAGACCTGCCAGTCCCTGTCAGCCCCTTTCACTTGTCCTCATTCATTTAATGCCCAGTCAGGAGGCTGAGACAGGAGGATTGTGAGTTTGAGGCCAGCCTCGGCAACGTAGAGAGAAGACAAGAAGAAGCCATTCGTGGCTCGGATGGAATACTGGTTTATTTTCCTGGAAGGTTCCCAAAGGGACTTTGAACAGCTCGCTAGTGACTCGTTCTTCAGTCATTTTGCACAGGCGTACACACAAACATCAAACAAACTGGACGCGGAGCCAAGGAGGATGACAGCAGCCTCACTCACACCACCAGGCCGCTGGAGCGGTCCAGGAGGACAGGACCTGGAGGATGGGGCCGGGCCAGGGTGTGTTATCTCAGGAATGTGTTGGGGCAAGGTCCACCTGATGCTGAAACAGTCCCTAGGTGAACTGAGCTGGCTGGGTTGGGTCCCCATCCTGATGGAAAAGCCCTTGGAATCTGGCCACATGTCCTTGCCACACTCATGCTGGAAAGGCAAGGCATCCCCCGGGGCCTCCAGCTGCTGGCTACCTACCCTTCTTGTCCCCAGTCCCCCACCAGAGGCCACCAGTGGCCCTGGCTCAACCAGCCCCAGCCTCGGCCTCCCTGAGGCAGCGTTTCTGCTGGCCCCTTGCAGCAGGCTTTCCGTCTGCCCAGGGAGCTCACCCAGTGGCCCTTGCACTTGTCCCGATGGCTCAAATACCTTCTGGGGAGCTTACTGGGGACCCCGGGACCCGCTCATCTTGCTCTTGCCCCCTGTTCTCTCAAACAGGACTCTGCCTCTTTGATCTCTGCAGGGAGCCCCCTCATGACCCCTAAGAACCAACAAGCACGACCCTTCCCATGAGGGTCCCCCAACATCATGACTGGCCCTTGTTCCCCAGAGGCCATGTGCTGCAGCCCTGGTGGACTGCCTGCACAGCCTGGGTCTACTCTGACCTTTGGCATCTGACCCTGCTTGTCACTTCGCCAGGGCCTTGAGACCTTGCATTTTCTCAGCAGGTGTGAACCCGGATCTACTGAGCTCCATTGTCCCACGGCTCCAGTCTCTCATCCCCGTGTGGGGATCGGGGAATGAGTTAAGAAGCTCCTTTCCTTACATAGCATTTACAACTGGCCATAAAAATGCTCTGCTTACTGATACCACAAATATGTGGCGTGCCCTAGGGCAGAGCTAGGAACAGGAAAAAAAAAAAAAAATGACCACGCAACCAGCAGCCCTGAATGTCAGTGTGTCTCAAGGGCAACACAGACATGGATCCCAGGACCTGCAGATGCCGCATTACACCCCGTACACATGTATGGAAATGTCACACTGTGCCCTATAATTAATTGACAGTTAATAGGTGTCAATTAATTTTTTAAAAAATTTTAATGCAGGTTCTTTTAATGCAGGAGCTTGTCACAGCAGGGAGAGGGCAGAAGCAGGGCTCAGAACTGAACACCGGCTCAGATACAGTAACCGCCAACGCCTGCAATTAGCACCAGTGTTCAGAACAATTTACTCTGGAGGTTCTGAGAAAGAATATCCTGGGTGAGCAGCTGCTGTGGTTGGTACCCCCTGACTCCTGACCCTTGACCTCTGACACCAGGTGAGAGCAGCTCAAGGCCTTTTACATCAGCATCCCATCACGTGCTACCCATGACAGAAAGAGGGGTGTCAATGGGTACAGCCAGGCTGGGGAGAACAGCCATGCTCAGTTGTGGCAGCTGAGCGGAAGGGCTCGAGATGGATGGGGCTTTGCAGTCCATCTGGGTCACCCACAAACTAATGCTGTGGTAGTGGAATAACTTAACACTCTGAGTATTTATGATGAATCTTGCTCTCCGCGAAGTTCCTTAAGAGAGGCAAGCCATCTTAATTCTCATCATAACAGTAGATGCTAGTTTAAGAGTACAAGCTCGAGAGCCAGAGCCTGGTCTTGAATCCTGGCTTTGCCACTTTCTAGCTGTGTGACCTTGAGCAAATTACTTAGCCTCTCAGTGCCCCACTTCCTCATTTCTAAATGGGGAGGTTCAGGTGATGGTGAGTTGAGCTGATAAATAGAAAACTTAGCACTTGACACACAAGAAAATTTGGCCCTAAGTACTTTTAACCTTCTTGGTATAAAGCAAAGAAACTGAGACTCAAAGAGAATAAGCCATTTGCCAAAGGTCACGTGTTAGTAAAGAGGCAAAATTGACTCACAAATGAGGGGTTTGGGAACAAGCAGAAACCATGACGTGGGTAGGCAGACCGAGAGAGTAGAGAGAGACACAGGTGACCGTGCTGCCTCAGGCTCTGTGGCCTCCCAGCTGCGGCTCCCGCCAGCCCAGGGTCAGCTCCACTCCCTTCCTGAGATTCCTGATAATCCTTGGACCTCACAGCAGCCTGTCTTTTCTAGAGCTGTCCTGCATGAGCCTCTGTTGTCCTGGACCAGGGCAGACCTTACTTAGAGCCGGTTCTTTCCAGGGAGAGAGAGGGTGGGTGAGAATGGGCCTTACGGGGTCAGCGGCATCCCATGCCACCTGTGATGGCTAGTGGGGTGTTATCCGGAGAACGGCCAAGTGCAGGGTATGCTTGGGAACTGCACTTGGCCAGGTGACTAGGGGCAGGGAACAAATGATAAGAACTCAACAATCATAGCTAACGATCAAGGGTACTGGGCACCTGCAAAATAATATGCCTTGTTTACTTAACTTAATCTTAATAAAACCTGCAGGAGGGATGTCCTTGTATCTTAGGAAATACACACTCAAGTATTAAATTTTACAAGGAGTAAAAAGACATGTTTCTGACTTACCCTTAAATAAAATGGTTTTATATACATTACAGAATGAACAACCTAATCCGAAAATCCCAAATCTGAAAAGCTCCCAAATTTGAAATTTTCTGAGCGTCACCATGACACAAGCAGAAAGCTCCACACCATGAAACTTTGTTTCCTGCACAAAGTCACTGAACATATTGTGGGAGATGACCTTCAGCCCATGCACAGAGGGTGTACACAAAGCAAGAAAGAAGTTTGTGTCTTGACTAGGGTCCCATCTCCAAGATATCTTATTATGTAAATGCAAATATTCCAAATGTCCAAGTCAGCTTTCTGTTGCTGGGACAAAATACCTGAGACAAACAACTTAAAGGTGGAAAGATTGACTTTGGGTAACAGTTTCAGGGGTTTCAGTTCTGGGTTGGTTGGTTCCATCGTTTTTGAGGCTGTTTTGAGCAGAACATCATGGTGGGAGCATGTGGTGGAGCAAAGCTGCCCCCCTCAGAGCAGCCAGGAAGCAGAGAGAGACAGAGGAAGAGGCCAGGTCCCAATATCCCCTTCAAGGGTACACCCCCTATGGCCTAACTTCCTTCCACTGTGCTCCACCTCATGAAGCTTCTAACACTTCCTACTAGAGCCATGGGTCTGGAACACATAGGTCTTTGGGGGATATTCAGGATCTGGGAGATAAAAATCTGGAAAAAAAAAATCCAAAATCTAAACACTTCTGGTCCCAAGCATTTCTGATGAGTTCACTCCACCTGTATATTTTTCTGAAAGACAGTGAGAGAATATGAGGTAAAGAGGCAACATGTAAAAGTCATATCTGGATAAAGAGTATATGGGAATTCCTTGTATTAGTTTTGCAACTTTCTTGAATGTTTAAAATCACATCTGAACAAAAGATACCAAAATATGTGTGGGAAAGGTTTTTTTGTTTTTATTTTTGGGGGCAGGGAGTGTTATGCTGGGGATGGAACCCGGGGCCTCGAGCATGCTAGGCAGGTGCTCCACCACTGAACTATATCTCCAGCCCAGAAAGGTCTTTTGAAAGCACTCTCAAAGTAGAATGAGGTAAACATTACTATTATTCCCATTTTACAGGTGAAAAAAAGTGAGGTAGAGCCTTAAAAATGGGACTGGGAGCATCTTCGAAAGGCTTTGTCAAGAGAAGCATGCCCCTCAGTATCCCAAGGAAGTCACTAATGGGGCCAAGGAGGGGGTGTAGGGTATAGAAGCTGGTCTGTTATCAGGGGCCAGCAGAGGGGTGAGATCTCTCATGTGGTCCCATTTTCCTCTACACCTCTGCATAAGCACACAGAAAATGATTGAGGGCTCAGCTTGGAAAAGACAGGGCTGCAGGTGAGATCTCAGCAGGTGTCGGGGGAAGGAAGAATCAGGATAGATGTTCCTGGAAATAAGAGATGCCTGTGGGCAGGGGTGTGGGCGGACAGGAACCAGGTGGGAGGAAGACCTGCATTCCATTGGGCACCATTTGGACCTTTAGAACCTAAACATGCTGTAATTAGAACAGAGAGACCTTCTCACGGTCTGGCAGGAAAGGCAAGCGGCCAAGCTGTTTGTTCAGACCAGGACTCTGTCCACCTTCAGACTGGCTGCAGTTTGCCCCGCCTGCCTGTCTCAGGTACAACATCCAGCAGGTACTTGAAAGTGGACACCTGGGGTTTCATGGCAGAGCAGATGGTTGAAGGCTTGGAGGACACAGGACACCGCTAGGGAAGCACAGCACCCACAGACGCTGTAGGTGACCAAGGAGGGCACCTCTGGGCGGCCCCTGATGACCCCACAGGACTCTGCTCCAGGATGGGGGAGGGGGATGGAGCACACAGCCACGGGTCAGATTCTTCAAAGCAGGAGCGCCAGGGCGGGCCTAGAGACTGAAGACTCACTCTTGGCCAGAGAACAACCGAGTCTGTTCTAGAAAAGTCCACAGAAGCTCAAAGAAAGGCAGAAGGAAGCAAGGTGTGGAGGAGGCGGAAGGATCCTAGTTCTCATTGGGTCTCTAGAACCATGTGCAATTTGGGACAAATCTGCTCCCTTGATTAGTGGTTGTCAAACTTAAGACTCCATCAAAATCATTCAGGGGTCCTTTTAACAAATGCAAAGTCTGGATTTAACCTCCTGAGATTCTGATTAGGCCGACTGGGGCGGGGGGCTGGGAATCTGCACTGGGGCCACTCTCCCTCTTTAGAGGTTCAGAGGAACACGATCAACGGGGTCATGCTGCCTCCAGGAGAAAACAGAACCCTTTGGCCAGAGGTGGATCTGATTTAAAACAAAAAGCAAACTCAGTTTTTCCAACTACAAAACTTGATAACTTTATATCTTGACCTTTCATATTACTTACAAGGCCCGTTATTTCCTAAGACACCACCTTCTTTATTTTCCTCACCTGGAATTATTTTGTGCATGTTCTTGTTATTTGTAAGCTCCAGGTGGGACAATGTCAGTCTTTGTTCCACTGCTATATCCCCTTCCTTGCACAGCTCCCACCAGGAAGCCAACACACAAAGGTAATGGAATGCTTTAGATTCAATCCTATCCAACTGCAGCAGAAAGGGAAGGTAATCCACGCGTGGCCAGTCACTTCCTGCTCAGCCAACCTCAGGCTGAGATGACCCACTTGACTTCTAGTGAACTCAAGGCAAACATCCTGAAGGATGTTCCAATGGGCAAACAAGAATGTGGCAGACCAAGCCCACAGGCTGTGCAGGTGCCAAAGAAGCACAGGGAAACTTGGTTCTTACTAGCCTTCCATACCAAAGTAAGGAGACAGCTCCATTGAGCAGAACCTGGTCTCTCACCACGGACAGGGGCATCTGGTCAGGGAATCTTGGAGGGATGCATGAACCAAATGAACAAGTTCACACGCCCTGCTTATTCAGAAAAGGACATTTGCTAAAGCAGGAGTAGAGCAAGCAGGAAGCTCCAGCTTCCCAGATAGACCCTGAGCAATGCAAGAAGGTGCCCCTGAAGAAATTTCAGTAGCCAGGAGCAAGGGTGGCACACCTGTCACCCTAACTATGGGGGATGTTGAGGCGGAAGTGGGAGGAACGCAAATTCAAGGCCAGCCTGGGCAACTTGGACAGATTCCTATTTCAAGATTATTTTTTAATAAAATTTTTTTAAAGAAAAAGTAACAATTCTTGCCTCACAGTGTTGCTGTTAGAATTAAATTAGATAATGCCTTCAAAGCACCCAGCCCAGAGTGGGGCACCATGCAAACCTTAACAGATGTTCACCAGTGATAATTCTTGTCTACAGGCTATGATCCGCATGGCGAGAGCATCCACACCCACATCTGGGGGAATGGAGGATGCAGGTAAGTGGATGAATATACAGACTCCATGCCGCAGCTGAAGGGAGCCCCGCCTCAGCTGGCAACCTCCGACCAATTTATTTAAGAGCATTAGTGCTGCCGTGGGAGTTGAAGATTTTCACATTCAGGCGAAAAGGAGCCCAAATCTCTTAGATACTTAACACATCAGGAAAGAAATATCAAGACAGGTACAGAAGAGGGAAATTTGCCAAACAGCAAAGTACCTGACATTCCCTCAAATATCTATTTCTCCACCTCCTGCAACTATTTTTTTTAAGAAAAAAACTTCTTGAATCATCTCAATTTTTCCAAGTAGAATCGTATAAATGACACGTTTTAAAGTGTTATCTGACGCTCATATGGGTGCCCTTGACAAGGTACTTTCACATAAAATCATTCAAATTCTCTACGTATTAGGGAAAGGCAGATATATTTAATACAGTGATTCCCCACTGTAGCTGCACTTCAGGATCAACTGAGGACTTTCTAAATATCCCACAGTCATGCCATACCCCAGAGCAATGAAAACAGAATCTCCAAGGATGGGCCACTCATGGGTATTTTCAAATTCCCCTCCAGGGATCCCATGATTCCAATATGTAGCAGAAGCTAGGCACCACTAACTTTTCCTCATTTTTCCTGCAACCCCAATGACACCCCTTCATTCTCTATTGGGGAAAGGCGATCAAGAGTCCTTATTCACTCATTTTACAGTTATGAAGACCCAGACTCAAGAAGGGCAAGGGAGCTGAGCGCAGAGGCACACACCTATAATACCAGCAGCTCAGGAGGCTGAGACAGGAGGATCATGAGTTCATAGCCAGCCTCAGCAAAAGTGAGGTGCTAAGCCACTCAGTGAGACCCTGTCTCTAGATAAAATACAAAATAGGGCTGGGGATGTGGCTCAGTGGTTGAGTGCCCAAGTTCAATCCCAGGGACCAAAAAAAAAGAAAGAAGGGCAGAAGCCTGGATCTCCTGCCTCCCATGTGCGGCTTCCTCGACACCAGCCACTCAGCTATGCATGAACCGAGAGCGGGGAAGATGCAGGAAATCACACCATTCTAATAATGCAAAGAAGATGCTCTGGAGCCTGGCAAGGGAGGAGGGGCAGGCTTTTCTACAATTTGTCTGAGAGCTGAGTCACCACACAAAACAAAGGAGATGTCAAGTGAGGGTGAGGGCCTGAAGAAGGAAGTGTGGAGGATCAGCTTAGACAGCAAGGTTCGAGCATGATATTAAAATGCTCACAAGTCCACGAAGACCATTGCAACTGGCTCCCTACACCTGTGCTCAGAAAGGTCTGCACCCTGTCCGGCTTCTGCTGCTCCACCACTAACAATGCCTGGTCACTCTGGCTGCCAGTGGCTCATAGACTTGAGTGGGCAGCAGCTCACCCGGAGGGCTTGTTTTACTGCAGATTGCCAGGTACACCCCCAGAGCTTCTCATTCTGCAGGCCTGATGTGGGTGAACTTGATAAGCTGCTCTGGGACCACATCTGAAGAACGACTGTACCAGGCAAAAAAACTTCGGGGGGGTGGGCAGGGGGGGGCGCACAGTGACCAGTAAAAGGACTGAAGAAAAACCCAGCGTCCTCCACTGGCTGCCAGCAAATATTTGTTTTATGTCAGCCAAGAAAATAAACCACTTTAAGTTGGTTTTGAGACTCCTTGAGCCGTAAGATGCCTTTAATATTCCTGTCTAGCAAAAGTCATTGTTCACTGGAGAAGGGTCTATCTTCTCAAGTGTGATCAGTGTTTCTGCGGAACATTTTTCTCAGTTAGAAAAAACAAAGAAGAAGTGGTTTATGTCCAAAAAAATCTGGTCCTCAAAATATATGAATTGGGTAGTAACAATATCACTATACAGAAAGCTATAAAAAGGACTGGGGTGGGGGTGGGGGTGGTGCAATCACTGCAGTTAGAACTGCCTAGTGAATGGAAGAGGAATATAATAAAGGACCTTTAATGTGATTTGTATCAACCCTAATTTATTCTCATTTTGCCATTGAAGAAATGGAAGTTCCGGAGGGTGTGAGTGATTTGGCCAAAGTCAAAGAACTAGCGAGTGACAAAGGTATATATAATTGAAGGAGAGGTTGGACTGGGGATACAGTTCAGTACTAGGGCACTTGCCTAGCATGTGGGAGGCCCTGGGTTCAATCCCCAGCACTGCTTTCAAAAAAAGCCTTTAATCAGGTAGGGGCGGGATTTTTCAGATGGAATTTTTCAATTCCATAGAAAAAGAAACATGTCTCTTCTCCTCCACCCCTGCCTCCCTGCACTACCTAGAACAGAAGTGGGAAAAGTTCCCAGGGGTGAAGAAGCCCAGAGACCCTTCCTCTGCCACTCAGCACAGGTCTACGTCCAGCTGGTGAAGTGGCTCAGTGTGAGAAACAGTTCCTGTGATCTTCTGTGACTGGGATATCTAAATTCTATGCATTCTAATTCAAGACAAGTGCCTTCTGGTTTCCAGAATCCCCCAGACTGCCTGCATCTCTGTGCTTTATTCCAGAATGGACAAGAAAACCCTATAGCATTTTGCTTCCACTTAGGTTTTGGTTAGCAAAACCAGAACAACATACACTCCACAGTCATGACAGTGCGGGGACCATTTCCTTTAGCCCTGGAAGGAGTGTCAGCCCCTGTTTTCAGTTTCCTCAACTGCAGATATATAGTAACCACTCGTAGGTTATTGCAGTGATTCAAGGAGTCAATGTATCAGTGGTTCACAAAGTGTAAGACACAGGTCAGCAGTGTCACTGGAGACCTGTTGGAAACGTACCTTCTCCCCACAAGACCCTTGTGTCACACTGTGGTGTTCAATAAGCCTTCCAAGGGGCTTCTGATGCTTGTTCAAGGCTGACAACCACTGCTCTCGAATGTATGCACCACAAAGAGTATGTGCTGGTGTGATCTCTGCAAAAATCTTCTGTGCTAGAACAATGGCTGCCCTATTGCTGGCAAGCCATTTGATAAACAGCTATCAATGCTAGATGCATCCAGATGAACAGGAGAAGAGGGAAACTGAGGCTCAGAGAGCTTGGCCCTTCCAGCTGTATTTGCACAGCTCCAGGAGCCATGTCTCTCACTAATTTGCAGTAAATTCCATGCATTGGAGACTGACCTCCTTATCTCACTGCTGCATTCCCAGCACTCAAACCAGCTCATCACAGCAGGCTCTTGGTAACTCCCTACTGAGGTCAAAGTTCTCCAAGCCCCACACCTAGGTTCACACCATCACCATCAACAGGTGTCACACACACCTCCTTTCTCCTAAGATGGTAAAAGAATTCTAAAGAACACCAAGCCCCTGGTCATAACGTGATTTATCTGTTTAACTATCGGTCAGTCTTCCTCATCTAAGTGTGTACCCCACTGCAGTGGGACTTTGCTCTGATCCTTGGCACTGGTGAGAGAGGCTGAGCACAGTAGGTACTCCATAAATACCTGTGGAGTGAATGGCCAACACCTGGCTGGGTGGGACTGATTAATGCCAATGCCCTTCGGCACCTCCACCACGCTAAAATGGACAGACAGGTTCTCCAACAGCTGTTGAACAAGCGCAAGCAGGGAGACGGAGTTGCAAGGACATGCTTGAAGGTACGTTTCCAACAGGTCTCAGAGTAGTCACGAGTGAATCCCAGGGACCCCTGCTCCTGCACCACGCTTCCCAGCTCTGCAATGGCAATTCAATTCATGGCCCCGCTGGCTGCTCACGCAGCCTCAGTGCCAGCTCATTGGCAAGGGCTGCTTCGCTCCAGAAATTCCAAAGAAGGGCTCGGCTCTGATAAGACCTGGGGGGTGTGGGGGAGTTTACTGATTTATTTCTATAATGCAAGCACAACTAAAGTCAATGTGGCCCAGGTGAGCTGTAGCCCAACGAGAAAACGTCACGCTGGAGGGAAGAGGTGGGTTTTAGTCCTTCTACCAATGCATGGGGGCATAAGTTAGCCTGGCTATGTAGGGCTCCCGGTGGAGAGCATGATGTGCACTAGGCATGCTGAGACTTCCTGTATCTGGGGTCATCTCATCCTGGTCACAAGCCTGGGGTAGGCACAACCTACTGTTATTCCTGCTCTACACTGAGAAGGAACTGGTTTAAGGCTACTTACTACCTGTGAGAAAGCCAGACGTGACCCTGTGTCTCTGATCTTTATGAAGGTCTTATCCACTGCAGGGGGTGGGGTGTCACACCAATGACTGCCCGCAACAAGTGAACGTTACTCCATGAGCGAATACGGTAGATACACTGAGAAGTCCTCGGTAGCTAATCAGCCCCTCTCCTTCTCTCTCTCTCTCTCTCTCTCTCTCCACCCATGGAAAGAGATGGCAGGGATGGAAAGAGGAAGGCTTGGCAATCAGCAGACCTAGATTCTGATTCCAACTCTGTCCCTTCCTACCTGCGCACAACCTTGAGAGCTCATTACCTGACATCTCTCGGTCTCAGTTTCCCCATTTGCAGGAAAAATAGGATGCACAACAGTGCCTGGCATGGGACAAATGCTGACTAAAGATCACTAGAGCTGATCATTATTATTGATCATCATCATCACCTGGCACCAGTTGTTCCCACTGTTAGTGACGGAAACACCAACGGTGCACTCGCAAGAAGTTGGAGTGCATGATGAAATGCTCCCAGAGCCACGACTCTCCCAGAAAAGCCAGGGCAGATGCAGGATCGAAAGTCTGTCCCAGGGTCATCTCATCCTAGCAGCAGCCACCTGATGCCTGCGTCTTGATATTTTATCCTTCCACACCAGTTTCCAGTTGGTAGACCCCAGAGGTGGCCCCAGTGGCCAACCAAACAAGCAACGGCCACCACAGGGCAGAGAGGAAGCCAGTGTGTTGGGGGTGAGGGGACCCCGCCAAAACAGACTCCAACAGCAGCAGGCAGCCCCAGGGGAAAGTCAGCAGCTGCTGCTGGGGGCCTGGTGTCCTCGGGGCCAGAGTGATGAATGGAGCAAGCCAAGAGAAAAAGCCAACAAAGGTGTCCCTAATCTTGATGCAGTTTCATGTATTTTTTTTTTCCCTCTCTGACCATAGAGAGAGAACTTAAGCCTCAGTCCCTTTTCTTTGGCAGACATTTGAAACGGAAAGATCCCATTTCTTCCCAGTGCGAGATGTCATGGGTAGAGAGGCTACTGGCGGGGCGGGGGTGCAAGTGATTCACAGCTCTGGTTCTCTCTTCACTCCACCCCACCATCCCTGTCAAGCATCTTTAGAGTACATCCCCCCTCCAGTAGCACAGCAGATGCGGTCCCATTATCCCGCACCCCGGACCCCATTATTATGACAAGAGGTTTTCTGCTTAGGAGCTGGAGGCTGAATGGCCCGCTGGCAAAGGTTAAATAACAAATCGCTGCTGGATCCAGTTTCTCAGTTTTCTCTCCCTTTATCTCCCTCTGAAGCAGGGATTCCACAGCCCGGCTCAGCCCAGCTGCCGCTGCAGCAAGCACAGCTTCTGGCTACAGCACCTCCAGGTGTGTGGGGCCGGCTGGCCTTCTGTGCAGGAGAGGCCTGGTGTGAGGTTTTCACACGAACTCAACCCAGGTCCAACCGCAGTCCTGTCCAAGCTGAAGTGCTTCCCTCAGCAAACAGCAAGGAGCTGGTGACAGAAATGCCACTGGAGCCACTTCTCCAAATGAAGTGGATTTCACTCATCCAGGGCCCTCACCCCGCTGGGGACTGTGGGTCCTTGTCATCTGGAGACACATGTGACCAGAGAGAACTCCTGACGTGAGGTTGGCAGCTACTAAAAATGCTACACGAACCTGACCATTCAGACAGTCCGGCCAGCTACAGGCTGGCCACCTCCAGCCCCCACTCATCCCGAACCTTGTCTCTTTTTACGTGCACCTGAGCTTGGTGTGCCAGCCTTCCTGGTAACTAAGGCAACCTGATTCTCTTCCCTTCAAAAGGGCAGTGTTTCTCTCACGGCTACCTGGGACCCCAGGGAATGAGAAAATCAGGTCAGTTTGACTAAGCCCTCTCCCTGGAAGGGGGAGGGATGGGGACAGAGAGGAGCTGTCTTGGCTACTCATTCCCTGGCTGTTGGGAGCCTTTGCCCAAGCGACATGGAAACGACTTTGACCTGCACACACTGCACCCTTCAAAGAGTCTCTGCCTCCATCTCTGTTCTCTCATCTCCAGAGATCTGGTTAGCTGGCTGCTCCCAAAGGTAGAGTTTATGCCAAACGGTCTCCCAAGCACCATGAAGATCTCAACGGCTTCTCCAACAGAGACTCCTTAGTAACATCCCGCCCTGAGATCACATCACTTTGCCCCTTCTAAAGAAGGAGCGGTAACCCTTAAAACCAACTTGTCAAAAGGGTGGGACCTTGACGTGGGTGAACAAACCTGGCCAAGGTGACCCAGAATACCTAACACTAGTGTAGGTTCAGAACTCTGGCAACTGGGTCTCCGTCATTCCTCAGCCTTTCTAATTTCTAAGTCTCAGGTGCTCCTACACATGTCATGTGGCTATTGAAAGGATTACATGAGATCACAACACAAAATGCTTCACCCAGCAGGCAGCAGAAGATGAGGATTCAATAGATGGTGGCATTTATTATTATCTTACTCACTTGTAGGTTCCCAAGTCTCTTCTTTCTTTCTGTTATCTATATTAGTACTTTGTAACCTTATCTCTGTCTTAAGAATTAACCTTATGTTCTCATGCATGGTAGATGCTCATAGAATATGTAGTTTTTAAACTTGAGCCTTAAAAAGAGGAGAGGAGCCCTCTAAAAATGTGCATATAGGTATTATTATTACAAGTCTATAGATGATATTGGAACATCGAGCAGAAGCATGGACTAGAGGCTTTGAGTAAATCCCAAGGCAGGCTAGTTATACCTCACTGAAGAAAGCACGTCAGAATATAAATTGGTAGAAAATGACATCTGCCGAGCAATAACCCTAAATCCATTTTAACAATTTGTAAAAACAATAATTCATTTGTGATCACTAGTACATAGACTGCTCAACATACAGCAAACTCCTATGACACCACACATGGTGGCCTTGACACTGTGAACTGAAACTCACTCGTCAATCTACACACCCAAAAAGGATTAGAAGAAATAATTCAGTCATAGCATAAAACATCCCTGAATTCTTACCATGGAGGAGGAGAACCTGGATCTGATTTTTAGGGAAAAGTTTACATATAAGAAAAAGGAAAAGAGACCTTTACTAGACTCAAGGTTGGCATTGTTTACCATGTGACCTTGGACAAGTCACTTATCTCTGAGTCTCCGTTTCATCTATGCAATGACAGGCATGGGTTGTATAACCAGAAAGGCCCTTTGCAGCTGCAAAGTGGGGTGGAGACTCAGCCTCCCATGGACTCAGGCGCTTTGCAGGTACTTCTTTCTAGTCAAACTGGCATTCCCTAGTGCCTCCTGAGTGCCAGGCTCCGAACTGGCCACCCTGCCAACATTAGTTTATGAATGCTTGGAGTCAAGCCTCATAGATTTATGTGCTTTTCCTCATCCGATGAAAGATAAAACCAAGGTTCAGAGAGAATGTGTAACTTATCAAGGTCACTCAGGGAGCAGGTGGCAGATGCCAGTCCCTGTTTCCATTACCCACACTTGCCCTCTGGTTGACCAGGACCGCTACAGGTGAATGAAATCATGTCTATCCCAGTTCCATTTCCCAGGGCCAAATTCCTGAGGCAGTGGAGCACAGGACTTGAGTCAGCAACTCATTCTGCAGGAGGCTGAATGGTGCAGTGGTTAGAAATGTGGGTTCTGGAGTCAGCCTGCTGGGCAGTCAGTCACTCAGCAGCTCCACAAAAGGATCGAGTACTTAAGCTGAGGGTGGTATTCAGTGGTAAATCAGGGCCCTAAGCATGCATGAGGCCCTGGTATTTTTTTTAAAAAATTAGTAGCTTCAGCAAATCTAGCCTACCTAGATTTTTCAAGTAGATTATTGTGCCTAGTCCCAGTGTTGTTAGAAGGATTTAAAGAAATTTAAAGTCATGCAAAGCTCTCAGCAAACAGCCTAAATAGAGGAATTGCTCAATCATTGCTTGTTCTCCACCTAAATAAGAGGGCACATAGAAGGTGACAAGCAGTCTCAACTCAGGGCAGGGGTCACAAACCTAGGGTCCATGAGGCCCCAGAAATTATGTATGAAATACTTTGTTGGGAGGCTGAGGCAGGAGGATGGCAAGTTCAAGGCCAGCCAGGACAACTTAGTAAGACCCTGTCTCAAAATGCAGATGTAGCTCAGTGACAGAGCACACCCCTGGGTTCAATGCCCTGCACTAAAAAGCAAGCAAGCAAACAAATAAATCCTTTGGGACAAATCGTGCTCCTGGTCTGTCTTATAAGGGTCTTGGGACCCCATGGAGGTTAAGATCTTTTAACTGATGAGGACCCAACTTTCTACAATACAAACTATTTGTGAAACAGATGAGCAAAAGGTGGTCCTGAATCAGAAGAGGAGCTGTCCTCTCTGCCTGGCCTCTTGAGCCACGTGGCCTCCAGATCCAGAAGCTACCTGAGTTCTCAGGTGCTTCCTGCAAGAAGTTGTGAACACACAGCAGGCAATGGGTAGGAATTAGGCTTCAGGAAATTTCTCTGGTAGGACCAGTCCCAATGATCCGTTCTTCTTCAGAGAACAATCAGTGTGTTTGTTTTTGCAGAGTATGAAGTTAAATACACTCAGACTGCTGGCCCTGTGTTGGCAGCTCCCAAAAGCACCCAAGTCTGCAGCATGAGGAGCCCCCCTCTCAGGGGCTGTGTAGGCCTGACATGCAGCACCTGGCTCTCTATGCCCTGTCACCTCCCTACATGGGCCAGGACTGGGGCAGGGCCTGCGAGCGCTGGAGCCTTTTGCCCAGTGGGCAGGGCCCAGGCTACCGACTGGACCCTCTCCGGTTGTTGGGACAACCGTCCTCAGGAATCTCGGTCTCCCTGTGCTCCCTGGGTGAGAAGGGGCGCAGTTGGCAAGGCTGGCCGCTTGGCTGCTCTTCCAACCCCCTGGTGAAAGGGGAAGCTGAAAACTGGATTCCCTACCCCCAGGAGCTCTGTGCGGACAGCACACAAAACAGCTCAGCCCAGAGAGAGGAATGTGCCAAGACATTCTTTAGGGTTGGTAACCGGAGATGCTATTTTGTCCTTGGTGGCTAAGAAATCACTTTTTCAACTGAAGGACCATTTGACTTACTTCTTTTAAATTCAAGGGAATGGGTGGGCATCTCCATGATTCAGGCATGGAAAACACCAAGGCAAACACACACACACACACACACACACACACACACTCTCTCTCACTCTTTCTCTCTTAACGAGTGGGGTTTTTAATGGGATTGTTGTTGTTGTTGTTGTTCAAGGCATTGAACAGTTGCAAAGACCTTACCTACTCTGGGAGACTATCTGCTTCCTTCTGGGGTGGGGATATAGCTCAGTTGGTAGAGTGCTTGCCTCGTATGCACAAGCCACTGAGTTCAATCCCCAGCACCAAATAAATACATAAATAAATAAAATTAAAATTGCCTCCTTCTTTTCTGCACCTCCCTTTTTCCACCATAAAATTAGTGGGTAAGGAGAGGCAGAAAGGTCTGAAGTCATATCTGAGAGCTGGCAGCCCTTGCAGACTATCCAATCAATCTCTTCTCTTGCCCGTGGAGCACTTGAACTTCAGCAAGCTCAAAGCTAGTCCACGGAGCCCAACAGGCAGAACTAAAAGGTAGAAAGCCCTAACCAAGCACACAGAAGGGAAAGTCCAGGGAACCACATATATATGCTCAGCTCAGCTCTACCCGGACACCTTCAGAGCTGGCCTACAACACCTGGGGCTGACCTCAAGCTTAAGTGCCCCACACCAGCCCAATTCAGGTAGGATGACCAGGAAGCCCAAAGATGAAGCCTTACAAATCAATGAGTAGAGCTGGAGATTTAGCTTGGTGGTAGAGCACAAAACCAAACCTACTTAGTGGGCACATGCCTATAATCCCAGCAATTCAGGTGGCAAGGCAAGAGTATCGCAAGTTTGAGGCCAGCCTCAGCAACTTAGAGAGGTCCTAAGCAATTTAGCGAGACCCTATCTCAAAATAAAAAATAAGGGCTGGGGATATAGCTTAGTGGTAGTGACCTTGGATTTAATACCCTGTACCAAAACAACAACAAAAACCTACTTACAAGGTGAAGGTGAACAGCTCCACCTAAGCATCTGTATGCTCTTGCCTGCTCTCCATCACTTGCCAAGCTGATTAAAATCAAAGTCTGTGCAGGCCTGGCACTGGGGCCTTAGGCAGGCCATAGTGTCCAGCTAAAATAAAATGAATGACACTGACCATCCCCCAGCAATTACTGGGATTTTTTAAAGTTCCTCTCTATTTATGGCAATAGTTTCCCGTTTGTGAAAGTGGCACAAAAATTTTAAGAGTGAGTTGATCCAAAGTCAAGTATTAAAGTAAGCAATAGCTCAAGTGGATATACCAGAAAGTCAAGAAGGTGGCCCATGTGACAATGAAATGTGGGAAACTGTTCTAGCCAAGTCAGTCCTTCAAAGAAAGCTACATGTTGTCCTCTTGCAAGGGTAAAGAATTACAGCTGTTTGCAAAACCTCCCAAAACTGCATTATCATCTCAGATGCATGATTATGGCTGCTGGCCTGGTAATCCTCAACTTCCAACATGACATCCAAATGCTAACAGGCACTGGGTGAGGTCAACTGCAGGGACTTAAACTGTGGGAGGAAAGGTAAGCTTGAATTTGCCTGTTCTTAGAAGACAACTAGAGAAAAGGGGCTGCCAAGTTTACCCACATGTGGGGCAACTGATTGACATGGGTGGGGGGGGGAAGCACGTCAGGAAAACAAGTTTGGCAGGTAGAATGTCGGAGCTGGTCAAAAACTTGGTGCATGCAGGTGGGAAGATCAAAATACTTGAGCAAATCACAACTCGGGACTTCAAATTTTCTCTTATGGTTTAAAAATGTAAGTTGGGCTCTGATCACTCAGGTCCCTTCCAACTTTTAAGAATCCGGCTATTCAACTCCTTCCCTTCCAAGCAAACCATTCATCTGACACATAGGGAAACCACCGCAAAGAGGTCAAAGAAGTTTGCCTAAGGGACACTCTCCAGCATTAAAATGTTCTGTTCCAGATTTGGCATGATGCTGAGCAGAATGGGCACCCAGGAAATGATGAATGAATGAATAGACAGAAGTACTCAATGGAAACTACTGGGAATTTCAACTCTCATTTTCTTTCTGCTACTTTTTTAAAAATTTTTAACCCACATCTTTTATACACCCCATCCTGGACTTCTGAGATATGCCCCACCCCCATCCAAACCCCACATAATGAAGGTTCCATAAAAATCACCTCCATTGCTTCAGGGGACCTGACCCCCAAGGTCACAGACAGGTGAAACTTTCACATTCCTGAGACTCTTTGACCACAAACCGTGTCAGCCTAGGAAAACAAAGTGGTCCGGGGGGTGGAAAGGGGTCTCCCCCACCCCCAGCACATACATGGAGAGGGTGTGTGTGCAAAGTAATTCCAAGTAGTCCAAACCGAGAAAGTCTAGGGCGTTCAGACTGCACCTGCCTCAGCACAATCCCGTGCTCCAGCCGGCTAGGCGCTCACCAAGGTCAGGACGCGCTGGTGCAGGGCTGAGGAGCCTCGGGCCCCAGAGAGGAGAAAGGGAGGAGAAAGCGGCGATGGGTAGGGCTTCGCGGGAGGCCTCTCACCTCCATCTACATCCTAACAGCTTCCAAGTTGCAGTGAGATTCCTGGAGAACCAGTCTCCCTTGGCTGCCCTCACCGGCTCCCTCCCTCCCGTCCCACCTGGGCCTCCCCAGACTTGCTCCAACACTCTCAGGGGCCAAGGAGGCACCTGTCAAAATGCACACTCCAGGCTGTCTTCTCCTCGCGCAGCGCCCTTCCTCCAGTGGTCTCCACCGAACCCAGTGTCCCTATCACCCCTCCAAACCAGATCCCATCCCCCTCCCCCAGGCGAGTTTCGCGGAAAGACTAGGCTTCTCCAGCTAGGTCGCGGCTCCCGCCCCCGCCGAACCTCTCCCCCTAAAGGGGAAGGGGGCGGGGCTAGAGCTTAAGGTCAAAACTCCCGACAGGTGCTGGCTGGGGCCTAGGTACACCAGCAGGGGATGGCGGTGGGGGCAGATCCGGCCAGCTCACTGGCTGTCCCCTCCTCTAAGCACCCTGCTGGGGCAGCAGTGGCGCTCCAGAAGGGGCGGGGGTGGGAGGCAAACTGAAGAAAGCGCGAGGGACACGCTGAGTTCCCCTGCCCCCCTGCCCAGCCCGGGTCGGTGGCCTCAAGGGCAGGTGGGGACTCTGCCGGGGTGCCGGCAGCTTCCCGGGGTCCTACCTGTCCCGCGGATCGATCCAGCTGGTGGTGCGGTTCGTGTGGTCTATGTAGTAGACCTTGCCGTCGAAGTCGCGAGCCTCCTCCCAGCCCTCCGGCAGGGGCAACTCCGGCCGGGGCATCTTCTCGAGCGCGGCCCGCGCTCCCCCATGCAGCTCGCGGCCGCCGCGGGGCTCAGCGGCTCCGGCCGGCCGTCCCTAGTCCAGGCGGCCGCCGAGGCACCATGATCGGGGGGTGGCGCCCGCGGACTGGGGGCCCTAATGGGGGCCGGCCGGGGTGGCGCCGCTGTCCATGCGGCCCTGCGGCCCCGGCGCCGCCCGCTCCTCCCGCCGCCGGCCTCTCACGCTGCCATGTGCGCCCGCAGCAGCGCGGTGCGGGCCGGGTGCGCCCAGCCGGCCAGGCGGAGCGGGCCGAGCGCGGCTGCCGCCTGCCCTCCGCCGCCTCCGCTGCCCTGCTCGCCGCCCGCCGCCCGCCGCCTCCCCAGCCGGCGCCGTTCCTTCTCTCCGTTCGGCCGCTGCGAGCTCGCCCGCCCTGCGACTCTGCCTCCGCCAGGTGCGGCTCGGGCGGTGCAGGTAACTGCGCTGCCCCGGAAACGGGAGGCGGAGCGCCGGGCTCCTGGGTTCCCGGGTCTCCTCCCCGCGCCCAGCGCCACGAGGGCGGGTCCTAGGGCCCGAGACGCGCCCCCTCGTGGGACAGTCCGAACCGCCGACCACCCCTGCGCTGCCCTTGCCAAGAGTAAGGGAGACTGCCCGTTACCTGGGGTCCAGAACCAGAGGCGAGCCCCAGGAGGTCAGGACAAGACCCTCTCTGCCTGTGCTTCCCAGCGCTACTGGCTCTCCCACCCCGAGTGTCCAGGGCTCTTGGCACGGGTGGCCCCAATACTCGCAGCTTTTCTGTTATGTAGAACCAGGAGTCAGGCAAGAAGTGGTTAAGTGGGAAGATTCTTTTAAATCGGGGAATATAAGTTTTCCAGGATCTCTTGTCCCTTCCCCCAGCACAGGCACCATCTGTCTCCCTCTTATTCAATTCTCCCCACGTAGTTTCAGCTACCCCACCCCACCCCTTAATTTGCAAATTCTGCTGGCTCTAGGGTCCCTAAAATTAGTGCTAGGAATCTGCTTCCCTAGGGGGACTTCCAGAGGTTGTCAGGAGAAGTACTTTATAAAAGTAATAGTAATGATATTGTTAGTTAAATTGAGTACTTACCTGTGAAGGTAAGAAAGGGGAAAGGGAGGAGCAAAATTCCATCTAGAAAAATTTTAAGAAATTAAAACAATCTGCCAGACACTGTGGTGTGTATCTGTGGTCCCAGCTACTTAGGGAAGCTGAAGCAGGAGGATCACTTGAGCCTGGGAATTCCAGGACAGTCCAGTGAAAAAAGCAAGACACCCACTTGAAACATAAAAATAAATAAAACAGAGACAATGTTTCTTGAAAATACTGAATTAAATACAAAAGAAGAGGGTAGCAGGATTGAGTTAGGATCAGCTAGATTTGGACTTCTACAGGACTTAGGTGTTGTTTCCCCGAGGATGAGATCAACCATTTTTGCAGTGGACATATGATCGGAAGCTGGACTAGAGAAATGAAGCACAGTACAGTGTGTCCTCTTGTCTGAGTCCTGCAGTCTCCCAGAAATGTCACTCCCTGGGCCTGTATGGGCCAGAATGTGCTGAGCAAGAGAGGGACTCCCCTGCTCATGGTGTCATCTCTGCTTGATAGAGAAGACCCTCCATGGTGAGCTCCTCACCTTCTGCAAAGTTAATTATTTCCCCGAGGTCAGGGCTGAGGGGCTCAGTGTATGGTTCTTCGTTCCCACCTTCCACAAATCCTAGACACCAGAGTCCAGGAACTCTGGCCTCAGGAAGGTTCCAAACACCCAAAAGTAGGAGTTCCCCATTCCCTCATGGGGAATTCCCTCAGCCCTCTCCACTTTCTCTACTTTGGCCATCTTTCACTATGTAAAAAATTCCCAATTTTATTTTTCCTATTGTGCCAAGAATCCAGTCTGGGCCTTGCACATACCAAGCAAGTGACTTTGTGCTGAGCTACACCCCCAGAAAAACCTCCAATTATTGATTAGAGCACAGCTCAGAAGTGAAGCTGACCAGAAGCTACATGTTTCTCACACCTGATCTCCTTTAATCTTCACAACGACCCTCTGGAGTAGGGCAATATATTGTGCCCATTTTATGGACAAGGAAGTTGAGGTTTCATAATGGCCAGGGGCACCCAGTTAATGAGACAAACTAGGTTTGTCTGACTCTAATGCCATTGCTTTCGACCACCAACCTATGCTTTCCTTCTTTTAAAAATTCTCCCATAGCTCTAGGACCTCTCTGTAGTTCAGGTCTGGAATATCATGGGTGCTGACAAATATCATCTCTATTGATATTTGTTTCATATATATATATATATATATTTTTTTTTTTTTTTTTTTGAGAAGCAAGGCTGCTTGGATCCCGGACTCACACTACTTTCCAGCCGTGTGAACTTGGGCGACTTGTTGAATGGAAGTATTAGTTCTGGGCCTGAAAAAAAAATCACATAATAACGTGGACTCCTTAGGGATGGTTGTAAAGGGCAAAATGAGATGAGAAGCCATCACCTCAGGAGCCCCAGGTCTAGCAGCAAGCAACCTCTATGAATTGTAGACCATTTCTGCTCAAAACATAAGCTCATGTCCATCCCCAAAAATTATGGGTGGCTGCTTGTGATAGTTCTAATTATTGATTTCTTGTGTCGTATTTTCTAACCAAACCTTCTAACTAACTGTGCTCCTTGTGAAACACCTTGCAGATTTTCAAATCTGACTTTCTTTGTAACTCTGATGCCCACCACCTGGCATTTACTTCTCCTTTGGACTTTTACACCTGACATGGAAAACAGGAAGAAGACCAGGGTAGGAACTGACTCAAGGATTTGGCCCTCCCACCCCCAACAAAAGAATCCCAGGTTATCTCCCTGAAGCTCAAGCAGGGTGAGGTCATAAAACAGATGGCCACCTGCCCCACGCCATGGCAGGTGAATCATCCCCCTGGCATTCTGTGAGGCCCAGGGCAAACGTGCAGGGGATTAAAGGGAGAACCGGCTCAGCCATGTGATAGGCCAAATTGGAGTTTACTCTACAGGTGACTGACCTGCAGGAATCTGAACTGAAGACAAGAGGCCCTGGCCTCTTCCTCCTGGGGCTGTGTATGGCTGCCTGTGTGCTGAGTTCAAGGAGGCAGGCCTGACCATTGTTGGAGCCAAGCAGCAGTGACCACTGGCCAAAACTTCAGAGCCAGGTGGCCCGCAGGAGACACCAAGCCTGAGACAAGTTGCTTGTTTTTAAAAGCAATGCCCACTTAAGTCAGTTCCCCACTGCAACAGCCACAAAGAAAGGCTACTTTCCACACATATGCCTTAAAGGACAGGGTGACATGTTTCATGGAGATGGCAAGAAGGAGAAATTAAATGCAAATAACGAAGGGAAGGGAAATGCCAGTATAGCTTCCTGTTGGCCCCTGCATTCTTTAGGGCAATAGAGGCTTGGAGAACTTCTGCGGAGATTTGTCTTTCTACTTGATGACTACCTCCCTACCTCATGCTGTACCTCCCACACATCCTGGGGAATGCACACTTATGTTCTGTGGCTGAGCCAATAATGTCCCCTTCCTTTAGTCACGCATTACTTGAGGTTCATGGTGGACTGGGTTTTTCCCCCCCCCCCAATGATGGGAAAACATGTCCTCAGCCAGAGAAAATTAGGGTGGAAGAAATCCTTGGCAACATGAGAGCGGAGGCAGACGAAATGGTTTCTTATTTACCTCTGGGTCCTCAGTGCTGAATACGGCACTGGAAAATAAATCCAAGTCTAACACAGCCGATTCATTTTACAAACAGGGAAAGGAGTCTCTATGCGTAATGATTTATTGTCCTTGGTCTTATTGATTCCATTTTCTAGAGGAGCAAACTGAGGCGCAAGAGGTTAAAGCCCAGACATCAATGCTGCTTCCGTGGGCTTTCCCTTCTGAATTCCCAGCAAGGTGACTCTAAAGTACCTATGGAGAGAATTTTGGGTTACTGTCTGGTTGGAGCCGGTGGAGGGGTAGCCAGGAGGCCAATCTTGAACTTCTGCCTTCATTTGGGTTGTGGACCCATCTGGAGTGGCTGAAGGAGGCTTTGGAGGCTGGGCAGGGCAGCCAAAGCGAATCATCGTGGAGCTTGCACGATGAGCAGGTAGAGTGGCAGTGGGTTCTGCTCCTCAGCTGAAGAGAAGGCCTACCTGGTGCCGATGCTGCACCTGCCTGATGCTGTCCCAGACCCACCTGGGGGTGAACAGTATGGGATGTCATAGACCACGCAGTCTCTGGAAGGAGGCGTTTTCCTCCCACGGTGCTGCCTGGCCCCCAACCCTTACTGTTGTATTCATTAACCCGATTTCTCTTGGGCCAGTGGCGATCCTGGGGCTGCAAGACAGGTGGAGACCGTCCTGTTTCCAGAGCCCTCACCCAAGAGTCCTCTGGGACTTGGGAGCTGTTGTGTCTTTCACCAAACAGGAAATGAATTATGCACTGAAGGAGGAGATGAAATCTCAGTTTCAAGGGTGGGGGTGTGGAGGGAGGGAGGGAGGGAGAGGAGCGCTTGTGAGCGAGGGAGGGCGCCCTTGCTGGCAGCCGCTCTCCTCCCCTCCTACTGCGCAGCGGAGCCCTGGTGGAAACGGGGTGGGCGGTAAGCGCAGTACCCAGTGGGCTGGCTGAAAGGAGCCGCTTCTGGGTATTTATAGCACTGGCATTGCCATGGTACCCGGGCGCTTAAATTAAACTCCAGCCCAACTGTTTAGAGACGCTGGGAATGAAGAGCTGTTCACCTGTCCACTGCGCAAGGTCTGACACCTCATTATCAGAACTTCAGCACTTTAAAGGGAGGCAGACCGAATTTTACAAACCACCCAGCAAGAAGGGCGTGGGGTGGGGTTTAACCCCAGATAACCTACCAGACAAGGTGACTGGGTGGAGTACTAGAAAATATATGGACAGGAGAAAAGGAAAAAAAAAAAAAAAAAACTCACATACCTGATCCTTGACTCTGCATTTTGGTGGATGTGTGACTTTGGGCTTGAGACTTGGTCTCTCCCAGCCTCAGTTTCCTTGTCTGTGAAAATGAGAGCTACAATACTCATCTCACTGTTGGCTTGTGACAACTCAACAAGAATTTGTTGCTGTGACCAGAATACTTGACATGAACAATTTTGGGGGAGGGGGGATACCGGGGATTGAACTCAGGGGTGCTGGACCACTGAGCCACATCCCCAGTCCTAATTTGTATTTTATGAAAGACAGGATCTCACTGAGTCGCTTAGCGCCTCACTTTTGCTGAGGCTGGCTGTGATCTCACAATCCTCCCGCCTCTGACTCCTCAGCCACTGTGATTACAGGCCCATGAATAATTTAAAGAATGAAGGATTTATTTCAGGTTTCAGAGGTTTCGATCCATGGGCAGCTGGCTACTTTGGGACTGAGGTGAAGTGGAACCCCATGGTCGTGGCAACTGGGAAGCAGAGGGGGCTGGCGAGGAGAAATGCCTCCCAGGGAACACACCCCAGTGACCTGCTTCCTCCAACATGGCTCCACCACCTAGTCTCCTGTCATCAGATTCTTAATCCATCAGTGGGTTGATCCATCCATGTAGAGCCCTCAAGATCCACTCATTCCCCAGGACCTCCCCTCTGAACACTGCTGTCCATGGCTTTTATTTGAAAAGGGAGGGATAGAGAAAAACATGCCTTGTCCATCTTCCTGGGAGCAGAAAGTCATTGCTTTCTGTGAACCAACAAAGCTCAATTTTTCTAAGCTGGAATTCATATTTTTCAATTGTTATTTTTGTTTCAAGTACTGAGGATCAAACCAAGGCCTAGCACATAGGAGGCAAGGGCTCTATCACTGAGCTCTATTTTACTTTATTTTGAGACAGGGTTTCACTAAGTTTCCCAGGCTGTCCTTGGACTTGAAATCCTCCTGCCTCAGCCTCTCTTGTAGCTGGGATTCCAGGTGCTTGTGACTACACCTGCCTGGCTTTCTTCCTTCTTCTTGACCAAAGGCCTATGTCAGCTCCTTTTTTTTTTTTTTTTCCTGATTCTTGACCATTTGAATGATATCTTAACTGATTTCATCTCTTGTATTCTCACCAACCTTTATCCATGCAATGTGCCTCCTGATCCTTCTAAAGCAGGTGTCCACAGGTGCATTCCTCAGTGTGAAGCACAAGAATGGTCTGAGACCAAAGATATCTGGGAAATGTTGATTTTATTTATTTATTGGGGTATGGGGATTGAACTTAGCCCTATTTTGTATTTTATTTAGAGATAGGGTTTTACTGAGTTGCTTAGTGCCTTGCTTTTTGCTGAGTCTGGATTTGAACTTTCTATTCTCCTGTTTCAGCCTCCTGAGATTACAGGTGTGCACCGCCACGCCCAGCCAGAAATGTTGATTTTAATAAAAGAAATAGATTTTCTTCTTGTGAGACTTCCCAGAGCTCTCAGTGTAAATGCATCCATGATGAAGAGGCCATAAAAAATATATATGGAATACAGAATTGATCAAATTTATCTGACTAAACTATCTTTTTTCTTCCTGAGCAACTCTAAGAATGCAATGGCTTGGCCAAAACGAAGAATCAGATAACAAAGGGCTCGGGTGGCTGAGACAGGAGGATTGCAAGTTCAAAGCCAGCCTTCAAAACTTAGTGAGGCCCTAAGCAACTTAGTGAGACCCTGTCTCTAAATAAAATACAAAAAGGGTTAGGGATGTGACTCAGTGATTATATGCTCTTGGGTTTAATCCCTGTATACACACACACACACACACACACACACAGAAATCAGATAACGTCTTCGGCTTTACGATCTCCACAGGGTTTTTGTTTGTGTATTTATTATTATTATTTTTTTTAGTTGTTGATGGACCCTGTTTATGTATTTTTAAAAAAAATTTTGGTGGGGTAGGGATTGGAACCCAGAGCCTCCCACTTGCTGGGCTGGGCTCCAGTACTGAGCTGTGCCCCTGCTGGTATAATGTTTGTTGCCACCACTAGGCCCTGCTGCTGTTGTAGGGTGAGACTGCAGTATGTAAACAGATGGGTGTGGTTGTGTGTCAATAAAACTATTTACAAATACATATCCATGGCCGCCGGGTTGTGGTGTGTTCACGTCTGTTCAACACGTGATTTCAGTGACAGAGACTTGGGTGTCATCTGGGTTCTTTCTTTTCTTTACTCCCTATATCTATTCTATCTACAAGGGCCTTGGATCCTATCACCAAAATGAGTCTTTATCTCTTCCCTCCTGTCTGTGTCCCCTTCCCCTGCCTCAGATCCAGGACACCATCACCTGCCCGGGGCCCAGCTTCCTCACAGAGCTTCCTTGGCCTCCCTGCCCCTCATCCCACACGAATGGTCTCTGTGAAACAGACATCTGGTCATGCTGCACCCCTCAGTGGCTCTTCACTGGTCTTTGGATGAAGTCCAAGTGCTTTGCCCTGTGTCCTGGGGTCCAGTGTGGGCTGGCCGTGCCCACCCTTTCAATCCTGGTCTTCTCCTGCCTCCTCCCTCACTGCAGGATGAAGCCTGGGGTGATTTGCACAGTACGAACTGTGAGGACAGGTTTCTTATTTGTATATTTTATTTCTTTTTTTTTTTTTTTCTACATCCCTGATAACCTGAATCAGGCCCAGGGCAGACCAGCCTGCAGGACATGGCTATATTTAGAGGACACAAGCCATACCCTGAACAGGGCCTGCGGCCGTTTGATACCACCTTTTGACCATTTTTCTTCTTGTAGGGAGCAGATGGCATTAGTCTGTTGGAATAATTAGGCACCCGTAGGCCCCTCTAAGAAACAATTTGCCCATCTGTAGTGAAGAATGAGAATCACACACATCTGAAGGCCCTTTGTGAATTGGATTTTTGCTTTTAGTTTGAGACTGAAGGTTTTTTTCCTCTAAATCCTTTATTTGAGAGCTCTATATCTTTCCTTTTTAAGCTCTGTATCCATGAAACATCAGGAAAAAGCCAAATGTAATTAGGATCCATGGGGGATTCTGGGTTGCTTAAAAAAAAAAAATAGCTACCACGGATGTTCTTGGGATTCCTGGAAGAATGTGAACATGGCATGTGCTTCAGACAATATTTCCGTGTCAGCACTAAATATCTTGGGACCTGCAGTGGCATGGTACTTGGGTGGAGAAGGAGGCTTGTTCTTGGTGGCCATCAGCTGAAGAATTTAGGAGTAAAGTGTCATGATGTCTGCAATTTACTGTCACATGATTTGGTGATCACTTGAGCATTTCTGAGGGAGGGAGAGTAATTTTGGCCAAAGTGTTAGTCGGTAAGTAATGGTAAAAAAGGTACTATTTTTGATACTTTAACTCCCAGTTCACTTAACACCATGTCTAGCATGGACTATCCCCCAATGAATATTGTCCAAACTACAATAATAGCAACAACTATTCCTCGTTCACCTAAAAACATGTCCTAAATTGCTTAAGATGATCTATTAATTTCCTTTTCAGGAACTTCTGATATTGGGCTTGGAGCAGCTTTATAACCAATGAGCCCAGCATACAGCTCTCTCTCTCCTGGTGAGCCATATGGCCTGAGTTCCAAATATATTTCATAGAGCTTAGCATTTTTACAGTAAATGTCTTTATAAAGGAAATAAAGATAGGGGAGAAATTTGGCATATTTCAAGTAAGGTAAAAGAAATCTGAGTCGGACCATGAGTCACAATTTCTGGCCTGATTTAGTCAAAAAAGGATGAAGTCACTGTCCTCACTGTCCTGCTGTCTTCCTGGACAGTTCCCTCATGTTCCCACAACAGCTCTGCAGCAGGTGACAAGTGTCTGCTCCATCATGTGCCTCTGGGACCAAACTGGCCGGAAGGCTGAAGACAGGCACCTTCATGGCACCAGGGGGTCACAGGCAGGCGCAGTCCTTTTGCTGGCCTCCGTCCCTTGTCTTATGTTTCCATTTCATCCCCATCAAAGACAAGACTGGCCCAGCACAGAAGCCCCCACATTTGGCAGCCCTTAAAGCAGCGGACAGACCTTCAAAGATTAGCCTGCCCTCTGCCATGGGCCAAGGACCAGAGGATGGAACTCGATGGAGCAGGCACTTGCTGGTGTGATCACTTCGGTAACCAGGGGCGTCTATGGGGAGCAGTAATGAGGCAATAATAGTAATGACAGTGGCTGCTGATGGGGCCCTGAGCCCATAGTGGGCACCGAGTTGGTGCTTCACACATGCCCTGCTTGTTCCAACATCCACACGTAAGGTGCCCGGGACTCCAGACCCAGGCCTGTCTGGCCTAAAACCCCAGGGTGTGGAATCACCAGTATAAGGCCATCAAACCCAACCCCTGGGGGTGTGGAAGACTCTTCTGGTGCATGAGATCTTGCAGATGCAAGATTTGGTACAGCTGAGTATTTGGTACAGCTGCAGGTTGATCTAAGCGTGATCTGTATTACTGTCATCCCGAGGGGGCAGGGGCCCCTCTGCAGTTCTCACACCCAGCTCCAGCACCTCGGAAGAGAAACTAACTTCCAGTTAGCAAGTTAATAGGTAATGCGGTTGCCTCCAGGAGGGGCACAGCAGGTGTCTAGGCCAGGCAGGGGAATTACTGGGGGAGCTGGGAGGCAAATCCCGCCTCCATTTGGCACTCCCCGGCATGGACACAGTCCACTGCCTGGAGTTTGCTGAGTAGAGTCCTCCCACTGTAGTAGGGTGGCCGGGGGAACTCCCTTCCACCAGGTGGTGGGGAAGCTGCCATCTGTGCATCCACCAGTTAAGAGGGATCTGGGCTCAGATCACAAAAGGAACTTCTAAGCCAGAAACATGGCAAATGGGATGACTCCATTTGCTGGAGCCAAAGCCCATCAGTTTCTCCCTGCTGGGTCCTTGGTTTGTCCCTCTAGAACCCATGATGAGGTTGGGTGGGACCAGCATGGGTCTGAGATTGCAAGACGGCTGTATGGGAGTCCCACACCCAGCACAATGAGTGCAGTATCTGCTTCCCAGGGAGTCCCTGGAGGGATAAAGGAATGTACTTTATGGGACCCAGAACCATCACGCCTAGGTGAACAGTGCAGACCATGACCTGGTGCTAATGCCAGGGGCTGATACGGATTCTTCAACGTCACTCTTTTCAATCGGGGCACGTGGGCTGAGTCACTGCAATCCCCACTCGAGAACCAGGAACTGAAGTGTGAGCCGTGTGCTTGGGACAGCATGTGCCTTGTACCCGGAGGCAGAGAGGAGTTGAGTTCTGCAGGCTCAGATCTCTGTGGAGTCCACAGACCAGGTGGACTGCTACAGAGGTCCTGTGTGCTGCTAACTCCAGCAGACGGGTGATATTCTTTTGTCCCTCTCCCCTTGTTACAGCGATGCCAGCCCAGAGCACCAGCACCAGTGCACACTCACCTACTCACAAGCCCTCACTTTCTCCAGCCCCACCCTCTCATAGGTGGCTTGAAATCCCCCAGCCAAACCCAGGGTGTTGCATTTGTTCTGTAGAAGCATCTGTGCTGGTTCACAGGTCCCCAGCGGGCCACAGTCTACATCCACAGCCCCCCCCCCCTGTAGAGACCCATGTGGTGGTGTTTGCGGGGTGATACCATCACCTGCCTACATTGCTTTCCCTCTTTACTGCTGAGGGGTTGTCAGGAGGTCTTGAGTTCCTCAGAGGATGAACTCTGGGCTAATTTGGTGCAGGACTTTTCTTGGAGATGTCAGGAACAATAACCTGAGAGGGAAGGAGGGTGCAGGAAGGGACCACAGGAGACCCTGGAATGCACCTAACCTGACCTCATCTGACCCCCTGGGAGTTCAGGAGTGGTGGTGACTCTTTAGAGACAACACTCCCTGCCGCGAGCAGTGGGTCTTTGTGCCCCTGTTGTTCTCAGACACTGGATGTGGATGGCCGTTTCTGGGTAGGGGATGACTTTGCAGGCAGCTCCCTTCTGCCAGAGAACTGACACCTCCGACCAGAAGAAGGGGGTCTGTATCTGCTCTAAGGGACAGGACACATTGTGACCCTACTGAGTTGGGCAAACACAACCTCAGAAGCTGGAAGAATGTAGAAAATGTCTTCCCATTATTTCTAACACAACTTTTGTGGTTTTATTGTTTTTAGGGTGCCAGGCCTAAGCTTCCCATCCTTGGATGTCAAAATGCCTGTGCAGGTGAGGTCAGCAGAGAAGGATTCACCCAGAGTCATCTGTTCTCAGCTCTCTCTCTCTCTCTGAATAGCTCCAGAGGGTTTTATTCTCTTGTCTTCCCTGACCTGCTGGTCTCACGGAGAGATGCCCATATCCATGGTGTGAATGCTTTCTCCATGGTGGACTCCAAACTACTAACATACAATCACCAAACACGGGGTTGGGAGGGGACACATATTTGGGTCCTGTGTACAGGCTCCAGCATTGCCCTGAGCTCAGGCAGGTTGAACCCCAGCAGAGCACTACTGGAAAAATGTTCCTGGACGCAGCGGGGTGGAGCAGCTGGTCACTGCTGCCCAAGGGCTTGCCTGGTTTCCTTCAGATCCTGAGGCCTGGGTGTTGAATGGCTTCAGCTTGGTCTCTATCCCATTTCCCTAGTGCTTTTTATCCACAGGAAGTGCTATGAGTGCGAATCTCTTCTATCTTTCTTTTTACTGGAACACACTCGGGCATTGCACATGCTAGGCAAGTGCTCTACCACTGAATTTCATTTTTTTTTTCTTTTGTACTAGAGATTTAGCCCACAGGTGCTTCACCACTGAGCTGCATCCCCAGCCCTTCTTTTTACTTTGAGACAGGGTCTTGCTGTTACTTAGGGCCTTGCTAGGTTGCTTAGGCTGATCTTGAACTTGCGATCCTCCTATCTCAGCCTCCTGAACCACTAGGATTACCGGTGTGCACCCCTGTATCCAGCTGAATCTCTTCCTCGGTGTGCAGTCCCTCCATTCTTCCCTTCTGCTAGATTCCCTCTGGACTAAGCAAGGGTAGAGTGGGCTGAGGGGTTGCCGAGATGGGGAAAGGGATTTCCCTGGCAAGGATTCTGCCCTGGGTGTAGGATAGCCAGGCCTTTGGAAGAGCCGCTTTCTACTCTACAGAAATCTTTTGAGATGTCACTAAGAGATGCTCTAGCTGGGAGCTATGGCACATGCCTCAAATCCCAGTGACTTGGGAGGCTGAGGCAGGATAAAAAGTCCAAAGCGGTGGGGGTATACTTCATTGGTAGAGCACCCCTGAGTTCAATCCCTAATACAAAAAAACCCCAAAAGTACCTCTGCTGTTAGGTTCTTAGGTTACTATTTGGGAATGTAACACCCAAGGAGGCACTAGACCCCTGGATCGTCTTCAGTTCTCAAAACCACTCAAGAGGTAAGCCGAAGCTCCCCATTCTGCTATTGAGAAAACTGGGTCACCAGGAGGTTTTGGGTTGCCTAAGGTATAATAGGGTAGGGTTCAAGCCCAAAACATTGCTTCCAAAGCTGGCACTGGAAACCATTTGCCATATGCCCCCCCCATGAGTCGAGGCCAAGTTGGATCCCGTCTTGGGAAGTCCAGGGAACAAGGGTGGCCGCGGAGCTTGCGCTGTGCTCTTACCTCACCCACCGTGATTCCTCCCTTCTTGCTTCGTGTGGAGGAAGGCGTGTGTGAAGAGTGAGAATGAATGGAAGCGCCTACAGAGGTGTTTGTGGCAGCTCCCCCACACGTCCTTGCTCTGTTCGGTCCAACATTTCCACTAATTACACACCATGTGCTCCCTCCACCCCCAGTGTAGTCTCTACTCCTCACACCGTGACACCCTTACACTTGGCATCTCCGCCCCTCCACACATGCCCTGGAAGCCTGCACTATGCATTACCCTGGGCTGCAAGGTGTTGCAGAAACACCCACTGAGCTCCTCCATACACTGTGAGTCACACCTGGACATGTGTACAGACTCATGTGCAAACCAGGGCTCGCTAGGCATAGGCTGTGGGCTCCCCCCACATGGGCAAGTGTGCGCTGTGTGCTGCAGGTCTGCACACGCCACGCAGACCCTGTGCACCATACCCTGACCCACAGAACACAGTCGCAGTACCTTCCTGAGCTCACTCCTCAGGTGAGGCCTTCACCTGGCCTGTCCCCTCTCTCTGTGTACCTGTGGCTTTGGCCTCAGGATGCTCAGCACACCTCACCTGCTGGGAGAACAAAGATGCACCTAGCCACGGAGACTTCAGCAGAGAGCCAAAGAAGGAAACGGGCCTGGCAGCTGGGTGTTGCTGATCCTGCCTCTCCAAGCAGCGCCCTGAGGACTGCCCAGCTGGGGGCTGGTGGACATCCACACCTTCTCCCTGGAAATGCTTCAGAGTTCTTACCACATCCCCACCACCTGCCCTCAGAACATTATTCTGGCACCACCAGCTACGGTCAAGGTACTCTGTTTCGTGGGACTGTGAGATCCCCGGCACAGGGAAAGGACAGGAAGTAGGAGATAAAACATGACCCTGCACCTTGGGCTCTAGCATCCCTCCTCAGTCTCAGGGGAAAGTGCTTGGAGATTCCCTGATCCCTCTCTACTGGGCATGGTGTCATTTCCATTGATATGGAAATGAGGCTTCAGGAGGCTGCTCCTGGCTGCAGAGGTGCCCACAGCTGCTGTCAGGAGGGCTCAGGGCTCTGCCTTCTCCCAAGCAGGGTGCAGCTCCCAGGGACTGGGGGGAGGAGCATTCTCTCTTCCACACTAGGTTCAAGAATCCAACCACCTAAGAAGTTCCTGAGTGTTGCAGCCAGAACAGAAGGAGAATCCAGGCAGCTCCAGGATTCTTAGCTTGGAGCTGCTGCTTGGATGAACATGAGAGGGCTGATAAATTCATCGGCTTTACCAGAGGACGGCAGCTTCTTCCTTCTGAAAGTTGGCGTTTGGGTTTAGGGATAAATGAGGGCAAAGGGGGTGGAGACAGAACACAGTAGAGGTGGTCCTCACCTTTCAAGGAGACGCCTGGCAATATCTGAGAGGCTGTCATGACTAGGGGTGGGGGTGGATTGGGTAACACTGTTGTCCAGGGGTAAAAGTCAGGGATGCTGTCAAATCCTACAAAGCACAGGACCGTGCAATCTTGGCTCTCAACTGTCAGTAGGGCCAAGATTGACAAACACAGCCCCAGAACCAGGACTAGACAATGGGCAGAACCACCTCTGCTGATGAGCTTGGTCCACAGTGACAGGAACACCTGTCTCCCACATGTGGGAGGCGGCAGACAAGGATCAGAGTGAAGGAACAGGGGCCTTCTAGCCCTACACTGACCAGATGTCCTTCTCAGGGGACAGGTTCTCTAGGCTGGAATGCAAGCTTCTTGCCTTCCCAGAGGAAGGGAAGTGCCACAGGAAGTGTCCTGGGGTGGGTGGGTCAGAACCTTTGTGGGAAGCCCCTAGAGTTCAGATTCAGTTCCAGTCCTCCCAATGCACTATCCGTGCACCCATCCTGTCCTTTGTAGCTAATCTCCATGAAGGGGGAGCCTCGGGCCCCTCCCCGCTCTTCTCTTCCCAGCCGTCCATGTTGTCTTGTTGGTTGGTGTTCTACACTAGGCTCTTTCAGAATTCCCGCACCTGCCTTTGTCTCCTGAGCACCTGAGATGTCTCAGGCACTATTGAGGACAGAATGGATCAAAGCATGCTTTCACTTGACACTTGACACATCAGCAGCTCACAGGCTGTTGTCTAGACGGCTATCCTCCCTGGGGACACTACCCATTGCTCAACTGTTTATGGAGTTTGGGTCAGTTCAAGGTCTTCTGAGCACTAGATGGAGGCTTCTCTGTGGCTCCCTTGGGTGCTGTAAGGATGTAGGTTTGTGGCTGCTGGCAACCACCTTCTCTGCACACGCAATAAACATCCCAAGGGAAGCAGAATGGAGAGGTGGAGCAGAGACAGCACCTTTTGGATATCTTTGGAGCCCAGAATCCAGCCATGTCTGGTATTATTCATGCCTCTGGACTTCTGGGTTTTGCTTTGAGCTGGGGTTCTGACACTTGCCTCTGAAAGTCTTCTGGTTAATACAGTAATGCTCTTGGGGACATGAGCCAGTCTGTGTTCACCTTCTCCATTCCCTCCACTCCAGCCTTTGGCAAAATAGATGTATGATTGACCCCCAGCCAATGGAGGCAGATTCTCTCTGGCCAAGAACTCCTGTATCAAAATAAAATCTGTGTGTATTTCATTGAGATAAGACTCAGATAAGGGCTTATTGAGGGAGTGACCTGGGAGTGGAGATAGTAGACTGAGAGCATGAGAAGAATTTGCAGCCACCTGGGAGGGGCCTAGTTGGGGTTTGATTTGCTGTGAAACCTCCTGAAGTCTCCATTTTCCCATCTGTTCCCAACTGTCTCGTGGAGTGCTTGGGAAGTTTAAGTAAGATTAATATGGGTGAAAGTTTCTATGAATACATAAATATAAAGAGATTGCTTTTGCTGCCCCTGGAATTGGGCTCAGAGGGAGAAGGGACCTGTGGGTTCCTTCTCTAAGGTGCGCACAGAGGGGCAGGGCCCCACCCTTAGTTATCACTGAAGGCTGAAAAGAGCATCAGTATAGCCGGTCATGTCCTGCTCTTGTGACTGGCTGAGCATCATTACAGCAGCCCTGCAGGGTGGCATTTCACCTCCATTTCACAGGAGAGGAAACCAAGCCTGCAGAGTTTAGTAAAGAGCCCAGGCTTAGCTAGAGGGAGGGGAGTGGTTGAGATTTAAAATGCAGTTTCTTTTTCTGCTTCCAAAGACCATCACTCAAAAACGTTTCAGTTTTTGGTAATAATTGCTTACCATTTCATGTGCACATATTCAATGCTAAGCATTTGCCTTGCATTTCACATACCTCATTTTCATTAATCTTTCTAAATAATCCTATACAGTAGGTATTTTTAGCTTTATGTTACATATAGGAAAAAGCAAGGGTCAGGGACATGAAGAAGTGTTGAGACGTACTCAGGCAGTTAGTGGAGGTGCTGCGCTCAAAATCGGGCTGATTTTGGGAATCTTGGGTCCCCGAAGCCAATCCCAGAGGCCCCTGGAGCAAGTCCTCCCCGGGGCGGGGCTCTCTTAGCAGCCTCCTGCCGCCTCTGGTCTTCCCACCTCTGCCCAGGCGCCCAGGCCGGCTCCAGGACGATTGTCTGGGAAACGTTGCCATCTAGTGGCCAAACAGCGAGCCAACACTTACCGTCAGGTGGCGCGGGCTTGGGAACGGGACTTTGGCTGGCGAGCGGGAAGAGCGCGGCTGGGTGCTGTCCACAGCCTGTCCACAGCCTCAGGGTGGACGGTGGGGCATGGGGATGGGCGTGATCTACCAGAACTCACCTGGCCTCAGGGTGTTGTCCTTTCACCTGGGTGTGGTCCCCTTTCCCTCAGAAGGAGAGGGGAAGTTAGTGCCTGACCTGGCTGGAGTGAGGCCTCTTGGAAGGTTAAGGTCTGCCCTTGGTGTTCCACCCACGTAGACTTGGTCCCCAACTCAGAGGAAGCTGCGGAAGCTCCCCTCTCTTCCTGTATGGAATCCTGCTGGGCCAACTGGCCTCTCCTCTGTTGTTCTCCGAGTTCAGGCCCTTATGTGGACATGGCAGAATCTCCCAGGCCCCTGTCCTTTCTGTCCCTCCTCTCTCTCCCCCTTATTAATCAAGAAACCCCCTAACTGTGTCTCTCTCCATTTTCAAGACTTTGACATCGACCCAGGAACTGTCCACCCTCCCAGAGAGCCTCATGTGGTGGGCCTGGGACCTCCACTGAGAAAGCTCCCAGGATTCTCACTATCCTCCCTCCATTCTCTCTTTCAGTCTTTCTTTCTTTTTTTTTTTTTTTTATGGTGCTGGGGAGGGAACCCAGGATCCCACTCATTCTAGGGATGTACTCTACCACTGAGCTGTGTCTCCTGCCTGAACCAGGGGATTCTCCCATGGAGCCCTGCTCCAGCCTTCTGACCTCGGCAGTCTACTTCTAGATTCATTCTGGATGCTTTAGCACCTGCTCTAGTTCCAGTCTAGAGCATCGCTCCCATATTCCCTACCAGTGCCCAGTGCAGATGCTCAGGGAGGGAAGTTGCCGGTTCTCTGCTTCTGGTGGGCTCCTCCCTCTGCATCAGCTCAGGCCCCACTGGGGCCCATTGATTGACTTGCAAGTTCGCCTCACGCCTTAGACCAGGAGATTTTTGAAGCATGTTTTATTTATCTTTATAGTCCCAGCTTCTGACACTGCCAGGGACAAAACTGTGCTTGATGACTGGCAACGCTGATGAATGCCTGCACGAATGTCACCTGCTCAGACAGCCAGTCTTCATGTGGCTGAGACTCTTGACCCCTTAGATGTCACTCTTTCTGAAAAGCCCTCGAGGCTGTGAGCAGGGTCAGATGCTGACAGTACTGGTTCAAGTTCCTCTGCCTGGGCTGGGGGAAGAGAGCTTGCTCTTGAGGAGGTGCCAGGTGTGAGGAAGGGCCTCCACCTGGCCGAGCCCCTGAGGCTCATACCCAGTGGGAATGGCTCAGTTCCCACTCACAGGAAATCTTGGAACAGTTTTAAAAATAATAAAACCATATATTAAGTACTTCCTGTGTGTCAATGATGCAGTTGATACTCATTTAGTCATAGCAGCCGTCCTGTTCCCTGAACCAAGGTGGATGTTTCTATGCATCAAAGATAAATTTTCCTTGTATTAACCTACATTGGGTTTATTTGTTGGAGCAGCTGAAGATATTTACCATAAAGAACATGCATTATCTTACCTGGTTCTCAGAGTTTCTTGGGCTTTTTGATTCTTTTGTGGTGCTTGGGCTTGAACCCAGGGTCTTATGCATCCTATGCAAGCACTTACCACTGAGCAACACAGCTAGCCCTGTTCCCACACTCAGGGAATGAGTCAGGATGGGTTCTCAGGCAGAGTTCAGGGTCTTAATGAGCTCTTAAGCTGCACTGTCTTTCCAGAATTCTCTACCAGTTTGTCCTGGTCATTATAGGACCAGCCTGAGGTAAGGCAGCCGACGATTTTTCATAGAAAGCTGTTTCCTTTTTTCTATATTTTCTGCTTGCATTTCAGCAGACTGGATGAAGCCTAGAAGCTCTGGCCGCATGAGCTCACCTTGTCTCCTGGCCTGGGATCAATTCCTCCCGACCTCAGTGAGCTGCTGCGTGGAGGCAGATCTCCTTGAAGGTTCTGCCACACCAGGACACGAGCTGTCCTGCTGAGCTGTTCTGTGGGCCCCTCCTCAGTGGTCCTGACCCCAGGCAGTCCCACCAGGGAGCCCCCTGCTCCTGTCCTCTTCAGGGAGCCTGCCCACCTGGGCATACTGTGGAGGCAGGCTGTGTGGCCCTGCTTCTCACAGGGAGGTCCTCTCAGCCACTTTGATTTCTAATGAGCTTGCTCTTCTGGGAACACCAGCAGGGTCATGGTTGCAAGCCAGCTGGCCCTGCTTCTCCTTCCCCTTCCACCTGTGGAGGTGAACTCTGCCTGGATGATGACAGGAAGGGAGAGGGATGCAGGCCTTGGGAAGGTCTCAGAAGACAGACCAGGCACCAGACTTCCTGGAGAAGCAGTCAGACTTAGAGGGCTTCCATCTGATTCCACCACTTACCAGCTGAGTGACAACTAGCCTCAGCGATCTCACCTGCCCAGCGTGTGATACTGGAAGCTCATCCTTGCCATCCACCTGCCCCACTCTCCTCCATCTCTCTTCTGAGGTCGAAGTTAGCTTTATCTCCAGTGGAAAGGCACCTCTGCCTCCTCCTTCATCTCACCCACGTGACTACATCAGCTGCTTCTCTGTGATCTCTACTCTGCATCCAGAGCACTTGTGGATGACATGAAAACTAATGCACTCCTGCTGCTTTAATGATAAAACCAACCTAGTCTGTCACGTGTGTTTTCTGAGGCCCACCGGCCTCCGCATTGTTTCTCCTTGGCCTGACCCTATTCCCCCACCATAGTCCCTTTGCATATCCTGCCTGGGCTCTGGAATATATTCTCTTTGCTTCACCTGGCTAACTCCCACTGAATTGTCAGACCTCAGCGACTTCTGTGACATCCTCAGTTGAGGTCACATCCCCTGTGACGTGTTTCCATTGCTTTCTAAATCTGTCCTTGGCACTGAACGGCCCTGTCTTTCCACTTCTCAGTGTCATTCTTTGCCTGCTGTTGACCCATTCTTCTGCCCAGAAGGTTCATGAGGTCAAGGCCCCTGTTTGTGTCTACTCACCTTCCAAATCCCAAGAACATAAGTCCAGCACCTGGCATGTGGCAAGCTCTGAATAAAATGCAGTTGAATGAATGCAAGGTCAGCTTCCAAGGAAAACATGGCAGCAGAGCCCGCAGCACCATGACTGACACCAAGTAAGATCAAGTTTTCATGAAGTACAGAGGATCCTATCCCAACTGTAAGAGAGGTGCAGAACAAAAATTCATCCACCCCCAAGTGCTCTTCTTACTTGGGTTGCTGCAAGTATGCAAGTTTTGGGATAAACTTAAGTAGGCTGGAAGAAAACACACACACACACACACACACACACACACACACACAGTCTCCAGAGGTGGTGAGCAGAGTCCCATTAGTGTCTCAATTTCCTGGTAGCATCTTCCAGAACTAGAAAGCAGTAGCATAGTGGGGCCTGAGTATCTGGGGAGGGCTGGGCCTGATGGTCCTTCCTGCACACCAGCACCAACCCCCAACTTTTGTCCCCACCAAAGGGGGTCAAAGAGGCAGGCAGAGAGGACTCCAGAATGATCAGAGCTGCTTGGAGAGCATCAAGACACTCTAAGAAAAGCCCCTCCAAGCTGGGCACAGTGGTATACCTCTGTAATCCCAGTGATTCTGGAGGCCGAGGCAGGAAGATCACAAGTTCAAAGCCAGTCTCAGCAATTTAGTGAGGCTCTAGCAACTGAGCAAGACTGTCTCAAAATGAAAAAAAATAGGGCTGGGGACGTAGCTCAGTGGTTAAGTGCCCCTGGGTTCAATCCCTGGTG